>NC_045763.1:154200946-154500946 GCF_008692025.1 Phocoena sinus | reverse complement strand
TGTAGACTCTACAATGTAGAACACTTAGCACAGTTTGGAGCATCGTTAATTGTTGCACAGATGTTACCTGGTCTGTTGAACGACTTTGCCTGATACACGCCAAAGCGATTAGGAAACTGGTATATCCCAGCTTCATTTCCTTTCCATTAAAACAGGGCTCAGCAAAAAAAAAAATCTTTTTTTCAATAGTCGTATCATACAGCAAAAAGAGCACTGGTGTGAAGGCAGCTTAGGGTTTGAATTCCAGGGCTTATGCTCTCTGTGGCCTGGGCAGGTTACTTTTGAACTGCAATCCCCACACTTGTAAAATGACATTAAAAACCACTCTTTCTGTGGGTTCTTAGAATTAATTAAGCAAGTTATGTGTGTAAAGTATCCTGGCACTTGAATGAGTTGTCAGAACCAAGGGCTGCTGGAGACAATGCTTCTGCCCTAGGTAAGCTCCCCTTCTACTGGGCGACAGGTAAACACAAGCACAGTAGTCCGTGCTCTAGAAGAAGTGAGTTCTGATGCTACAGAGCACGGAATCTTTTTTTTTAATTTAATTATTATTTTATATTGGAGGATAGTTGATTTACAATATTGTGTTAGTTTCAGGTGTACAGCAAAGTGATTCAGTTTTACATCTATCCATTCTTTTTCAGATTCTTTTCCCATACAGGTTGTTATAGGATATGGAGTAGAGTTCCCTGTGCTATGCAGTAGGTCCTTGTTGATTGATTACCTATTTTATATATAGTCCTGTGTATATGTTAATCCCAAATTCCTAATTTATCCCTCCCCCCCCCACCTTTCCCCTTTGCAGAGCACAGAATCTTGGAAGGGAAAGTTCAGGGTAGGATCCTTGGAGGAGGTGCCATCCTTTCTAAGGATATGTAGAAGCTCCTGGGGTAGCAGGAGGGAGCAATGTGTGTCAAAGTTTGAGAAATATAAGAAAATATGGCAAAAGTAAGGTACAGGACTGGAACTCAGGGTTTGGAAAAGAAATGAGAGTTGATACTGTAAACCTAGTGGGGCCCAACAGAAAGGGGCCTTGTTTGTCCTGTCAGAAGTTTAGATGTTTATCCTGAAGGCTGTGGGAAACCCTAAAGAACAGTGAGATGGTCTTCTGGTGTAGAGACTCACTTGGGCCTCCATGTGGAAGGCAGTTGATTGGGTGCAGTGTGAATTGTAATCTAGGTTCCCATTTAAGTTATAAAAGGTTGGACTGGATTTTGCAGATCTGAGAGAGAATGGGTGGGGCCTGGTGACCAGTTAGAAAAGGGAGGGCAGCAAGTGTGGGTGACAGTTTACAGCTGCATCTTTTTGAGAGACACAGAGCACAGTAGAAAGGGATTTGGGGTGGCGAGAGGATATTACTTCATCTTCAGTGCTTTAGAGGGGCCTGGTAGACAGGTCTGGGCCCAAGGTTCAGATCTGCGCTCTTTGGGAGGACAGGTGTTTGAAGGCATGGTAGAGACTTAGGTTATCCACAAGAATATCCAAAGAATCATAGGTCTGAGGGCTTTTTAAGTGGGTATATTGAGGATTTTATAAGCTGAAAGAAAGTAGCTAGCAGAGAAAGGGTGTGAAGATCTAGGAGAGGAAATGATTGTTCATTTGTTTTCAAAAAGCTGAATACTTATTGTGTGCCTGGCCGTTTTCTAGCATCTGGGGTTCTCACCATGTGTTACCTCTCCTGCAAGGACAGTTCAGCTCATCCCCTGGTGAAGAGAAGTCAGATTATTCTTTGCATCCCATTCAGGTGTAGGAACTTTTCTGTACCTCTGAATGGACTTTACTTAACCAGTGTAATAAGTTAGAAATCAAAAGGGGACCTGAAAGGCCACGGTACTTAATTTTGCCGAATATTTTACATTGAATGTAAGAAAAATTTATTGCCAAGCCCATTCTCTTCAGAGTTCCTTCACTGAACTTTCTTTATGTCTTGCATCCAGTGGGTCTAGCTTGTAGATCTTGGCCTCCTCCTAAATTTGCTTCTTCATCCATATTACATTTTGCCCGGACTACGGCAGAAGCTCCTGGGTGGTTTCGCGGCCTCTGGACTCAGTTCCTCTAAGGTCATCTGCCTACTCGGGTTGAGTGATCTTCTAATATGAAAAGCTATGCGTAAAATAATGCTGCTAATGGCTTACCCACACAGAGTTAATGCATACTAGTCGCCCAGCATGTGCCCTGCCCAGAGGCCTGTAATCTGAACTGTGCTTTGCCAAGCCTCCTGGGGCTCTTTGGCCCTGAGGAAGGGGAGCTTTTGGGGATCACTCCCTTTACCTAATTGGTCCTTCAGCCTCGGGGCACCTTTTTCTAGTCAGCGGAGGCACCGTTACTCAGCCAGTGGTAGTCCCAGGCCTCATCACCTGTGGGATACAAGCCTTGCTCTCTCCCAGGCTTGATTGGACCAACATCTCTATTTTCTCTCCCTTCTCACACTTGGACCCCTGGCGTTTAGTTATCCCCACCTGCAGTATTTACAGTGCCCAGCAGGTGTCAGGCTTGAGTGTCTTTGCACAGGTGCTCCCCGTGCAGTTAATGCACCTCCTACTCCAACTCTGCATAGCCTCATCTTTCTTGATTTTACTTCAGGGTTATCATGAAGCCCTCACTTAGATATAAGTTTTGGCCTCCATAGGAAACTCTGTGCATAAAGGTTATGGTTCTTTATCTCATGTGATTGAAATTTTGAGTTTATATATCTTCCTCCTTAATGAGGCTTTAAGGGCAGGAGTCGTGTCTAATCAGCACAGAATAGATGCTTTTTTTTGTTTTAGATGCTTTTTGTGGTGATAAAATGTATGGTTTAAATGACTCGTTTTACAATAATTTTGTTTTAGGTTCTGATAGAAATAAAGTTTCCAGAAGTTGTGTTCCTGCAATAAGAAATAAAGATGTGACCTTCCAGTTGTGTAAAGCTCTTAAATGCTGTGTAAGTGCATCGGGTGCCTACGGAACCTGGAGCTAAATGGGCTAGTTCTGAGAGAGACTTAACTACGTTAACAAAGGTAAGCCTTCATTGTGTCCTGCCAACATTTGATAGCTGCTTTCGGGGCAAACTAAACGGGTAAAATTTTAAACTGTTCCTCCCCATTAAAGGGATTGAATAAATCGGCCACATTGGGGCACCTGTGTCTTGCAAATTGTCCAATTGGAGGTGGAGGTTTAGAAAGTGAGTTTCAGTCTTGTTTAAGTCTCTTCCCCTCAGACTGGTCTCGTGATTTCCTACACACCACGTCTGTCTACATTTTCCTGTCTGCCTTTTCTTGGTGTTGTTCATGCCTGGATTGTCTCTTGTACCTGCTCAAACCTTGGTCCATTCTCATTTGTACCATGGAATTTTGTCATGCCTGATACTGTCAGAACTAATTTTACTTAAGTTTGTGTTAAGGTGCAAAGCACACATTTTATATATTTTCTGTTTTTGTGTTTGTTTATATTTTTATGGTTTCTCTTCAAAAATATTATGAGAAAGGAAATAGCAAGATGTAAAGAGCAAAAAAGTCATCATTCTCTTTAGGTTGTTAGAACATCTATCTTCAATCATAATGCACTGTGGTATGTGTTAAAATAGGAAATATATGTCATGTCCTGTAGGAGCAGCAAATTCAGTGGTATTAGTGGGGGTGTGTTATGGAAGTAATCACAAAGCAGGTGACTGTTGGTTGGGGTCCTGAAACATTAGTGTGTGTTCCCTGTGTCCAGTAGTGGTCTGGAGGGGTCAGGAAGCCTGCCTTTCAATTTGAGGGAACAGAGGGTTTGAGGTCCTCCCTCTTCTATTGCTCTAGTATACTGCATAGCAGCTAATAAAATACTGGGTTTATAGTTGACATTTACATCGCTGATTGATCATCAAGATTGGCATGTATCATTGGAAATGAAAATCGGAAGAGTCTTATGCTTTTTAGGTTTTTCCTTTTTTTCCTATGTCTCAGAATGCTCCTTGACGGGGGACTTTTTATTCTCCCATACAATTCCATAAATACTTATACCCTGGCACTTATTTTAATGGCATTTTCAATTTATAAATGTCTTTGAAACACATACTGTAAACTATTTGAGGGTAATGACCATGGCCATTGATGGCACATCTTAAATGTGCATCGTGTTAATTTTTGAGTGTCATCTGGTCTACCATCAGTGCTTCCCTCTTTCACCCAGTTTTATTCCTCATTTCCTTCTCCAAATTTGTCTCATTTTTCTACTTTCCCTTTTGCTTCTCTATTCTTGCTTTCTCTTTCCCATTGCTTGTGTCATTCTTCTTTTTCTCCTTCTGACTTCATTATTATGGACAACCAAAACCTTTTCTAGGATTGTCTCTATCTTCCTTTCCTCTTCATTGCCATCCACAAACTCTTACAGAATATTCTTGGTTGACTCCCTTACTTCCTAGCATACCCATGTACTTCATGATCACTTTAGAACATTGAAAAGGGTTGGAATTTTTAAAAATAGGTGATTATAATCAGTCTTCTTTCACCTCTGGCATAAGACTCTTCTTCCTCAATCTGACCAGTCTTAAATCTAGAAGTACTTCAGCTCATTGGTCTCCCTTACCCCCATGTTTAGGCCAAAGAACTTGTGAAACCTTAACCCTGTTTAATACTTGAATTTATCAAAACATAAGAGAGCTAATTCTGCCTAAGGGCACCAAAGAAGAATAAAGATGCCACAAATAAACGTTTAGTCTAGATTTATAATGGTCTCTTAGGTGCCTAGTTGAGTGCTAACCATTCACTCACTTGAACAACAGGGAGCTCATGACACAAACTAACATGTTAATTGTATAGACACTTCACTTCACCGTTCCTCAATGTAGCTGATAAACTGCATCCAGTTAGCTTAAATAACATGAATGATGAATTTCCCTGTGTATATAAATTGGGAGTTTCTAAAGTTTTCTTTTTCCCTTTGTACAACTAGTGACTGCCACCTCGCTTGGTCACTGCAATAGAAAATGATGACTAAGAAACACATTGTCTCAACATCAGTGGACATAATGTCCTAGTATTCTATAAAAATCTCAAAATTCTTAATCTAAAAGGTAGATCTGCCAATATCTTATATCCTTTACCTTTGTTAACATAAATATCCAATCTATGAAGGTCTCAGTTTCCTTACTTAGAATATGAGGTGGATAGATTTGCTAATATCTAGGGACCTTTCCAATTTTAATATTCCCTAGTTATAAGGGCTGAACAAAATACAATGGCTCCCTTAATCATTAACCTCGCTCATGATGAAAGTTATCAGCAAGTTCTACTTGTAAGAGATCAAACATTCGTATCCATATATATTGTAGCACATTGACTTTTACAGAACTCAAAGTAACAAAACATAGTTACATCCATAGACTTAAGGTCACTGTGGTATACTTTACAAATTTTCTTTTCCCTAGGAAGGAAATGTAGATCCCTAGGAAGGGATTTCTTTCTCTGCCTTTCAGTAATGTAAGCCTTTTATTATCTCTTTGATCCTAAAAATGCGTAGGGTTTTGGCAGGTGGAACTTAGGACAGACATTCCAGGTGGCAGGGACAACATGAGAAAGGGCAGAAGTAAGAATGGATTTTCAGAAGGACTTGATATCTTACATGATGAGAGCAGCGTTTCACAATCTCTGTCCTGCAGAACACTGGTTTTAGATGATGTTAATGTAGTTACAAGACAGAAGCATTTTGGAAGAGCTGTACTCTACATCCTGACATGAAATTCAAGTTTCACTTTGTTACACTACATACTCTGAAAAGTTTTGGAGGAAGGAATTGATCTATTTTTGTTTAATTCAGTCTTATTCACAGTTACTTGAGAAACCTATATTCAGCTGATGAGACTGTATTTTGTGAAAGGTCAATCGGAGAAATGGTGAGATGGGGCTTAGGATATTTCTCTGTTGGGACAGGCATGTGATTATTTTTCCTATAATTCTTTACTGTTTGTCCTAACAGTTGTTACTTTGCAGGATTGTTTTTTTTTACATGTTTATTGGAGTATAATTGCTTTACAGTGTTGTGTTAGTTTCTGCTGTATAACAAAGTCAATCAGCTATATGTATACATATATCCCCAGGATTCAGTTTTAAGCCTTCTGTTTTTACCTGAGTCATTGGGATGCTTAGAAAGCTCAACAGTTCTGGGGTCTTCATCTCTTAAGTAGTTTCCAGAAGCTCCTGGCACTTACTACTATTTCCTCTTGATTCTTTTCCTCCGACTTCAGACTTCTTACAATTATTAGCTGATTGTTTTCTCAGCCTCTAGTGTCAAAACCAGCTACCTCACTCATCTTCATTGTCTCAGTTACAAGGTGCAATATTTCCCATGTTTATATGTGTCAAAATATAAGTCAGGGGTTGATACATAGCATATGCGTAATAGAAATTGTATTTCCTTGTTTTCTTTGTTCAAAGGTATCCAAACACTGGCCAAGTTCTTAAATTGAACATAGAGTGATCTAATTTATGCAGCTCATCCAACCATCAGTATTGAATATTTGTCTTTTTTCTTACACATATTTCTTATATTCCAATTGTGACATTCTAGAGCACACTGAGCACATTTATAACTTATTACTGCACTACTACCTTGGCTATTCCTTGACCAAAATTTACTTCATACAACTGACAGTCTACTTAACCTACTAGAGTTTTTCTTTAATGTATGCATACATTAAAAAATACTCTAGTAGGTTAACTGCATTGCTAATAACTGAATTTTTACATCTCTATGCACCCATGTATCCAACACCAGATCAAGATATTATAAAATATTTCTAACACCCTACAAGGTTCTCTGTTACTTCTTTCTGTTCCATACTCCCCCAGGGCAACACCTAAGATGACCTCTATCACCATATAATGACATACATGGAAACACACGGTGTGTATTCTTTGGTATCTGGCCTCTAGTTACATATCATTATATCAGTAATTTATTCTTTTATTGTGTTTTCCTGATTTTTTAAACCTAGACATTCATACAGTGTCAAAGTACCACTGAGTTCTTAATATTATTATGTTGACCTCCATCTTCAGGGGCTTTCCACAGTCTTCCATGTATCTTTCCACCTACTTTCTCTTCCATCTAATTATGTTTCATTTAACCAACCTCAGTCAGCCTTCCCCCCATATTCCCCAACACGTAACACTCCTGTGTTCAGCCAGTTTTGTTCCCTATTCCATAAGCTCTTTGTGCCATTCCTGACACTGTGCCTGTTCCCTGCCCGGAAGAGCTGTTCCCTACCCTCTATATACTTAGTCAAGACTCAGTTTAAATGCTACCTGTTCTAAGAAGTCTTCTCAGAAGAAGCCAGTACTTTTTTGAATCCTTCTTTAATGAAATCCCATAACAAGTGTAATCTGTCCTCCCTGATCTGTAATTAATTATCCATTGTTCCTGTCATATAGTGTTTGTTTTTCTTATGTGCTGTTATTATTTATTGAAGCAGATTATAGTGACTTGAACCAGGAACTGGGTCATTTTCCTCTCCTTTTTAGTGCCAGTTTCTGTGGTATGAAGTTAAACTCTTTTCCCCTCACTTCCCATTCACCCTCAGCAGTTGTTAAACATAAAGTACAAGTGAAACTTATTGGTTAACAGGTTTTTGTGGTCCTTGGTTCTGGTCCCTAGGTCTAAGCTGCACTTCTGTATTGCTAAGTTGACTGATTTCTTATTGTCACATAACTCAGGAATTAACTAAATCATTACAAATTTAGATATATATAAGATATTATAAAAAAGAACCAGTGGATATCAAAAGTTTTGGCCTGGAGGAGAGTGTTGTATGAGTCCTAGTTCGGTGGGGCTCACACTTAATGATCGAGCCTTCCAATATTCCATTGTAAGTAAGAAAGAGGTACGCAAATATATGGTTGATATTTAACAGTGTTGATAAAAAAGAGAAGGGAGAAAGGGACGACAGGTACTTTGAGGGCTTTTTAGAATTCATGAACAATTATGATTGGATGGGAAAAAAGAAAAACCGAGGGCTAACCTCCCACAAGTGATCTCAGGAAAGAGAGAAGGGCTCATCTGGTATGCAGGTAGAGAGGTCTGACCTACAGAATCTTAGAAAACCTCAACAATCTGAGCAGTGTTGGCAAGAGGCAAACTAAAGGGCTAACAGAAGTCTGCAAAAGTCTCACACAAAGAACTTTGACATGGTGTTCGTCATCTAGCTAATCCTAACATGCAGACATTTATTAGAGTAAAGTTAGGTCTTTGCCAGAGTGGGTTGCATATTTGGGCAACTGGGTCAAATCAAGAAGGGCAAATGTAGGCTGCCAGAGTAAATAAGGAGAGGAAAAACAAAAAGAATGAGACATATCATTCATCAGTGATTTTCCCCTCAATATTCTTAGCCTCCACCTATCTCCATCTAACTGGTAACACAGGAAATAGACTGAAGAATCAGGTAAAAGGTCTCTACAGAAACTGAGGTAATATAGAAAATAAAATAATAAAACATAAAATTGTAAATTTTCTTCCTAGGGATAATTGAGATGATACTTCAATAATAACATAAGATCAGGTGAAGTCTAAAGAAATTTTAGAAAACCTGGATAAAGTAAGAAAACATCTGTTTGCTGGCATCTGAATGTTAGAGAGACACCAAGACATGTGGGCCAAGTTGTGGAGAGAAGGGAAACACAGAGGCAAGCTTGACATTTGGTGCAGCCTTTCTCCTTGGGGCATTTGCTGATTCAAATCTTACAGCCTAGGAGCTGAAAAGCCAAGGAGTTCAAAAGACTCTAACTACAGAAGCCAAAGGGCAACAGCTCAAGCTAAAGGCAACAACTAATGGAATGACAAGCTAAGTGTATCTTTAGTCTCACAGGGCTGGGGGAACCATTACATTTAAAGCCTAACAAATACAAGGGTAGTTGGGAATAGGGAGAATCCAAATGTTCACATGGTAAACCCAAAACACCCGTAGAGGAAGGACAAGACAGAAATAGACCAACCTTCACACAGACTGAAAAACGGCTTTGAATGAGCTCAAACTGAGAATGGACTAAGGTTACCAGTCCCTATAGTAACTGTCTGCCATGGGCAAAAGGAAATCTTTTCAGGAGAACGATAAGAACATCTGGAATGTGGAGGTATCTTTATAGTTTCCTAAAATAAGTTAAGCCCAATTTTAATATAAAAAATAATTGGACAAACCAGGAAAAAGACTAAATGATCAAAAGCTCAAAAAAAATAAAGAAAAAAGACAATATAAATAGACACAGGAGGACAAGAGTTAGCAGGCCTTGGTTAAAAAAACAACAACAACTAAACTACTATGATTAAACAAAGAAAATATACACATGGCAAATAAGTGTATGAAAAGATGCTACACATTCCATGTCATCAGTGAATTTTAAATTAGAACAATAATGAGATACCACTACACACCTGTTCAAATTGTTAAAATCCCAAAACTGAAATACCGAAGTTGGTGATGATGCAGAGCAATTGGAGTTCTCTTTTGTGGCTAGCGGGATACTTGGCAGTTTCTTACAAAATAAACGTACTTTTACCATACAGTGATCTAGTACTCATGCTCTTTCGTATTTACCCATAGGAACTGAAAAGTTATGTCCGCATAAAAACCTGCACATGGATGTTTATACCAGTTTCTTTCATAATTGCCAAAACCTGAAATCAACCAAGATGTTTTTCAATAGGTGAATGGATAAACAAACTATGGTATATCCGTACAAAGGAATAGCATTCAGCAATAAAAAGAAAAGGCTATGAAGCCATGAAAAGACATGGAAGAAGCTTAAATGCATATTGCTAAGTGAAAAAAAGCCAATCTGCAAAGGCTACTTGCATATTATATGATTGCAGGTATTTGAAATTTAGGAAAAGGCAAAGTGCGGAGACAATCAAAAGATCAGTGGTTGCCAGAGGTTGTGGGGAAGGAGAAAAGGATGGACGAAGCTCGGAATTTTAATGACAGAGAAATTCCTGTGTATGGTTCTGTAATGGTGGATACAGGTTATTTCACATTTGTCAAAAATCATACAATGTACAAAACAAAGAGTGAAGTCTCAAGTAAAGCATGGACATTAGTTAGTAATAATGTATCAATATTGGTTCATTAACTATAACAAATGTATTACGCTAATGTAAGATGTTAATAGGGGAAACTGGGTTGAGAGGTAAGGAGGTATGAGAATTCTGTCCTTTCTGCTTAATTTTTCTGTAAACCAGAAACAGCTCCAAAATAGTCTGTTAATTTAAAAAACAAATCTAGACCTGCATACAAAACTTGCACATAAATCCAACCACAGCAGCATTATTCATAAGAGCCCCAAAGTGGAAATACCCCAAATGGCCATTTACTGTGAATGATCAATGAAACACAGTAATATCCACACCATAGAATATTATTCAGCCATAAAAAGAAATCAAATACTGATACATGCTACAACATGGATGAACCTTGAAAACATGCTAAGTAATTATATGATTCCATTTGTATGCAATGTCCAGACTAGGTAAATCTGTAGAGACAAAGTATATTAGTGGCTGCCTAGGGTTTGGAGAAGTGGGGGAGTGAATGACTTATAATAGATTCTTTTTCTTTGGGGGTGGATGAAAGTTTTACAACTGATTGTAGTGGTAGATGCATAACACATTAAATTGTACACTATAAATAATATGGAAAGTAAATTATATCAATGAAAGTATTATTTAAAATTATGATTAATGTATTAAAAAAAGGACCACGTATACAATTTAAGCAAAAATTATCTGTGAAATGCAACCAAAGGAAAATTCTAGAATTAAAAAACCTGAAATTAAGCACTCAGATCAGTTTAAGAGTACCTTAGTCAAACAAAAGAAAGTATTACAAATGTCAATTAAAAAATAACTACACTGAAATTTTGAGGGAAAAGGATGGAAAACAGAGACAAATACATAAAACATATGGAGTATATGTAAAGCACTGTGTCTAGCCAGGCCCAAGTCACACAGCCTAGGGAGCAGACACACAGCCTACCTGAATCACAAGGACTTCTCCAAAGGAAAAATGAGGTTCTGATGCCAGAAGTGGAAGGAATGAATTATGAAGAAAACGAACAATTGTGCACTATAATCAAGATATACATCCATAAATACATAGGTTCCCTGAGGTTGTGATATGGTACAAACAATAAAAAAAATATGAGACTCATAGTAGAGGCTGCTAGATTCTGCTGAGGAAAATGTCCAGGGAAGGAAGAGTTGATTTATTTAGTTATTTTTTTAGACTCCACATATAAGTGACATCATGCACTGTTTGTCTTTGTCTTATTTCAGTTAGCATAGTGTCCTCCAGTTTTATCCATGTTGTCTTAAATGATAGGATTTTCTTCTTTCATAAGGTTGAATAACATTCCATTGCATATATATACCATATTTCCTTTATCCATTAATCTACTATGGACACTTAGGTTGTTTCCATACCTTGGCTCTTGTGAATAATGCTACAGTGAACATGGGAGTACAGATATCTCTTCAAATAATGATGATGTTTCCTTTGGATATATACTCAGAAGTGGGAGGGAGGAAGAGCTTATGACACAAATTGACCATGTGTAAAAGGTGTTGTAGGAATGAAAAACTCTGAACACCTAGGAAGAAAGGGGGACCATGGAGTATCTGGAAAGGTCATTGTTCATGGTCATACATAGTTTAAAATTATGACATTTCAGTGAGACTGTATGCATGCAGACTTGCTTATATTTCGGGATTTGAATACAGTGCAAAGAAGTGTTGCTAAATTTTCGATCAACATCAAAAAAAGGGTGGAGGGATTCCCTGGTGGTGCAGTGGTTGAGAGTCCGCCTGCCAATGGGTTCGTGCCCCGGTCCGGAGAGATCCCACATGCAACGGAGCGGCTGGGCCCGTGAGCCATGGCCGCTGAACCTGCACGTACGGAGCCTGGGCTCCGCAATGGGAGAGGCCACAGCAGTGAGAGGTCTGCGTACCGCAAAAAAAAAAAGTAAAAAAAAAAAAAACTTATGAGACTTCTAGTTTTGAGTCCAGCATGGAAGAAGCTTAGAATTTGCCACTCTGTCCTAACAGGTAAATATCTGAACACACTGAAAAATCAACAATTCTTCTTAGATTCATTAGAGAAGTGAAGTCACAGGAAAAATCACCGTGCCCCAAATTGGAGAGGCAAATAGCAGATACAGAGAATAACAGCTTACCGGAACAGAAACCCAAGAGCAGAAATCTCTGTGGAAAGCAAAAGTGAGGTAGGAAAACCTGAACTGTATTTGACAGATTGCTGGAGGCTTGTATGGAAAAGTCTGTGAGGTAAAAACTCCAGGGAAGCCCCTATCCTTTTGTGAGTTTTGTCTCTTGAGCTCTACCAGGTTGTGACCACCAGGTGAAGGTGAATGGAAAATCCCCTTGGAATTCTGGCAGGGGGAAGGTGAAAGGAGCAATTTTGAAATACACCAGAGCATTCTATGCTTCATAAGGCCTGCCCTCAGGAGAAACTGTTTTACCAGAGGCCTAACCTATGGGGATTTGTCAGAGGCTAACTGACCTGGGGGAAGGGAAATATCCTACCCTGACCACTGCCAGCCTTTGTGTTTCACCTAAGATGAGCGACAATACTGAGAGGCACTTGTGACATTCACAGCTAAGGAGCACATGCTCATTACAAGATGGAGACCTAATCATAAGACTGTGCAATGCTTCTATAACACCACATCAATATAGGACAGTGTACTGCAGTGAATTTCACCAGTACATTGTGTCTGGATTTTCAAGGAAGAGAAAAGTGAGTCATATAAAATGCTTGATTAAAACCAGAAATGGCAGAAAAAGAGTGGAATGTAAAAAAGGAACAAAGAACAACGGCAATAAATATGAAAGAGTAACAAATATGATAGATATTAAGTCAATGATATCAAGAATCATTTTAAATACCAATGGTGTAAATACACCAATTAAAAGACAGAGATTGTCACAGATCATTGATAAACAACATCCAAATATAAGAAATCTACTTTAAATATAAAGGAACATATAGCTTAAGAGTGAAGGGTTGGGGAGAGCTGCATCATGCTAACACTAATTAAAAGAAAGTTTGAGAAGCTGTATCAATTTCAGACAAAGCAGAGTTAAGAGCAAAGGAGATTATCAGGCACAAAGAGGGCATTATCATTCCATAGTGATAAAGGGGTCAATTCTCCAAGAAGACATAACAGTTCTTCATGTTTATGTGCCTGGCACCGAAGCATCAAAATTCGTGACACAACAACAGATAGAACGGCAAGGAGAAAGAGATAAATCCACTATCATAGTTAGAGATTTTTATACCTCTCTATCATAAATGGACAAATCTATCAGGCAGAAAATCAGTACAGACAAAGCTGAATTCAACAACACCATCGACCAAATGGATATAATAAACATCTACAGACTACTTCATCCAACAACAGCAGAATACACATTGTCTCAAGCTCACATGAAGTATACATGAAGACAGACCACATTCTCGGCCATAAAACACACTCTAATAAATTTGAAACATCAGAAATCATATAAAGTCTGTTCACAGACTGCAGTGAGGTCAAACTGGAAATCAGTAACAAAAACAAAGCTGGAAAATTCCAAAATACTTGAAGATTAAATGCTTCTATTCGAAGCAATACATATATCCTGCTGTCTGTATGAGAACTGAATAACATGCACAGTGGCCAAGCACCTACAGAGTTTGAAAGAAGGGACCTGATTGTTCACTGATCATGATACACATCTGTTATATCCCAGGTGATTTGTGGAGTTAAGAACTAGCTGTGAAGTTTGTACTTTATGCCCTTCCTCACAGTTAATATGGCAGTAACTGAAATTTGATGGTTTTGTTGGGGTCCTGGGATTATTTAGCTAAATCATGGTAACTGAAATTCATGCATGGGCAAACTGTTCAGAGCAAGGACTGTATGTGCAGCATACATTTGGTAATATTCCATTGCAAGAAACAAATAGGATGAGATGTAAAATAGGATGAGAAATCATATTCTTGTTATGAGAAAGTCTGTCCCTAAGCAGAACGTGAAACAGGTATCATAAAGTAAAGGCGAGTTGATTTGACTTCATAAAAATTAAAGAATTCTGCACGGCAAAAGGCAACCCAAACATAAAGATAACTGACAAACTGGGAAACATAATATAAATATTTGACCATGGATTTGGCCAACAGTTCCTTTTCTTCACAATAGTATGAGGAAGGGAAATCTCAGTGAGCCAAACCTCATGAATCAATAGAGTAGAAGTTAGACTAAAGTTCTCATATGGTGTGGATTTAATTTTATGGAATGCATAGTACCTTCCAACAGAAAATGTGGAGTATTACCAGTCTTATCCAGATCCTTGGCAATGCAAGTAGAGAAACTTGAGTAACTATATGATAGATGAATCTCTTTTCTGTTCTATAAGAGGAGGAGAACAATGAACAGAATGTCTGTTTCTCCAGGGCAGAAATCCAATATTGTCTCTGTAGCACTGAGCTTTGCAAAACATGGAAATGCACAGTCTTTAGCAAATCACTCTTAAACAATCAAGGGGGGAAGAAGTGGAAAGGCTAATGAACGTGCCAATTACCTTTGTAGCCCTTACTGTTGAAAATAGCAGTGATGGGAAATATGTGATGCCATGTGTGTGAAACTTAAAGAGCACAGAGATTCAAATGGAGTAGAGTAGGGAAGAATGCCTCTGATAACCCACCCAAGTTGAATTATTTATAGTCTCAACTGGGAAGTGTTGATTAAGAAATGAGAGGATACAGGCAAGAGCAGCTCCTGAAATTGTGCCTAAATACCTCCAATATTCCTAAGGAATCCCACAGGCAGCTGTGTCACAGCGGAGCTGACAAAGGGAGTATAGTAAGCCCAGAGATCATGCCCTTATCAGCCAGCATACGGAGAGCATTACTGATTTTCAGCAAATCATTACTGATCCTCAGAAAAATGCACTGTGACTGGGTCTAAAACTTGACTAGAATTTTCCATAGATGTGCGATATTGGATTTGGGTTTGCAGCTGCACTTACCAAATCACCTTTGCGAAGCACAGTAGTAGGTCACAGCCAGAGGAGCAAAGGCTGCTCTGCTCTTTCTCAAGCAGAAAAGGATTTTAGACATGCCCAGTTCTGTCCCACAAAGGATGGGGATAGCAGATTATGAATTAGTGATTAGTACAATATCTGTGATCCCTGGGCTAATTTCCGTCTTGAAGCTGGGATATAAAGACTCATGTGTTGGGTGATGAGCCACAAGCCCTCTCAACAGGTGCATAATCAGGACTGGATAGGCTGAATTCAGGCCTAGGCATCTGGCATCTGGCACCAGCCCTTTTCTGGCAGGTTGCCTTTAGACATGTCCCTGACACCTTTGTGTCTGTAGCTTTTCGTTCTTGCTGTCTGGTTGTTTAAATACCTAAAATGGTGATGACACTACTTGGTGGCATATTCTATTTTAAAAAAGCTTCCATTACTCCGTGCACATCAGACAGTAAATGCTTTCTCTTAGTAAACCTACATAACAATTTTCTAAACTGTTCTGCTCTGGGCAGGAGTCACAAATGCACCAGGCAAATAAAGTGAAAGATGACACAGTACATAGTGTTTTATTCAATTGGGTCTTGATACCTAAGTGTGACTCTTAACCAAGGATTATGCAGTAGTTAAGGACACAGATGAAAGTTGTTTAGAGTGTGTCCTAAAGTCTCACTGGTAGAATTTAAATCTCTATGCTGGAAGTTTTAGACCTGAGACAGATTACTTCCCTAAACTTCATTTCCTGCATCTGAGAAAGATAATAGTATCTACTTTGTAGTAGACTGAATAATACCACTGCCCCCAAATGTCCACATTCTAATCCCCAGAACCTGTGAATGTCACCGTAAGTGGTAGAAGGGATTTTGCCAATGGGATGAAAGTAAGGGTCTTGGGATGGGGAGATTCTTCTGGACTACCTGGATGGACCCAGATGTAACCACTGGTGTTCTCGTAAGAGAGAGGCAGAGGGAGTTTTTACTCCAAAGAGAATGTGATAATGAAGTAGGGGTTGGATTGATGTGGCCTGAAGTCAAGGAATGCTGGCAAGGAAACAGATTCTCCCTTAGAGCCTCTGGAAGGAGGATGGATGGCCTTGTCAACTCCTGGTTTCAGCCCAAGGAAACTGGTTTTGGACCTCTGTCTTCCAGAACCATAATAAAATGAGTGTGTTTTGTTTTACGCAAGCTCATTTGTAGTAATTTGCTACAGCAGCCATAGGGAACTAATGCATACCTCATAGGAACTATTTCTCCAATTAAAATGTGTGACTGGAAACACACTTGGTGGCATGTCTGACACACGGTAGGTATGCTGCCTTAGGTAGTTCTTGGAAACTGAAGCCGTGGTTTTGAGGGATCATCAAAGCCAGTACAATGGTTGCCATGTTTCTCCTTGTTCATCCTGGTGACAAACCTTTAGAGAGAGCTCCATCCTCTCCCACAGGACCCAACCCCTAGTACTTAGAGGGAAGCGGTTATGTCTCACTTAAGGCACTTTCTTCTTTTCCTTTCTACGTTTTTTTTTCATTAATCTTCATCCAAGTGGCCTTTCTAAATTTTAAAGAAAACAAAACCATTTCTCAATGGATTCAGATACTACCCCACGTTAATATACCAACCAAGTTCTTGTTCTTCCGGGTCACATCACTAGAAATTTCTGAGCCTAAATCCTCTCTAGTTTCTAGGATCATTCATTTTCTCATTTCTCCCTTCTCCTTTTGGTTCAGAGTCTTGTCAATATAGTCCCTTCCCTAAACACAACTTATAATAAGGTGACACAGCAAAGTGATGAAAGTCTAGACGGTCTGGTTTTAATCCTAGGTTTTTGCCACCTACTTACTGTGTGACATTATAAAAGCTATTCAACCTCTCTGGGCCTCAGTTTCCTCCAAAAACGTGAATATTATGAATATTCCCTACCTATAGGGTTGCCATTATGAAGATTAAGTGAGTTAATATTTGCAAAGCACTTATAATAGTACTTTTTATAGTCTAAGCACTACAGCTGTGCTTGTTAATAATAAATGCAATTCCAAGCGTATAACTTACTCAACTTTCTGTCATAACTTTGAGATATTTATTTGGTGTAATCAATAAAATCGTGTTTCAAGGGAAACAGAAAAGTAGTTTTGAGCGATTGTCCATGTGGCTAGCTTAGATATTTTACTACAGTCAGTGTTTCCAAGTGTCTGTACAACAGCCTGGGTGAGTCCTGTAGCAAACTAGAAATTGATGGTGCTCGTGTTTTGAACCCTTTATCTCAATGTCCCCCCAACCCCAACGAATCCCCATATCTTTAGACATGAACTTTCATTTGTCCTCCATCTTGTGAAAACCTACTTCTAAGAAAGTCTCTGATCTCCAACTTAGTGTGAATTCAAGACAAAAGTACTATTTACCTCAGAGAGACAACTTTTCAAGAGTGGTTTTGTTTGGTTCGGTTTTTCTGTCTCTCCCAGCTCCTCAGCATTGGACAAATCCAGGAGATACGTATTATGGCTCTACCACTTAGCACCTGTGGGATTCTCCAAGCCTCGGTTTTCTTACCTGGGAGGGGCATCTGAAAACCATCTGGATTTCAGCCAGTACTCCAGGTAATTCTGAGGCAGGTAGTCCTTATTCCATATTGAGCCAAATACTGGTTTAGGCCATCAGTGAGATCTCACCAAGGGCCTCATGTATCTTGTAAGATTAAAAATTTGTATGGCACTACTTCATGCTAAAACTCTGGTTAGTAATAAGCAGGGTATTTTCCCTGCATGTGTCTCTCAATAATTAGAGAAAGTTCCTGTCCTGGGACTGCTGAGAGGACCACGCCCAGGTCTGTCTCAGGTAAAGTATGAACTGCTGGTCAGGCAGCCTCACTACATCACATCAACCTGGGTTCACGGCAGTGACTGGGTCAGGGAGGGCCTGGGCAGTCTCATAACAGTCAAGGGCTGTTTCTAGATCTCTAAAAGGAAAATATTTAGGACAAGAAAGACATGCATCCGTGAGTCTGAAATTCTCAAATCTTCCCCAAGCCACCTTCTAATTCTTGAGAGACATATTCAGGGAAAATGCCCTACTTATTACTAATCAGAGTTTTAGCCTGAAGTGCCTTACAAAATTTTTAATCTTACAAGATACATGAGACCCCCTTGGTGAGATCCCACTGATGGCCTAGAGCAGTATTTGGCTCAGTATGGAATAAGGACTACCTGCCTCATAATAACCTGGTTGAAATCCAGATGGTTAGCTCTCCCACGAAGCAAGGAAATTAGGATGATGGGGCCAGAATTATGCATTTTCCATAATTAGTAATTAGTCATTATTTCTGGCCTAGCCTAAAAGCAAGTTGGTCCCCTTTCTTTTAAGATCTTATCCTTACTTTGGTCTTACAGCTTCCAAACTGAGTAGGGGAGGGACAAGCGTTCTGGCAAAGGATGGGACCCAGCCAAGGAAACAATATTGAATTTGAAAATTAAAAAAATAATTTATTATGGGCAAATAGTGCAGGGAGAAAAAAAGAAGGTGGGTGAAATTTTAGGAGAAGTAATGAAATCTTGTGAGAAGATAATAGTTGAAGTAAAAAGCAAACTAAAATATAGCATGAGTTTAAATAATGACGACAGAAGTAGGGGTGCCATACCTAGAGAGAAGAAAATACAGTCCTACCATTCTCTTGTGCCCAGGACTGAGCAAAACTTAAATAATATAACTTCTTGGTTTTCAACTCTTGTTGTCAACCTGTAGATAAAACACAGGACCCTTTGCTGTGATTGCATAAGAAAATGTAAATGTGATCAACACAGACAAACGAAACAAACATGGTATTGACAGAAGGTGAGTTGTACAGGGGAGAGGAAAGACAGAGAGCTGTGGGTGCACAAATAGTCTCATGCAGAAAGAAAATGATGAGATTGGGGGAAAGTTGATACCATAAGAAAGTTGATAGTATAGCTATATACTAGAGCTAATATTTCTGGAGAGCTTCTGCGTGTTGGATACTAAAGGCTGCAAATGCCTTATTATTATTTGCATTGTCATGAGAAACTCCGTGTGATGGGTATCATTCATTTCCTCGGTTTACAGGTGAGGAAACAGAGGCCCAGGAAGGTTATATAAATTACTCAGGATTGCAGAGCTAATTAACTGAGGAAGAAAGCTTCCAAGCCAGGTGGTCCATGTCCAGATCCAGTGCTTTTAGCTACTATGCTACCACTTCTCCCATCAATAAAGCTAGGAAAAACTACGTGAAGTTACAAAAGAGAAGCAGTATGAGTAATGACATGAATATGATGTATTGGAAAAGAAGAGTGATGAGTAGTAGTGGGGGTAGGAGTTTCTCTTCCTCCTTCATGTTAGGGTGTTAAAATTGATCTAAAATGGATATAGTAGGATAAACATAATGTTTAGAATTATGGGGGTGACATTGAAGTAGCAAAAACCTGTCTCTGGAGAGGGGAACTGGGGTTAGACGGGTTGAATTTCAGTATTATTTGAGTTGCTATCATGTTCATGTATTATTTTCATTAAAAAATACTTTTATTTATTTAGAAATAGCTTCAACTGTGTAAATGCATCAAAACATGAAATTCAAAATTATCTTTAGATCTCTCATATATTTGTTAAATGCTTGCCGTATCAGGATCATTCTTTTCAGCTTTGAAGTCCATTTTTTAAAAAATAAAAAGTCAAGAAGTATGAATTTTTAAAATTAAAAATTGTCCCTGGTTATATTGCCAGGCACCACAGACGGAAGGTGTGGAACTATTAGAAGCAACCTGGATGTCAACCCTGCTTCTGGGAGGCATTTCTGACTACAAGGGCAGGAGATTCTCTGAAGCCAGGTAACAGGAGTTTTTTGTTTTTTGTTTTAACATCTTTATTGGAGTATAGTTGCTTTACAATCGTGTGTTAGTTTCTGCTTTATAACAAAGTGAATCAGCTATACATATACATATATCCCCATATCCCCTCCCTCTTGCGTCTCCTTCCCACCCTTCCTATCCCACCCCTCTAGGTGGTCAGAAAGCCCTGAGCTGATCTCCCTGTGCTATGCGGCTGCTTCCCACTAGCTATCTCTTTTACATTTGGTAGAGTATATATGTCCATGCCACTCTCTCACTTTGTCCCAGCTTCCCCTTCCCCGTCCCCATGTCCTCAAGTCCATTCTCTACATCTGCATCTTTATTCCTGTCCTGCCCCAGCAATCCCACTACTGGGCATATACCCTGAGAAAACCGTAATTCAAAAAGATTCATGTACCAATATGTTCATTGCAGCTCTATGTACAATAGCCAGGACATGGAAGCAACCTAAGTGTCCATGGACAGATGAATGGATAAAGAAGATGTGGCACATATATACAATGGAATATTACTGAACCTTAAAAAGAAATGAAATTGAGTTATTTGTAGTGAGGTGGATGGACCTAGAGTCTGTCATACAGAGTGAAGTAAGTCAGAAAGAGAGAAACAAATACCGTATGCTAACACGTATATATGGAATCTAAAAAAAACAAAAAAAGGGTTCGGGAGCAGGAGTTTTGATCCTCTGGAACCATAACAAACAACTCAGAGTAAATGAATCAGGCTCCTGGGTGCCTGGAGGGGTCTGGAAGCCTCTCTGTGATGGTGTTCTTTGTTTTTACATGTCTAATCTCATAAATGTTGCACTAGGCTCAGTGCTGTGCATTTTTAGGCTGAGTTATATTTTTCCATGTGTGTACTTCATAAATGTAAGCACTTTTATGCTCTCTTTAAAAAGGGGATCTCCCAGTTGAATTGCCAAGTGAAAGCTTTCTAAGGAATTCATTAAGCATACGTATATGTGCAGTATCTCCATCTGTCATTGAAGTGAGTATGAATGTATGTATGTATATCTATCTATCTATCTATCATCTATCAATCATTATCTCCCTGTTTACCTATCTGTATCAGTATGCCTAGGCTGCTATAACAAAATATCATAGACTGTGTGGCTTAAACAACAGACGTTTCACACAGTTCTAGAGTCTGGGAAGTCCAAGATCAAGGCAAATCTAGTTCTTGGTGAGTCCTCCTTTTTTGGCTTGTAGAGGGCCACGTTCTTGCTGTCTCTTCACATGGTGGAGAGGGAAAACTCTGGTGTGTCTTCCTCTTCTTATAAGAGCTAATTGCATCATGGCAGCTTCATCCTCATGACCTCTTCTAAACCTAATTACCTCCTAAAGGCCCCACCTCCTAATTGCATCATACATAAGGGGATAGGGTTTCAACATATGAATTTGGTGGGTGGGTGGGCACAGAAATTCAGTCCCTAACTCTATTAATCTATCTATCTATCTATGTATCTATCTATGTATCTATCTGTGTATCTATCTGTGTATCTATCTATCTATCTATATCTACCTGTCTATCCTTCTATCCTTATGTAAAGAAGAGTAACAATGGCTTATAAGTCACTTCCCTACATTATTTTATCCTTCCAAAACTCTTGAGAGGTCAGTAGGCCATAGGAAAAGCACTGAAGCACTTGAAGGTTGAATTAACTGTTTGTGATCACTCAATCAGTAAATGGTGTGCATGGAACTCCACACACATCTTCTCTGTCCTCCTTTCCTCCTTCCATACCTACTACTTGCTGACTCTATTCCAGCCACATTATTTACTAACTCTTCCCTGAGGACACTGGCATCCTTCCTCTGGGCCTTGCAGAGGTTATTCCCATGATCTGGAATGCTTTTCCCTCAGATGTCTGACTCATCTGAATCCCTCTAGACTGTTCAAATTCCACCTTCCCAGTAAGACTTACCCTGTCTGCCGTTTAAGTTGAAAGGCTTGCTTCTCTCTGCCCACAATCTCACCTCACCATATACTGCTTAATCTCCATAGCATTTATTACTGGCGAACCTACCAGATAATGTACATGGGTTTCTGTTCTCCCCTCCAAGTGGAAGATAGGCTGCACAGACTCAGGAATTTTGCCATTATGAAACCTAGTGAAGGTCCAGCAGAACTCTAGGGTCAGCCATAACTGGGCACAATTATAACTCTTGTGATTTGATACTTTAGTGGGTTAGCTCAGAGCCAAGCCAGTTATTAAAGAGGATCTTTTCTGCTATTTTAAGCAGCATGGTACATTTGAGGTCAACTTAAATTTTCAATAATTACAGAGCAGGTATGAACTCTTCCTTTGTTTCTCCAGATACGTGAACCTGGATGCCAAATCCATCCTCTCTGAGTGTAGTGGGAATGTATGAAGATGACTGGCCTAAGTCTCAATTGAATAAAAAGATGCCCCAAAAGACATTTCAACACTTTCAAAAAGTAGTTATAAAGTGTGGTTCCTTATCACACATCAGGGATTATATAGCCTCCAGTGTGGTTTTTTTTTTGCAGTAAAATTGTGTCATTTCATATTTGAAATTTGCATTATGAAAATAAATCTGTACATGAAGTAATGCGTATTTAATTAATATGAATCATGTAAATTTGGTCCTGGCATTTAAAGTTGGCTTTGACTTTGAATTATTTTTAAATTCATAGAAAATATTGAACTTCTAATAAAATAAAACATTTTAATAATTGATATTAATAATCAACTTCAAAATTTCTTTGTCTGCATTTTCTGTTCAATTTTAAAAGAGAAGTCACTTTCAGTAGTGTTCCAAAGTGAGTGATTGCACCTTCTATGATGTGAAAAAAGATCCGATTGCCATTAGCTGTTCTTAAGTGCTGAACATAACTGAGAGAAATTTTAACGAGATACTCTCTGTCACTGGCAGGAAATCCATCTCCGTCCTTTGCGGGGGCAGTCCCGAGCTCGTGTTTTAATGGACGCGAAAGCAAACTGTGGTTCTCACGTGACTTTCTGAAGCACCCCCGCAGCAGGCCCAGGTACCTTGAGTGGACTAAGTCTCACTTTATAGCAGTGGCATCAGATGGTGGCTACAGAAGGTTGCCGACGTCCCTGTGTGCTCTTACAGGCTCTGCAGACCGGGGGACGAAAGGACCAAGGAACTCTGCCCTCAGGAATCCCAAGTGACTGGAGAGACACAGCATCAGGGCCCCAGGCAGTGTCTCCCACTGTTCAGGAGGTGGGCGGAGGCTCCGCAGCTTCATTTCGTCCAGTCCCTTCCAGTATTTAAAATTGTTGTCAAGATGCTGCATTAACTCAGGCAGGTCTACAAAGGCGTCCCAAGCAGCAAACATGTCTGTGATGAAATAGTCAATGAAAGAGATTTGGGATTTGGGGATGCTGCAGGTATTTCTGTCAAAAACTGACATCACTACAGGCAAGTCCTGTCGCGTCTCTTCATCAGTCTGAGAAAAACATTCTTCTGAGATACGTGCACCAGATTCTGAGATACTGCACTTTCCCAGGGGTCAGCAGGGATTGGACGCATCAGCACACTTAATCAGCATTCGTTTGATCAGACTGCGGTTGTCTGGAGTTCTGAGCATAGTGATTATGGCTTCTTGATTTTTACCAGTTTCTCCATCTTCCTCTAATGCTGCCAAGGGCTTGCTGATGCTATTGACTAATTTGTTGACGTGCTCAAAGTGCTTTGTCATTTCTGTGGCTAAGACCATGTCGATAATACTCTGGTGCAGCGTCCAGTAGTCATCCCTCTCCATGTTTTTAAAGATGTTGCATTTATCATCACGAGTGGTCAATTGGAAGGCCAAGGCCACGAGGTGGCTCTCGAGCACAGCAGTGTCGTTATACAGAATGGCCAGCTCGCTCCCAGCATTGCACAGGAAGGAGTTGGTTCTCCCGGGGTGGTCCAGGTCATGGACAGTGGCTGCAATGAGGGCAGCGATCTCATCAAGTGAATCTAAAGTTTGCTTTATCCTCTCTTTGCAGAGAAAATAGGCAGTGGCATGAAGCACATCGGCAGAAGGTGTAGATTTGTGGTAGGGGTTAGAAGCATGATAATTGGCTTCGATAATTTGCAACCATGATCTCAGCGTTGTCTCAGAGCATTTTAAGACTTCACAGACTCCAAAGCGAGCAAATATTTTGAGACCAAGATAAATCAAAGGCCTTTTATGAGTGGCAGCCTCCAGTTCAAAAATATCAAAGTCCCAGAATTCCTCATTTTCCATGGCCCGAGTTATCTGTGATTGGACGTTGTGAAGGGAGGTGGAGGTGATTATACTGCTGGAAACGTGTTGAAGGTTTTTTGTTGAAAGAACATACACATTCCTGGATGGTCTTCGCAAAACATCAGACATTAAGTCCCTAACAAGGTCAATGGCATGAGGATCATTGTCCTTAGCATCAAATTTTGGTGAATATAATTCAGTGGTTCTTAGAATTTCCAGCACATGATCTAAGGCTTCTGTCACAGGCATGGGACTGCTTTCCTGGGCAGCACTGATGATATCGGTTGCCATGGTGATGGGCGCCTCAATCTACATGGAATGTATCCAGACCATGGAGGAGCGTCGTCTCTGGCTGGAAACTTTTCTTGTTCGAGAGGCAGCAGTTCTGACATCTAGTGAGTTTTTTCTCCCGTCGTTATGTTTGCCTGACTGATTATCTGTTTGAGTGTCAGACTGAACACATTCAGCTATTTTCTCAGCCTTATTGTTGCCATTGCACACTCTGACAATGGACACATAGTGTCTAATTGTTCCTCCCTGTCCAATGACAGGTATCATCTTCACATTTTGTTGTTGAGAGACATACAGAGAAGCCAGGGTGAGTCGCCCCATCTCTCCCTCCTCTGGACCTTAGCTCCTCCTGATTGTCACTCGTTACACTGAGAACAGATTTCAGGACTCAGCACGTGCAGCCATAATGTGTGCCTAATTCCACATCCCAGTCACTGGGACACAAAATTTTGGTGTCTTCAAGTCTGGCTCCCACATCACCACTCACATATGTCAGTTCTTCCTCTACAGCTGAGTCAGTGAGTAAAGACACATAAACAGAAGCAGATTAATATGAACAAGGTTTTATTGACATATATATATGTACATAAAGCTGGGAAAGAGAAGGGCCCATTGAGGCAAATGCATAGGGGGAGAGGAAGCATCTGAAAACAGCAGTGGGCATCCTGCCAGTTCCAAGTCTAGGGAAACTGGCTGGGGGCTTGGGTCCGCCAAGTTAACAGTCAAGCCAGGGATGGCACAGTGGATGGTACAGGCAGCTCTCTTCCATTCTCCTAACTGGAACTTCTCAAGTCTGGTGTAGTTCTGAAGTGGGCTCATATGCCACACGCACACACACACTCACTCTTGCACACCCCTGAGGTGTGGTCCTCCGGCTTGCTGTAGGAAGAGAGGAGGTTAAGTTTCACTTAAACGGGCTGAGCCGCTTTCCAGTGAGGCAAAGTCCATTCATGGTTACACACAGTTTGCAGAATAAGATCTGCTCTTCATTTGTAGAGTTTCTTCATAGAAGAAAGGAATTAGCTGATGGCTCCTATGAAGCCCTGGGCAAGTTATGAGGCTGCCAGGCTCCTATGAGCACAGGCACAGCTGCCCTGACCAGAAGCCTCCAAACACAATGCCGGCTTGTCTAAGTCGGAGTGGTGTCCTGAATTGGGGACCCCAGTGTTCTGAGAGTAGTGGTTCCTCTCTAAATATAGATGGTGCTATCCCCCATGGCACCACCTGGGTTTTGGGTGGGTGGGGGCCAGGTGCTTTGTATGAATGTGGCACCAGAAGTATATGCAGTCACAGCAGGTGTGGTGCTGTCCCCCATGGCCCCCCGTTCTCTGCACAGATGGGTTCCAAGTCTGATGGCAGTTATTGACACAGAGCTTCCCAGTACCGGTGAGATGTTGTGCCCTCCATCCTCACCACCTGTGTATTGGCCAGGTAGGTCCCAGTTGTAAGCGGGAATACCAGGTCCTCCAATCATGGGCATGATGTTGTGCCCTCCTAGACGACCACCACCTAGTGGGCAGGTGGGCCCCTTGTGCTTGGAAATAAGGTAGAACTAGAAGTGTGTTGAAACCCACGGGTGGTACCCACACTTGCAACTCCAGCAGATGTGGTGTGCTCTGTTGGAAGGTGGAAACTGACATGTCCCTTGACACAGATTTCGTCTCCTTGGTGATGGAACTTTTAAACGTAGATTTTCTACGTCCAGATGGGCCCTGTGTGCAGTGGCGGAAAGTGGAAAGAAACACTAGGGCCTCCCATCGTGGGGATGGTGTTGTCCCCTGCCATCACCGTACCACCTGTATTCAGCGCAGGTAGGCCCCAGGTATTTGGATTTAAGGTAGAATCAGGTATGTTCCCAAATGCTGGGATGGTGCTTGCCCCTCCTGCTGCAGCAGCCTTGCCGTGGTAGGTAGATGGCAGGTTGTCCCAAAGTAGGAACAGAAGCGGTGCTGGGTGCCCCACTTAGACCTGTCCCAAAGTTAAGTGGTCTGGATGCCTCTGAATGAGTGAGGCCTGGGGCTGACACACCAACTCCAAGGCTCCCACCGGCCGTAGGGGTTGCAGGTCACATGAACAGTGGGCCCGGTGTGGTGTCGGCAAAGAGCGAGCTACCGTCTCCAGTACTGGGCATCCTGGTGGCAACTCCAAACACAGTAGCAATGGACACAGACCTAGGGAGAATGCCTGGGTAGTCGCCAAAGCCTGGCTGCATGATGCTGGTGGTGGCAAATACGGAAGAGGGCAAAGTTGACTGCATGATGCTGACTCGTGGTGGCTAGGCTGCAGGAGCGGCTAGGACTTTAACTTGTGCTGAGGCTATTGGGTTTCCCAATAGAAAACACTCGTTAGGCTTCGGCACATCGTTGGCCCCCAGTTTGGCCTGAGACGGGAGACCTGGGACTGAGGAAGCTTGAAGTGTTTGTCTATCTGTTGCCCGTGTCACAGGTAAATGCGTGGAGGAATGGGCTGAGGCATTGCTACCACTGGGTGGTGTGTTCCCAGAACAAGGATCAGCCCTGTGAAATAGCTATTAGTTCCGCCTGGAGACAGGGGCAGACTTGAAAATGACAGCCTGGGAAGGAGGTGTGGTGTCCATAGGTTCAGTGTTAGAGCTACTACCTGCTGAAGTACACTTGATAGCTGAAGTCGTAAATGGGGGGCTGAGAAAAAAGGAGCTGAATGGAAAATGACAGCATGGGAAGGAGGTGTGTTGTCCATAGGTTCAGAGTCAGAGATTCTGCCTGCTGAAGCTGTAATGTGGGGCTGGGGAAAACAGGAACCGAATGGAAAATGACAGCCTGGGAAGGAGGTGTGTTGTCTGTCCATAGGTTGAGTGTCAGAGATTCTGCCTGCTGAAGCCGTAAATGGGAGACTGGGGAAAACAGGAGCAGAATGGAAAATGACAGCCTGGGAAGAAGGTGACGTGTCCATAGGTTCAGTGTCAGAGCATCTGCCTGCTGAAGCCGTAAATGCGGGGCTGGGTAAAACAGGAGCCGAATGGAAAATGACAGACTGGAAAGGATGTGTGTTGCCCATAGGTTCAGTGTCAGAGCTTCTGCCTGTTTACGATGTAAATGGGGGGCTGGGTAAAAAAGGAGCCGATTGGAAAATGAGAGCCTGAGAACGAGCTGTGTTGTCCATAGGTTCAGTGTCAGAGCTTCTGCCTGCTGAAGCTGTAAATGGGGGGCTGGGGGAAACAAGAGTCGAATGGAAAAGGACAGCCTGCAAAGGAGGAGTGGTGTCCATAGATTCAGTGTCAGAGCGTCTGCCGGCTGAAGCCGTAAGTGTGGGGAAGGGGAAAACAGTCGTCAAATTAAAAATGACACCCTGGGAAGGAGGTTTGTTGTCCATAGGTTCAGTGTCAGAGTTTCTCCCTGCTGAAACCATAAATGTGGGGCTGGGAAAAAGAGGAGCCAAATGGAAAATGACTGCCTGGGATGGAGGTGTTGTGTACATAGGTTGAGTGTCAGAGCTGCTACCTGCTGTAGTACCCATGACGGCTGCAGCCCTAAATGGGGGTTGAGGAAAACAGGAGCCGAATGGAAAATGACAGCCTGGGAAGGAGGTGTGGTGTCCATAGGTTCAGTGTCAATGCTTCCGCCTACTGAAGCTGTAAATGGGATGGTGGGGAAAACAGGAGCCTAATGGAAAATGACAGCCTGGGAAGGAAGTGTGGTGTCCATAGATTCAGTATCAGAGCTGCTGCCTACTGAAGCCATTAACGGGGGGCTGGGATAACAGGAGCCCAGTGGAAAGTGACAACCTGGGAAGGAGGTGTGTTGTCAATCGATTCACCAAAAGAGCTTCTGCCTGCTGAAGCTGTAAATGGGGGGCTGAGGAAAACAGCAGTCAGATGGAAAATGACGGCCTGCAAAAGAGGTGTGGTATCCATAGATTCAGTATCAGAGCTTCTGCCTGTTGAAGTGGAAAATGGGGGGATGGAAAATTCAGGAGACGAATGGAAAATGACAGCCTGGGAAGGAGTTGTGCTGTCCACAGGTTCTGTGTCACTCTTCTGCCTCTTTATGATGTAAAAGGTGGGCTGGGGAAAACAGGAGCTGAATGGAAAATGAAAGCCTGGGAAGGAGGTGTCTTGTCCATAGGTTCAGTGTCAGAGCTTCTGCCTGCTTAGGCCATAAACGGGGTCCTGGAACAGACAGGAGCCTACTGGAAAATGACAGCCTGGGAAGGAGTTGTTTTGTCCATATTTTCATTGTCAGAGCTTCTGCATTCTGAAGCCGTAAATGGGGAGCTGGGGAAAACAGGAGCCGAATGGAAAATGACAGCCTGGGAAGGAGGTGTTTTGTTTATAGGTTTAGTGTCAGAGCTTCCGCCTGCTGAAGCTGTAAAGGGGGGTTGGGGAAAACAGGAACCGAATGGAAAATGTCAGCCTGGGAACGAGGTGTGGTGTCCATAGATTCAGTGTCAGAGCTTCTGCCTGCTGAACCCGTAAGTGTGAGGCTGGGGATACCAGGTGTCACATGAAAAATAACCCCCTAGGAAGGAGGTGTGTTGTCAATAGGTACAGTGTCACAGTTGCTACGTGCTGTAGTACCCATGTCGGCTGAAGCCCTAAATTGGGGTTGAGGCAAAGAGGAGCCGAATGGAAAATGACAGCCTGGGAAGGAGGTGTGGTGTCCATAGGTTCGGTGTCAGAGCTTCTGCATTCTGAAGCCGTAAATGGGGGATTGGGGAAACAGCAGCCAAATGGAAAATGACAGCCTGGGAAGGAGTTGTGTTGTCCACAAGTTCAGTGTCAGAGCTTCTGCCTGTTGTAGCCGAAAATGGGGGGAAGGGGAAACAGGAGCCGAATTGAAAATGACAGCCTGAGAAGGAGGTGTGTTGTCCAAAGGTTCAGTGTCAGAGCTTCAACCTGTTGAAGTACCCATGACGGCTGAATCCGTAAAAGGAGGGCTGAGGAAAACAGGAGCAGAATGGAAAACGACAGCCTGGTATGGAGTCGTGGTGTCCATAGGTTCAGTGGCACAGCCTCTGCCTGCTGAGGCCGTAAATCATGGTTTGGGAAAACAGGACCCGAATGGAAAATGACAGCCTGGAAATGAAGTGTGGTGTCCATAGTTACAGTGTCAGAGCTTCTGCTTCTTGAGGCTATAAATGGAGCCCTGGAGAAAACAACATACCAAACGAAAATGACAGCCTGGGAAGGCAGTGTGATGTTCATAGGTTGTGTCAGAGCTTCTGCCTGCTGAAGCCGTAAGTGGAGGGCTGGGAAAAACAGGAGCCAAATGGAAGATGACAGCCTGGGATGTAGGTGTTGTGTCCATAGGTACAGTGTCAGAGCTGCTACCTGCTGAAGTATCGATGATGGCTGAAACCCTAAATGGTGCGCTCAGGAAAACAGGAGCCGAATGGAAAATGACAACCTAGGAAAGAAGTGTGGTGTCCTTGGGTTCAGTGTCAGAGCTTCTGCCTGCTGAAGCTGTAAATGGGTGGCTGTGGAAAACAGGAGCCGAATGGCAAATGACAGCCCGGGTAGGAGGTGTGTTGTCTATAGGTTCATTGTCAGAGCTTCGGCCTGCTGAAGTCGAAAATTGGGGGTTCAGGAAAACAGGAGACGAACGGAAATTGACAGCCTGGGAAGAAGGTTGGTTGTCCATAGGTTCAGTGTCAGAGCTGCTATGTGCTGAAGTACCGATGACGGCTGAAGCCCTAAATGGGGGGCTCAGGAAAACAGGAGCGGAATGGAAAATGACAACGGGGGAAGGAAGTGTGTTGTCCATAGTTTCAGTGTCAGAGCTCCTACCTGCTGAAGCTATAAATGGGTGGCTGTGGAAAACAGGAGCCGAATGGAAAATGACAGCCTGGGAAGGAGGTGTGTTGTCCATAGGTTCTGTGTCAGCACTTCCGCCTGCTTACGATGTAAATCGGGGACTGAGGAAAACAGCAGTCGAATGGAAAATGACAGCCTGCGAAAGATGTGTGGTGTCCATAGATTCAGTATCAGAGCTTCTGCCTGTTGAAGTGGAAAATGGGGGGATGGAAAATTCAGGAGACGAATGGAAAATGACAGCCTGGGAAGGAGTTGTGCTGTCCACAGGTTCTGTGTCACTCTTCTGCCTCTTTATGATGTAAAAGGTGGGCTGGGGAAAACAGGAGCCGAATGGAAAATGAAAGCCTGGGAAGGAGGTGTCTTGTCCATAGGTTCAGTGTCAGAGCTTCTGCCTGCTTAGGCCATAAACTGGGTCCTGGAACAGACAGGAGCCTACTGGAAAATGACAGCCTGGGAAGGAGTTGTTTTGTCCATATTTTCATTGTCAGAGCTTCTGCATTCTGAAGCCGTAAATGGGGAACTGGCGAAAACCGGAGCCGAATGGAAAATGAGAGCCTGGGAAGGACGTGTGTTGTCCATAGGTTCAGTGTCACAGATTCTGCCTTCTTACGATGTAAATTGCTGGCTCGGAAATACAGGAGCCGAAAGGAAAATGACAGCCTGGGAAGGAGGTGTGTTTTCCATAGTTTCAGTGTCAGAGCTTCTGCCACTTGAGGCCGTAAATGGGGGCCTGGGGAAAACAGGAGCCGAATGGAAAGTGACAGCCTGGGAAGGAGTTGTTTTGTCCCTAGGTTCAGTGTCAGAGCTTCTGCATTCTGAAGCCGTAAATGGGGGGCTGGGGAAAACAGAAGCCGAATGGAAAGTGACAGCCTGGGAAGGAGTTGTTTTGTCCCTAGGTTCAGTGTCAGAGCTTCTGCATTCTGAAGCCGTAAATGGGGGGCTGGGGAAAACAGAAGCCGAATGGAAAAGGACAGCCTGGGAAGGAGGTGTGTTGTCCATAGGTTCAATGTCAGAGATTTTGCCTTCTTAGAATGTAAACGGGGGGCTGGGAAATACAGGAACCAAATGGAAAATGACAGGCTGGGAAGGATGTGTGTTGCCCATAGGTTCAGTGTCAGAGCTTCTGCCTGCTGAAACCGAAAATGGGGGTCTGGGGAAGACAGGAGCCGAATGGGAAGTGACAACCTGGGAAGGAGTTGTTTTGTCTATAGGTTCAGTGTCAGGGATTCTGCCTGCTGAAGCGGTAAAGGAGGGCTGAGGAATACAGGAACCGAATGGAAAATGACAGCGTGGGTACGAGGTGTGGTGTCCATATATTCAGTGTCAGAGCTTCTGCCTGCTGAAGCCGTAAGGGTGAGACTGGGGAAACCAGGTGTCAAATGAAAAATAACCCCCTAGGAAGGAGGTGTGTTGTCCATAGGTTCAGTGTCAGAGCTTCAACCTGTTGAAGTACCCATGACGGCTGAATCCGTAAAAGGGGGGCTGAGGAAAACAGGAGCAGAATGGAAAATGACAGCCTGGGAAGGAGGTGTGTTGTCCATAGGTTCAGTGTCAGACCTTTTGCCTGCTGATGCCATCAATGGGGGTTGGGAAAACAGGAGCCAAATAGAAAATGACTGCCTTGAGATGGAGGTGTGGTGTTCATATGTTCAGTGTCCGAGTTGCTACCTGCTGTAGTAACCCATGACGCTGCAGCCCTAAATGGGGGTTGAGGAAAACAGGACCGAATGGAACATGAAAGCCTGGGAAGGAGGTGTGGTTGACCATAGGTTCATGTCAATGCTTCTGCCTGCTGAAGCTGTAAATGGGGTGGTGGGGAAAACAGGAGCCTAATGGAAAATGACAGCCTGGGAAGGAGTGTGGTGTCTCATAGATTCAGTATCAGAGCTGCTGCCTACTGAAGCCGTAAATGGGGGGCTGGGATAACAGGAGCCCAATGGAAAGTGGACAACCTGGGAAGGGAGGTGTGTTGTCAATCGATTCACTAAGAGAGCTTTCTGCCTGCTGAAGCTGTAAATGGGGGGCTGAGGAAAACAGCAGTCGAATGGAAAAGGACAGCCTGCGAAAGAGGTGTGGTGTCCATAGATTCAGTATGATAGCTTCTGCCTGCTGAATCCTTAGTGTGGGGCTGGGGAAAATAGGCGTCAAATTAAAAATGACACACTGGGACGAGGTGTGTTTGTCCACAGGTTCAGTGTCAGAGCTTCTGCCTGTTGAAGTGGAAAATGGGGGGATGGAAAATTCGGGAGACGATGGAAAATGACAGCCTGGGGAAGGAGTTGTGCTGTCCACAGGTTCTGTGTCACTCTTCTGCCTCTTTATGATGTAAAAGGTGGGCTGGGGAAAACAGGAGCCGAATGGAAAATGACAGCCTGGGAAGGAGTTGTTTTGTCCATATTTTTTTCAGTGTCAGAGCTTCTGCATTCTGAAGCCGTAAATGGGGAGCTGGCGAAAACCTGAGCCGAATGGAAAATGACAGCCTGGGAAGGATGTGTGTTGTCCATAGGTCCAGTGTCACAGATTCTGCCTTCTTACGATGTAAATTGGAGGCTCGGAAATACAGGAGCCGAAAGGAAAATGACAGCCTGGGAACGAGGTGTTTTGTTTATGGGTTTAGTGTCAGAGCTTCCGCCTGCTGAAGCTGTAAAGGGGGGTTGGGGAAAACAGGAAGCGAATGGAAAATGTCAGCCTGGGAACGAGGTGTGGTGCCCATAGATTCAGTGTCAGAGCTTCAGCCTGCTGAAGCCGTAAGTGTGAGGCTTGGGAAACCAGGTGCCACATGAAAAGTGACACGCTAGGAAGGAGGTGTGTTGTCCATAGGTTCAGTGTCACAGTTGCTACGTGCTGTAGTACCCATGTCGGCTGAAACCCTAAATTGGGGTTGAGACAAAGAGGAGCCGAATGGAAAATGACAGCCTGGGAAGGAGTTGTGTTGTCCACAGGTTCAGTGTCAGAGCTTCTGCCTGTTGTAGCCGAAAAGGGGGGAAAGGGGAAACAGGAGCCGAATAGAAAATGACAGCCTGAGAAGGAGGTGTGTTGTCCATAGGTTCAGTGTCACAGTTGCTACCTGCTGTAGTACCCATGACGGCTGAAGGCCTAAATGGGGGTTGAGGCAAACAGAAGCCGAATGGAAAATGACAGCCTGGGAAGGAGGTGTGTTTTCCATAGTTTCAGTGTCAGAGCTTCTGCCACTTGAGGCCGTAAATAAGGGCCTGGAGAAAACAGGAGCCCAATGGAAAATGACAGCCTGGGAACGGAACGAGGTGTGGTGTCCATCGATTCAGTGTCATAGCTTCTGCCTGCTGAAGCTGTAAGTCTGAGGCTTGTGAAACCGGGTGTCAAATGGAAAATGACCGCCTGGGAAGGAGGTGTGTTGTCCATAGGTTCAGTGTCATAGCTTCTGCCTGCTGAAGCCATAAGTGTGAGGCTAGTGAAACCGGGTGTCAAATGAAAAATAACACCCTGGGAAGGAGGTGTGTTGTCCATAGGTTCAGTGTCAGACCTTTTGCCTGCTGATGCCATCAATGGGGGTTGGGAAAACAGGAGCCAAATAGAAAATGACTGCCTGAGATGGAGGTGTGGTGTTCATATGTTCAGTGTCCGAGTTGCTACCTGCTGTAGTACCCATGACGGCTGCAGCCCTAAATGGGGGTTGAGGAAAACAGGAACCGAATGGAAAATGACAGCCTGGGAAGGAGGTGTGTTGCCCATAGGTTCAGTGTCAATGCTTCTGCCTGCTGAAGCTGTAAATGGGGTGGTGGGGAAAACAGGAGCCTAATGGAAAATGGCAGCCTGGGAGGGAAGTGTGGTGTCCATAGATTCAGTATCAGAGCTGCTGCCTACTGAAGCCGTAAATGGGGGGCTGGGATAACAGGAGCCCAATAGAAAGTGACAACCTGCGAAGGAGGTGTGTTGTCAATCGATTCACTAAGAGAGCTTCTGCCTGCTGAAGCTGTAAATGGGGGGCTGAGGAAAACAGCAGTCGAATGGAAAAGGACAGCCTGCGAAAGAGGTGTGGTGTCCATAGATTCAGTATGAGAGCTTCTGCCTGCTGAATCCTTAAGTGTGGGGCTGGGGAAAATAGGCGTCAAATTAAAAATGACACACTGGGAACGAGGTGTGTTGTCCACAGGTTCAGTGTCAGAGCTTCTGCCTGTTGAAGTGGAAAATGGGGGGATGGAAAATTCAGGAGACGAATGGAAAATGACAGCCTGGGAAGGAGTTGTTTTGTCCATATTTTTTTCAGTGTCAGAGCTTCTGCATTCTGAAGCCGTAAATGGGGAGCTGGCGAAAACCGGAGCCGAATGGAAAATGACAGCCTGGGAAGGATGTGTGTTGTCCATAGGTCCAGTGTCACAGATTCTGCTTTCTTACGATGTAAATTGGAGGCTCGGAAATACAGGAGCCGAAAGGAAAATGACAGCCTGGGAAGGAGGTGTTTTGTTTATAGGTTTAGTGTCAGAGCTTCCGCCTGCTGAAGCTGTAAAGGGGGGTTGGGGAAAACAGGAAGCGAATGGAAAATGTCAGCCTGGGAACGAGGTGTGGTGCCCATAGATTCAGTGTCAGAGCTTCAGCCTGCTGAAGCCGTAAGTGTGAGGCTTGGGAAACCATGTGCCACATGAAAAGTGACACCCTAGGAAGGAGGTGTGTTGTCCATAGGTTCAGTGTCACAGTTGCTACGTGCTGTAGTACCCATGTCGGCTGAAGCCCTTAATTGGGGTTGAGACAAAGAGGAGCCAAATGGAAAATGACAGCCTGGGAAGGAGGTGTGGTGTCCATAGGTTCAGTGTCAGAGCTTCTGCATTCTGAAGCCTTAAATGGGGGTTTGGGGAAAGCAGCAGCCAAATGGAAAATGACAGCCTGGGAAGGAGTTGTGTTGTCCACAGGTTCAGTGTCAGAGCTTCTGCCTCTTGTAGCCGAAAATGCGGGGAAGGGGAAACAGGAGCCGAATGGAAAATGACAGCCTGAGAAGGAGGTGTTTTGTCCATAGGTTCAGTGTCAGAGCTTCAACCTGTTGAAGTACCCATGACGGCTGAATCCGTAAAAGGAGGGCTGAGGAAAACAGGAGCAGACTGGAAAACGACAGCCTGGTATGGAGTCGTGGTGTCCATAGGTTCAGTTGCACAGCCTCTGCCTGCTGAGGCCGTAAATCATGGTTTGGGAAAACAGGACCCGAATGGAAAATGACAGCCTGGAAATGAAGTGTGGTGTCCATAGTTACAGTGTCAGAGCTTCTGCCTCTTGAGGCCATAAATGGAGCGCTGGAGAAAACAACAGACCAAACGAAAATGACAGCCTGGGAAGGCGGTGTGATGTTCATAGGTTCAGTGTCAGAGCTTCTGCCTGCTGAAGCCGTAAATGGAGGGCTGGGAAAAATAGGAGCCGAATGGAAGATGACAGCCTGGGATGTAGGTGTTGTGTCCATAGGTACAGTGTCAGAGCTGCTACCTGCTGAAGTACCGATGATGGCTGAAACCCTAAATGGTGCGCTCAGGAAAACAGGAGCCGAATGGAAAATGACAACCTAGGAAAGAAGTGTGGTGTCCTTGGGTTCAGTGTCAGAGCTTCTGCCTGCTGAAGCTGTAAATGGGTGGCTGTGGAAAACAGGAGCCGAATGGCAAATGACAGCCCGGGTAGGAGGTGTGTTGTCTATAGGTTCATTGTCAGAGCTTCAGCCTGCTGAAGTCGAAAATTGGGGGTTCAGGAAAACAGGAGGCGAACGGAAATTGACAGCCTGGGAAGAAGGTTGGTTGTCCATAGGTTCAGTGTCAGAGCTGCTATGTGCTGAAGTACCGATGACGGCTGAAGCCCTAAATAGGGGGCTCAGGAAAACAGGAGCGGAATGGAAAATGACAACGTGGGAAGGAAGTGTGTTGTCCATAGTTTCCGTGTCAGAGCTCCTACCTGCTGAAGCTATAAATGGGTGGCTGTGGAAAACAGGAGCCGAATGGAAAATGACAGCCTGGGAAGGAGGTGTGTTGTCCATAGGTTCTGTGTCAGCACTTCCGCCTGCTTACGACGTAAATCGGAGGCTAGGGAAAACAGGAGCCAAATGGAAAATGACAGCCTGGAAAGGAGGTTTTTTCTGTAATAGCTTCATTGTCAGACCTTCTGCCTGCTGAAGCCGTAAATGGGGTCTGGGGAAAACAGGAGCCGAATGGAAAGTGACAGCCTGGAAGGAGGTTGGCTGTCAATAGGTTCAGTGTCAGAGCGTCTGCCTGCTGAAGCTGTTAAATTTGGGGCTGGGGTAAACAGGAGCCGAATGGAAAATGACAGTCTGGGAAGGCGGTGTGTTGCCCACAGGTTCAGTGTCAATGCTTCTGCCTGCTGAAGCCGTAAATGGGGTGGTGGGGAAAGCAGGAGCCGAATGGAAAATGACAGCGTGGGAAGGAAGTGTGGTGTCCATTGATTCAGTATCAGAGCTGCTGCCTACTGAAGCCGTAAGTGTGGGGCTGGGGAAAACAGGCGTCAATTTGAAAATGACACACTGGGAACAAGGTGTGTTGTCCACAGGTTCAGTGTCAGAGCTTCTGCCTGTTGCAGCTGTCAATGGGAGGATGGGGAAAACAGGAGCTGAATAGAAAGTGATAGGCTGAGAAAGAGATGTTTTGTCCCTAGGTTCTGTGTCAGAGCTTCTGCCTGCTTACGCCATAAATGGGGGCCTGGGAATAAAACAGGAGTGAATGGAAAGTGACAGCCTGGGTAAGAGGCGTTTTGTCCATAGTTTCAGTGTTACAGTTTCTGCCTGCTGAAGCCATAAATGGGGGACTGGGGAAAACAGGAGTCGAATGGAAAATGACAGCCTGGGAAAGAGGTGTTTTGTCCATAGATTCAGTGTCAGAGCTTTTGCCTGCTGAAGCTGTAAATGGGGGCAGGGGAAAACAGGAACCGAATGGAAAATGACAGCCTGGGAACGAGGTGTGGTTTCCATTGATTCAGTGTCAGAGCTTCTGCCTGCTGAAGCCGTAAGTGTGAGCCTGGGGAAACCAGGTGTCAAATGAAAAATGACACCCTGGGAAGGAGGTGTGTTGTCTATAGGTGCAGTGTTGAGTTGCTACTTGCTGTAGTACCCATGGCGACTGAAGCCCTAAATGGGGGTTGAGGAAAACAGGAGCCGAATGGAAAATGAAAGCCTGGGAAGGAGGTGTGCTGTCCATAGGTTCGGTGTCAGAGCTGCTGCCTGCTGAAGCCGTAAAAGGTGGGCTGGGGAAAACAGGAGCCGAGTGGAAAATTACAGCTTGGGAAGGAGGTGTTGTGTCCATAGGTTCAGTGTCAGAGCTTCTGCATGCTGGAGCCGTAATTGGGGGTTTCGGGGAAAACAGGAGCCAAATGGAAAATGACAGCCGGAGAAGGAGGTGGGTTGTCCATAGGTTCAGTGACAGAGTTTCAACCTGTTGAAGTACCCATGACGGCTGAAATCGTAAAAGGGGAGCTGAGTAAACCAGGAGCAGAATGAAAAATGACAGCCTGGGTAGGAGGTGTTGTGTCCATAGGTTCAGTGTCAGAGCTGCTACCTGCTGAAGTACTAATGACGGCTGAAGCCCTAAATGCGGGGGCTCAGGAAAACAGGAGCCGAATGGAAAATGACAGCCTGGGAAGGAGTGTGTTGTCCAAAGGTTCAGTGTCAGAGATTCTGCCTGTTGAAGCCAACAGTGGGGAGATGGGGAAAACGGGAGCCGAATGGAAAATGACAGTCAGATAAGGAGGTGTGTTCTCCATAGGTTCAGTGTCATAGAGTTTCAACCTGTTGAAGTAAACATGACGGCTGAATCCGTAAAAGTGGGGCTGAGGAAAACAGGAGAAGAATGGAAAATGACAACTTGGGAAGGAGGTGTTTCATCCATAGGTTCATTGTCAGAGCTGCAACATCTTAAAGGAACCATGATAGCTGAATCCGTAAAAGGGGTCTGAGGAAAAAAGGAGCAGAATGGAAAATGACAGCCTGGGAACGAGGTGTGGTGTCCATAGATTCAGTGTCATAGCTTCTGCCTGCTAAAGCCATAAGTATGAGGCTTGTGAAACCGGGTGTCAAATGAAAAATAACACCCTGGGAAGGAGGTGTGTTGTCCATAGGTTCAGTGTCAGACCTTTTGCCTGCTGAAGCCATAAATGGGTGTTGGGAAAACAGGAGCCAAATAGACAATGACTTCCTGAGATGGATGTGTGGTGTTCATATGTACAGTGTCAGAGTTGCTACCTGCTGTAGTACCAATGATGACTGCAGCCCTAAATGGGGGTTGAGGAAAACAGGAACCGAATGGAAAATGACAGCCTGGGAAGGAGTTGTGCTGTCCACAGGTTCTGTGTCACTCTTCTACCTCTTTATGATGTAAAAGGTGGGCTGGGGAAAACAGGAGCCGAATGGAAAATGACAGCCTGGGAAGGAGTTGTTTTGTCCATATTTTTTTCAGTGTCAGAGCTTCTGCATTCTGAAGCCGTAAATGGGGAGCTGGCGAAAACCGGAGCCGAATGGAAAATGACAGCCTGGGAAGGATGTGTGTTGTCCATAGGTCCAGTGTCACAGATTCTGCCTTCTTACGATGTAAATTGGAGGCTCGGAAATACAGGAGCCGAAAGGAAAATGACAGCCTGGGAACGAGGTGTTTTGTTTATAGGTTTAGTGTCAGAGCTTCCGCCTGCTGAAGCTGTAAAGGGGGGTTGGGGAAAACAGGAACCGAATGGAAAATGTCAGCCTGGGAACGAGGTGTGGTGCCCATAGATTCAGTGTCAGAGCTTCAGCCTGCTGAAGCCGTAAGTGTGAGGCTTGGGAAACCAGGTGTCACATGAAAAATGACACCCTAGGAAGGAGGTGTGCTGTCCATAGGTTCAGTGTCACAGTTGCTACATGCTGTAGTACCCATGTCGGCTGAAACCCTAAATTGGGGTTGAGACAAAGAGGAGCCGAATGGAAAATGACAGCCTGGGAAGGAGTTGTGTTGTCCACAGGTTCAGTGTCAGAGCTTCTGCCTGTTGTAGCCGAAAATGGGGGGAAGGGGAAACAGGAACCGAATAGAAAATGATATCCTGAGAAGGAGGTGTGTTGTCCATAGGTTCAGTGTCACAGTTGCTACCTGCTGTAGTACCCATGACGGCTGAAGGCCTAAATGGGGGTTGAGGCAAACAGAAGCCGAATGGAAAAATGACAGCCTAGGAAGGAGGTGTGGTGTCCAAAGTTTCAGTGTCAGAGCTTCTACCAGTTGAAGCCAACAATGGGGGTATGGGGAAAACAGGACCCGAATGGAAAATGACAGCCTGAGAAGGCGGTGTGTTGTCCATAGGTTCAGTGTCAGAGCTTCAACCTGTTGAAGTACCCATGACGGCTGAATCTGTACAAGGGAGGCTGAGGAAAACAGGAGCCCAATGGAAAATGACAGCCTGGGAACGGAATGAGGTGTGGTGTCCATCGATTCAGTGTCATAGCTTCTGCCTGCTGAAGCTGTAAGTCTGAGGCTTGTGAAACCGGGTGTCAAATGGAAAATGACCGCCTGGGAAGGAGGTGTGTTGTCCATAGGTTCAGTGTCATAGCTTCTGCCTGCTGAAGCCATAAGTGTGAGGCTAGTGAAACCGGGTGTCAAATGAAAAATAACACCCTGGGAAGGAGGTGTGTTGTCCATAGGTTCAGTGTCAGACCTTTTGCCTGCTGATGCCATCAATGAGGGTTGGGAAAACAGGAGCCAAATAGAAAATGACTGCCTGAGATGGAGGTGTGGTGTTCATATGTTCAGTGTCCGAGTTGCTACCTGCTGTAGTACCCATGACGGCTGCAGCCCTAAATGGGGGTTGAGGAAAACAGGAACCGAATGGAAAATGACAGCCTGGGAAGGTGGTGTGTTGCCCATAGGTTCAGTGTCAATGCTTCTGCCTGCTGAAGCTGTAAATGGGGTGGTGGGGAAAACAGGAGCCTAATGGAAAATGACAGCCTGGGAAGGAAGTGTGGTGTCCATAGATTCAGTATCAGAGCTGCTGCCTACTGAAGCCGTAAATGGGGGGCTGGGATAACAGGAGCCCAATGGAAAGTGACAACCTGGGAAGGAGGTGTGTTGTCAATCGATTCACTAAGAGAGCTTCTGCCTGCTGAAGTAAATGGGGGGCTGAGGAAAACAGCAGTCGAAGGGAAAAGGACAGCCTGCGAAAGAGGTGTGGTGTCCATAGATTCAGTATGAGAGCTTCTGCCTGCTGAATCCTTAAGTGTGGGGCTGGGGAAAATAGGCGTCAAATTAAAAATGACACACTGGGAACGAGGTGTGTTGTCCACAGGTTCAGTGTCAGAGCTTCTGCCTGTTGAAGTGGAAAATGGGGGGATGGAAAATTCAGGAGACGAATGGAAAATGACAGCCTGGGAAGGAGTTGTGCTGTCCCCAGTTCTGTGTCACTCTTCTGCCTCTTTATGATGTAAAAGGTGGGCTGTGGAAAACAGGAGCCGAATGCAAAATGACAACCTGGGAAGGAGGTGTTGTGCCCATAGGTTCAGTGTCAGAGCTTCTGCCTGCTTAGGCCATAAACGGGGGCCTGGAACAAACAGGAACCTACTGGAAAATGACAGCCTGGGAAGGAGTTGTTTTGTCCATATTTTCAGTGTCACAGCTTCTGCATTCTGAAGCCGTAAATGGGGAGCTGGCGAAAACCGGAGCCGAATGGAAAATGACAGCCTGGGAAGGATGTGTGTTGTCCATAGATTCAGTGTCACTGATTCTGCCTTCTTACGATGTAAATTGTTGGCTCGGAAATACAGGAGCCGAAAGGAAAATGACAGCCTGGGAACGGGCTGTTTTGTTTATAGGTTTAGTGTCAGAGCTTCCCCCTGCTGAAGCTGTAAAGGGGGGTTGGGGAAAACAGGAACCGAATGGAAAATGTCAGCCTGGGAATGAGGTGTGGTGCCCATAGATTCAGTGTCAGAGCTTCAGCCTGCTGAAGCCGTAAGTGTGAGGCTTGAGAAACCAGGTGTCACATGAAAAATGACACCCTAGGAAGGAGGTGTGTTGTCCATAGGTTCAGTGTCATAGTTGCTACGTGCTGTAGTACCCATGTCGGCTGAAGCCCTAAATTGGGGTTGATACAAAGAGGAGCCGAATGGAAAATGACAGTCTGGGGAGGAGTTGTGTTGTCCACAGGTTCAGTGTCAGAGCTTCTGCCTGTTGTAGCCGAAAATAGGGGGAAGGGGAAACAGGAGCCGAATTGAAAATGACAGCCTGACAAGGAGGTGTGTTGTCCATAGGTTCAGTGTCAGAACTTCAACCTGTTGAAGTACCCATGACTGCTGAATCCGTAAAAGGAGGGCTGAGGAAAACAGGAGCAGAATGGAAAATGACAGCCTGGTATGGAGTCGTGGTGTCCATAGGTTCGGAGTCATTGCTTCTGCATTCTGGAGCCCTAAATGAGGGTTTGGGGAAAACAGCAGCCAATGAAAAATGACAGCCTGGCAAGGAGTTGTGTTGTCCATAGGTTCAGTGTCAGAGTTTCAACCTGTTGAAGTACCCATGATGGCTGAATCAGTAAGAGGGGGGCTGAGGAAAACAGGAGCCAAATGGAAAATAACAGCCTGGGATGGAAGTCTTTTGTCCATAGTTTCAGTGTTAGAGCTTCAGTCTGTTGAAGTACCCGTGACGGCTGTATTCATAAAAGGGGGGCTGAGGAAACCAGGAGCAGAATGGAAAATGACAGCCTGGGAAGGAGTGGTGGTGTCCATAGGTTCAGTGGCACAGCTTCTGCCTGCTGAGGCCGTAAATCATGGTTTGGGGAAACAGGACCCGAATGGAAAATGACAGCCTGGAAATGAAGTGTGGTGTCCATAGTTACAGTGTCAGAGCTTCTGGCTCTTGAGGCCATAAATGGAGCCCTGGAAAAAACAACAGACCAAACGAAAATGACAGCCTGGGAAGGTGGTGTGATGTTCATAGTTTCAGTGTCAGAGCTTCTGCCTGCTGAAGCCGTAAATGGAGGGTTAGGAAAAACAGGAGCCGAATGGAAGATGACAGCCTGAGATGTAGGTGTTGTGTCCATAGGTACAGTGTCAGAGCTGCTACCTGCTGAAGTACTGATGATGGCTGAAACCCTAAATGGGGGGGGTCAGGGAAACAGGAGCCGAATGGAAAATGACAGCCTGGGAAGGTAGTCTGTTGTCCATAGTTTCAGTCTCAGAGCTTCTGCCACATGAGGCCATAAAATGGGGCCTGGAAAAAACAGGACCACAGTGGAAAATGACACCTTGGGAAGGAGGTGTGGTGTCCATAGGTTCGTGTCAGAGCTTCTGCCTGCTGATGACGTAAATGGGGGTCTGGGGAAAACAGGAGTCGAATGGAAACTCACGCCTCGGAAGGATGTGTGTTGCCCATAGGTTCATTGTCAGGGCTTCTGCCTCCTGAAGCCATAAAGTGTGGCTGAGGAAAACAGAAGCCGAATGGAAAATGACAACTTGGGAAGGAGGTGTGTTGTCTATAGTTTCATTGTCAGAATTTCTTCCTGCTGAAGCCATAAATGGGGGGCTGGGGAAAACAGGAACCCAATGGAATGTGGCAACCTGGGAAGGAGGTGTTTTGTCCATAGGTTCACTATCAGAGCTTCTGCCTGCTGAAGCCGTAAAGGGGGCCTGGGAAAATCAGGAACCAAATGGAAAATGACAGCCTGGGAAGGAGGTGTGGTGTCCGTAGGTTCAGTGTCAGAGATTCTGCCTGCTGATGACGTAAATGGGGGTCTGGGTAAAACAGGAGTCGAATGGAAACTGACAGCTTCGGAAAATGTGTGTTGCCCATAGGTTCAGTATCAGAGCTTCTGCCTGCTGAAGCCGTAAATGGGGTGGTGGGACAAACAGGAGCCGATCGGAAAATGACAGCCTGGGAAGGAGGTGTGGTGTCCATAGTTTCAGTGTCCGAGCTACTGACACTTGATGCCATAAATGGCGGCCTGGATAAAACAAGAGCCGAATGAAAAATGACAGCCTGGGAAGGAGGTGTGTTGTCCATAGATTCAGTGTCAGAGCTTCTACCTGCTGAAGCCTTAAATGGGGGGCTGGGAAAACAGGAGCCAATAGAAAATGACAGCTTGAGAAGGAGGTGTGGTGTTCATATGTTCAGTGTCAGAGTTGCTACCTGCTGACGTACCCATGACGGCTGAAGCCCTAAATGGTGGTTGAGGAAAACAGGGGCCAAATGGAAAATGACAGCCTAGGAAGGGGGTGTGTTGTCCATAGGTTCTGTGTCACAGCTTCTGCCTGCTGAAACCGTAAATTTGGGGCTGAGGAAAAGAGGAGCTGAATGGAAAATGACAGCCTGGGAAGGAGGTGTGTTGTCCATAGGTTCAGTGTCAGAGCTTCTTCCTGCTGAAGCCGTAAATTGGGGGCTGGGGAAAACAGGAGCCCAATGGAAAGTGACAACCTGAGAAGGAGGTGTTTTGTCCATAGGTTCACTATGAGAGCTTCTGCCTGCTGATGACGTAAATGGGGGTCTGGGGAAAGCAGGAGTCAAATGGAAACTGACAGCCTCGGAAGGGTGTGTGTTTCCCATAGGTTAAGTGTCAGAGCTTCTGCCTGCTGAAGCCGAAAATGGGGGGCTGGGGAAAACAGCAGCCGAATGGAAAATGACAGCTTGGGAAGGAGGTGTGTTTTCTATAGTTTCATTGTCAGACCTTCTGCCTGCTGAAGCCGTAAATGGGGGGCTGGGGAATACAGGAGCCGAGTGGAAAATGACACTTTGGGAAAGAGGTGTGGTGTCCATAAGTTCAGTGTCAGAGCTTCTGCCTGCTAAATCCTTAAGTGTGGGTCTGGGGAAAACAGGCATCAAATTAAAAATGATACCCTGGGAAGGAGGTGTGTTGTCCACAGGTTCAGTGTCAGAGCTTCTGCCTGTTGAAGACGACAATGGGTGGATGGGGAAAACAGGAACCGAACGGAAAACGACAGCCTGGGAAGGAGGTGTGGTGTCCATAGGTTCAGTATCAGAGCTTCTTCCTGCTGAAGCCTTAAACTGGGGCTCGGGAAAACAGGACCCGAATGGAAAATGACAGCCTGGGATGGAGGTTTTGTGTCCATAGTTTCAGTTTTGGAGCTGCTACCTGCTAAAGTACCCATCACGGCTTAAGCCCTAAATGGTGAGCTCAGGAAAACAGGAGTCTAATGGAAAATAACACCCTGGGAAGGAAGTGTGTTGTCCATAGGTTCAGTGTCAGAGTTTCTGCCTGCTGAAGCTATAAATGTGTGGCTGGGGAAAACAGGAGCTGAATGGAAAATGACATCCTTGGAAGGAGGTGTGTTGTCCATAGGTTCAGTGTCACAGCTTCTGCCTGCTTAAGCCATAAATGAGGGGCTGAGGAAAACAGGGGCCGAATGGAAAATGATAGCCTAGGTAGGAGGTGTGTTGTCCATAGGTTCAGTGTCAGAGCTGCTGCCTGCTGAAGCACTGATGACGGCGAAGCTGTAAATGGTGTTCTGGGGAAAACAGGAGCTGAAGCAGTAAATGGGCGGCTGGGGATAACAGGAACAGTAGGGGGATAGGCTCTCTGCTTCCCATCAGACGTCCCACATATGGGCTGAAGGTTGGTTTGGAGTCCAAAGGGATGGTTAAAATTTGGGGTGTCTCAGGGGACCATCGGCACAGTTGGGGTGATAGACACTCGGACCTCCGCAGGGTGCCTCTGGTCCACCCTGCGACCTGGGGGAGACCTAAACATAGCAGCTTTGGAAGAGGCAGTAGTGTCCACGTAGACATCAGTGTGTGCAATAGACTGGAAGGTGAAACTTCCAGATGCCGTGACCATTCTCGTGGAAGGGATTGCCATAGAAGTCATGGGCTGCCCAGTTAAAATAGGGGGATTGATGGTAGGGACTGGAAGAGGGGTAGGTAAGTATAAAGGAGGGGTAAAATCTGCAGAAATGCGTGTTGGGGGTTCCTTTTTGTGGGATGGTGGCTGGAAGGAGAAAGCTGGGATGCTAGGAAGTGGAGGGAGGTCAGAAATAAGAGGTGTGTGGCTGTGACTGAATGAAAAGGGCCTTCATTCTTCTTTAGTGGAATTCCCCAAATGGGACCAGAAGCTGAAGCAGGAAGAGAATCAGCAGGACTGGCAACTTAAGGACTGTGTATCTTGTTTCCTGATCAATATTAGGCGTTGGGGATGGAGGAGGGACAGACAGGATGGGGGACGTGGAATAGAGGTCGGCCAAGTCGGTGGTAGTAGCAGGGACCTGCAAAGTGTGAGCGGCCGGGGGCAGGGAGTCTGCAGTCTGTGAGGCAGGTGGGGAGAGAGAAGAGGCAGGCTGAGGGGCACTGCAGTCTTCCTTGACCGTCCTTATATTATTCAGGATCTTGTTCCACTGACACTCAGTGTTCTTCTCCATGGTACCTGGGTTTTTGACAGCAGCTAAGCGTGGAAGCTTAGGAGGGAGCAGCTCATCTCGATCCCATGTCAATGCCTCGATCCCCGATGGGGACGACCTCAGCCCTGGCAGCAGCAGAAAAAGTGGCAGGGGAATCTTCCTCTTGTAGGGCCTACTGCTTGTAGATACCAGGGAAGAGGAGCTTTTTGATTGGATGTGTGAAGACTTTTCACACTGCAGCTCCTTCCCAGATATCAGTGAGCCTGGTGATTTGGGACGGTGGTCTTCACCCAGCACTTCTTTTGTTGACCTCTCCAGCAGCAGGGAGAAGCATGCAGTTGGGGCAGAGAACACCATGGCATGGGATGGGACCTTCACCTCCCTCTACTTTGGGGAAGGAAGTGGGAGGTGACTGGATGGTAGCGGCTCCCTAACGTTGACTACTTGCTCAGGGCAGAAGTAGTATTTGGAGTACTCTGATAGCTATCCTAATAGATAACATTTTGTTCATTTAAATAGTGTTAATGAGAGAGCTGGGAACTAGGGACACACAGCATCAAGAGTTTTATAATGCATTCTGTAGAGTTTTTTTAAGTGTGTACAAATATAAAAAATATATGCATGCATATACACCTCTGTTACTTTATTTAGTGCTTTACGAGAGTCCCTCAAGGAAGGGGTAGTAGCAACTATCAGTATTCTTCCTTTGCGATGAGCTTAATTTATGCAAAATTACATCATAATTTATTTGTAACTGAGAAACTAGACTTAGTTATTGAGTAGACCCTCCCTAGAAACCTATGACATTAATAAAACCAACAAAAATTAGTTCAGTTTCCAATGATACACACACTACAGACTGAATTATGAGCCATCCTTTTTTTTTTTTTCCACTCTGTGGGCCTCTCACTGTTGTGGCCTCTCCCGTTGCGGAGCACAGGCTCCGGACATGCAGGCTCAGCGGCCATGGCTCACGGGCCTAGCCGCTCCGTGGCATGTGGGATCTTCCCGGACTGGGGCACAAACCCGTGTCCCCTGCATCGGCAGGCGGACTCTCAACCACTGCGCCATCAGGGAAGCCCTGGGCCATCCATTTTAATGAAGGGAGGAGGTGATTTAACAAATACAGAGCAAACAGAGTATTAAGTTTTGTCCTCCATTAATATTAGTAACTGATAAATGGGCTCCAACACCTTCAAGATAGCTTGAGACCATCATCTCTGTGTCATGGGCAGGGGGATGTTCAGCCAGGATGTCTTTCTCTGTCACTGAGAAAAATTTCCATAATATATAATGATACTTACTGAAACAGATATAGGGCATTTGGGTAATTAGGAATCTGTTAACATATTTTTCTCTTTTTCATACATGTCATCTTTTTCAGTAGAATGTTTGGCTAATATTGGAAAGTAACACGAGTAAGAAAGGTTATGATAAGATTCCTTGGACATTCTTGTTTTTTAGAAAACAACTGCTTTCTTTCTGTGTTAGAAGTAGGTTCAGATTCAAATGGAAAGCATGGCCTCCCAGAGCTGTTAACACCTTCACTTAGTCTTGGATGTGAGCAGTAGCACAGAATTCTGGTGGAACTCAGTAAGACTCCAAATGGGTACCAAATAAGCGTGTCATGGAAAGCACACCATAAGCAGGGTGAAAACTAGTTGTGAATGAGGCAGCAGGAACGGTGGCAGACACAAATATTGCACATGTCTCCTCTGCTCATGCGTATATTTTATTGTCCTATAAATTTTACTTACAGAACGTAAGTTCAAAGATAAAATCATTAAGAATTTCAAGACAGCAATAGCAGAGCATGAAACCAAGCAAGCGTGGGGCCCTTCTGAGCATGGTTCATGCGGGACTTGATCGACTGATAAAAGAGCCAAGGCTCTGGGATACCCACACCATGTCAGTGACAGAAGTCCAAGCTACAGATATTGAAGCAGCCCTCACTGCCACTCAGGCACAGAAAGGCCTGTCACTGAGAATGAACCAAAATGTAAATTTAGGAGGATAATTTATGGATATTTATGACTTTGGATTTTTAACCCACAATAACAAGAAAACTCCATTTCAAAAGAAAGTGTGAGGTCTTCACATTTGCTTTGGTTGTTGAGGGTCCTTTGTGGTTACATATCAATTTTGGAGTCGTTTCTTCTATTTCTGCAAAAATAGGGGATTTTGATAGGCATTGCATTAAATCTGTAGATAGCTTTGTATAATATGGACATTTTAACAATAGTTCATGAACATAGGATGTCTTTCCATTTATTTCTGTCTTCTTTAATTTCTTTCAATAATGCTGTAGTTTTGTTTTGTTTTGTTTTCTGTGGTACACGGGCCTCTCACTGTTGTGGCCTCTCCCGTTATGGAGCACAGGCTCCGTACGCGCAGGCTCGGTGGCCATGGCTCACGGGCCCAGCCGCTTCACAGCATGTGGGATCTTCCCAGACCAGGGCACAAACCTGCGTCCCCTGCATCGGCAGGCGGACTCTCAACCACTGTGCCACCAGGGAAGCCCAACGCTGTAGTTTTCAACGTACAAGTTTTCATGTCTTTGGTTAAGCTTATTCCTAAGTATTTTATTCTTTTAGATGCTATTGTAAATGGAATTGTTCTCCTAATTTCTTTTTCAGATTCTTCATTGTTAATGTTCAGAAATGCAAGTGATGTGTATATGTTGATTTCATATTCTTCAAACTTTGCTAAGTTATTTTATTCTAATAAATTTTTGTGAAATATTTAACATTTTCTGTATCTTTTTCAATAGTTTCCCTTTCAGCCTAAGTGTATCCTTATATCTAGGGGACATTTTGACCACCATCTGAGGCTTTCATGTTAATTCTCAACTTATTCAGAGTCTTACTTGGTTAATGTTCTCCTCATTGTTTGCCAGTTTGGAGAATCCAACAAAATGTTCTACTCAAGGTGAGACCTCTTTTCTCTTCCACCTCTGAACCTGAATATCGCTTATTACTTACTTCATTCTCTTAGAACTTAGCATTCACAGTTTAAGTGGTGATCTTTCTTAAAGGAGGTCAATATGCTCACCGAATTCAAGACCTCTGGTGAGTTGTGTCAAGTGCGTAGGAATCATATTAACTTCTTGACTGTTACCCCCCTGGAAACATTCCTAAAGTGGCATTTGAGCTTGATATTCAGGTTTATTGGACACTGCATTAAAGAGTTTAACAGAGTAAGAGTAAGCTGGTCTTTCCTAAAGCAGACTTTATCCAAGGGCGACGTTGTAGCCACCTGCATCGGGCTCATCCTCATTGAGTCATTGGGTGCCTTCAACCCCCCTAAACTGTAAACTCCTTATAGACAAGACTTATATTTTATAGCTCTTGTTCCCCTTCCCTATACCTAAACATGCCTGGAATAGAAGGTGCCTCTACGAACAGGTGTTGCTTTATTATAAACTACAGTTAGTACATGTATATGTTCATTTCCCTCTGGGAAAGGAGGCTACATTCCACAGGATTCAAATATCAAGCCTTTAAACTTTCTTGAACCCATAGATATATAAATAGTTGCATAACTATCCTCCCCCTATACAACTCTAAGATGGTCATATAAAAGTATGGTCATTAATTTTTTTTGCCTTTTTTCTGTTTGCGGTACGCGCGCCTCTCATCTTTGTGGCCTCTCCGTTGTGGAGCACAGGCTCCGGACACTCAGGTTCAGCGAACATGGCTCAGGGGCCCAGCCGCTCCACGGCATGTGGGATCTTCCCGGACCAGGGCCTGAACCCGTGTCCCCTGCATCGGCAGGCGGACTCTCAACCACTGCACCACCAGGGAAGCCCCCATTAATTGTTTTTAATTGCAAACAGATAATAAGCAAAGTGAAAGGAACTTCTTCCACCAAAGTAAAGGCCAAAGTTCAAAAAGTCAAATTAATATGGGGTTTGTTACTATTCTAAATAATAAAGAACACTGACAAGAAATATCACAGTGCTGGTTGCTATTATCATCTTTTCATTTTCCATTACAGTTTATATTATCTTCATGGGATATCACTGAAATTATCAAGGTTTCTTAATAGTCAAATTAAAAAACAAAATCCCTTGAAATGCCAATACAAAGAAAAATGAGTCAAAACATGAAAAACTGTTTTAGACAAGTTGACAACATATATTCTTTGCTCATTTCTCTTTTTGAGAGAAGTTCCATCTTATTCACACCCACATGTACAATAGACTGAATAAAATACAACCCCATCACTCAATGCTGATAAAAAAAAGGAAAGACAAGCTGGTTCCAGAAAATTCCTCTATTTATTCCTAGTATCTGGTTGCATCTGGCAAGAAAGTGCATTTTGAAATATTCTCTAAATTTTTGTATTTTATTTTATAACAATTTGCTTATTTATCTCAATGTAAATATTAAAAACGCATGAGAAATATTTTAACATTTGGCATTTGATGATTCCTATCTATTTCCTTAATGTTTCCTTTGCGTTCTATGATGATCTTTTGGGCTAGACAGCACATACCACTCTCATGCTCCCCAGACTCTACAGCCCTATACACGTGCAAAATAGCTTGTGGGGATGTGTTAACATACTCTTGGTTGAGGCAGGAAGGCTGTAGAGTACATAGTTTTTACACCTGAACATTTTAAGTGTTTTTGGAAAGTAACCCTAGTTTGAGTGCAAGTTCCATCGATTTATCAAATGCATCTCAGGTATACCTAGGTATGTCCAGTAAAATGGTAAGGCTATATTACTGGGAGACTATTTACATGAGCAAGTGGAAAGACATCCATGAAAGAATATATTATAACCAAGAGTCACATATAATACGTCAATCAAATAGAATGTAGATCCCAGAAACATATCCACACATATAAGGACAACTGATTATTCAACAGAGCTGCAAAGCCAATTTCGAGGAGAAAGGATAGTCTTCTTGACCAATGGTGCCAGAAGCATATAGCACACGGATACTGTGCATAGATAGCCGTATGCAAAAGTATGACCTTTGATCCCTACTTCACACCACATGAAGAATTAACTAAATGTAGATCAAAACATAAATCTCTAAAACGTAGACAAAATCTTTTTGACCTTGGGTTAAGCAAAGATTTCCTAGAGATGACACCAAAAACAAGATCCATAAAAGAAAAAAAGTGATAAATTGGGTTTCATCTTTGGAAGCCATTATTAATAAAAGCCACAGGTTGGAAGAAAATAATTACAAATTATATACCTGAAAAGACTTGTGTCTCTAACATGTATAGAACTCTCAAAACTCAGTAATTAGAAAAATTTTTTTTAAATTAACAACATGGGTAAAAATATTTAAAAAGAGATCCTGCCAAGGAGGTGTACGGATGCAAATAAGCACATGAAGTTGCTCAGTGTAATCAATTATTAGCTATATGAAAATGAAAGCCCCAGGAGATACCACTACACACGTATTGAATGGCTAAAATTAGAAAAGTCCAACCACACCAAGTATTGGTGAGGCAGTGTAGGAACTGCAAGTCTTTTACACTGCTAGTGGGAAGGAAAATGGTACAGTCACTTCAGTCAACAGTTTGGCTGTTTCCTTATAAGTCGAACATACACCTGCGGTATGATCCAGGCTTTCTGCACCTAGATATTTATGCAAGAAAAATCAAAGCATATGTTCATACAAAGACTTGTACATGGATCATCACAGCATCTTTATTTTTAATAGACAGAATTGTAACAACCTCGAGCACCCATCGACAGGCGAATGAATAAACATACCGTGGTATACTCATACAGTGAAACACTACTCAGCAAAGCAAAGTGATTGACTATTGATACCCACAAAAATATGAATTACTCTCAAAATCATTACATTGTGTGAAAGAAGCCAGATAAAAGAGTCCTCACTGTGTGAATCCATTTATGTAAATTTCTAGAAAAATGCGAACACGTGTCTAACCATAGACTGATATGATAGCATATCAGTGGTCACTTGGGGATGTGGAGGGGTGGAATGTGAGGGGCAAAAGGGGCTTTATGAATGAGGCATAAAAACACTTGCAAGTGAGGATATGTTCCTTCTCTTGATTATGTTGGCAGGTCCATGGGTATATGCATATTTCAGAACTTAAATTGTGTTCTTTAAGTATGTGCAGTGTACTGTGTGTCCGTTCTATTTAACAGAGCCATTAAAAAAAGGCTAAGAACAGACGTTTGTCTCAACAAACAAATGTAGCAAAGAACAGAAAAGTCAAGTACAGTATGATCTCTGTCAGTTGAATTTTCCTATAGTTTATTTCCCTCAAAAAATATATCCCAGTTCTTAAAAGAGATGGGATTCTTAATAAAAGGTTAAAAAAGAAAAACCGGCAAAGCCATCAGCAGGGTGAGCTCCAGCTACTTTTCAATTGTAGGACACTAGGTGCACAGTGCAGACATGCTAGGATGTTTGTTCTTCCTGCCCAATATTTTAGAGAGGATATTAAACACCCCTGTTAAATGCCTGCAGGTGATGGCCAGAGTGGAGTTTGGAGAATGATGTCTGTGATCTTTAATATGGTGGTGGCTTTGTAAAAGTCTCACTCAGAATTTCCAGGGTAATTGTGGAGTCAACTTCTTTTTGTTTTTTGGATGATATATATGTCTAACTCACCTCAAGAATATATCCACATAAACTTGAAGTTAGGGACCACCTGGTGTAAATTTGTGTGGTTATCTCCTGACCTAACCATTTAGCTTCTTCTTTTTCCTTGATTGTAGTTAAGCTTCATCTTGCCTCAGGGCCTTTGTATTTGCTGTTCCGAAGTTTTGGAAATATTCCAGAAAAATTGTCCATAAATGATTCCTTTCTATTCTTTGGCACTCATCTCTTAAAGATATTTTTTCCTTGATTGTCCTACCAGCCTAACTTAGTCCCAATTTATCAGATTACTTTACTTCTTTCACAGAATAATAATAAAAACAAATATTATCTTTGGTGTCTCTTTGTATTTAGATGAACTTCTTCCCAAAGAACTCAAGCCCCACAGTGACAGAGGTTGTTACCTTTCTTATCCCTTATTCTGTGTCTTAGAACTGTGTCTGGCAGGTAGTAATCACTCGAGGTCTGTTGACTGTGTAAAGAATATGTGAGTAGATGAACAGATTTGGAGTTATTTAAGGTCGCTCTTAACGATGGCTGGTGTTGGTGATTAAAAACATTGTAGGTTTTAGAGTTGGAAGTGATCTTGCTGAGTCTCAGAGCTACGGCAAAACTCTCCCTACTGTAGCATCCCTGACAGATGATCAAGTCTGAGCTTGAATAACTGTATATGAAAGACCCTAACCAGGGCAACCTCATAGCTTTCTTCAAGCAGATCACAGCCTTCCATGGGAGTTTGCTCCCTATTAGTCAGCTGTAATTAGGAGAAAACGGTTTGATTTACCCAGAATCATCTTCTCTCAGTCTTCCTGTTCTAGTTCCTAGATAATAGCACAGAGTTTCCTCTAAATTACATCCTTTGGGTTTGCACTCCTGCTTGTAAAAAAATAAGCACCATGCTATGGCAAAATTCCCCTTGATTGTCTGCCACTTGTTGCTACATTCCTCGTTAGTGTTTAGAAATAATTTGTCTTAATGTTCCACATTATAATTGATGGAGTACAGAAATAAAAGAGATCTCGGGGTTATGTCAGAAGCAATCAGACAGATATTTTAACTTCCCCTTTTAATGTATTTAATGCTGACACTGTGAGGAATTGACCAGTATAGTCACCGCGTTATTGCCATTGCTGAAAAAATGTATTTATGGTGAAATTTATGGTCACTTTGAAAGGATTAGCTGATGGCGGAATTCTCAGCTACATCTTAGAGCTCTGAGCATTTCTCAAAAAGTTGTGATACGAAACACCTCTGCCTTTTCTTGTATTTCTGTTACATTCAACTACTTCACAAAAAGCATTCGTCATATTCCTGAAATAATGATGGGCTTAGTTGAGATTCTTTTGGGTCCTAAGGGACCAACATGTGTGCATAATAGTGTCGAGTAACACAGAGCCTGGATGTTTGGCTCCAGACTGAAAGCCCCATGGAGTCGTCTTTTTACATCTGTTCACCAATATGTATGAATGGGAGAAAAACCAAACTTCTGGTTTGTTTGATCAAGGGGAGCCACACTCCTTTTACTTTTGCTGTGACAAACAAGTAAAGAGGTGCAAAATATCTGAAAAGAGCCTCTTAAGGTTTGGTAGAACGCTTAAGTGGATATAGAGAATATACAGCAAAAAGAAAAGCAAGTGAGTACTGCTGGCAAACTTTTTCAAGGACAGCTAACAAATTAATAATAGTAGTAACAACAATAGTAAGATTGATTTTAAAAGACTTAAGAGTGGCATGGATTCCTAACCACTCTACATGTATTAACTCCACGCCACAGCCCTGTAAAATGGATGAAGTTATTAAGCCTTTAATTTTCAAAGAGGAAGTGAAACACAAAGAAGTACCACTCCTGAACTCCCACCACTAATAAGTGGTGGAGCTGGGGAAGAAAGATCCAGGCAAATTAATTTTAGAGTTAGTGCTCTTCACCCATAGGTTATATCCCACAGGTAATATTTGCACATTTTGAAATCACTGTACAAATACTATTTTTACCCCTAAAGTACACAGGGAAATTGGCATTCTAATTATTTTTATACCTTTGCCAATAATCTGTTAACTTTTGGCAGTTCAGTATCCTTCCCCAACTTCTTAAAAATTCAGCCTACAATCCGAAAAAATAAGGGCTAGTGAAAATAAATGTCTTGTAAATCCAGTTCAAGAGAGCAACTAAAAACTAAGGCCCCCAAGGACGTAAAAGAGAAAGCAAAAGAAAAGAAGAGACAAGAAGCCCAAACCCTATGATTAAGCTCCACGTTGTTAGGTAAAGGGGCATTTAATTAATGCTTCTTTAATACCGTGTGCACAGAGGCATGGCTCTACAGAAGCCAAGGAGTCTCCCTTTCATCACTGATTCATGGTATGCACCTGGCAGGGTCACTTCCTTCTTTGAGCCTCAAAGCTTTTCATGAAGACACTGAGGGAAATGGAACAAGGTTAGCTCTCACAAGCCAGCTCTCATGTTCTCTCATGTTACCTGTGAGTCTAGGTAAGTGCCGAATGTCTTTAACATGACATTATATTTTTTCTTAACCATTTCTCTTCTCCTGATTTTTACGTAATTTCTCATACATAGTAGAATAGTAGAAAAAAACATGCCACACTGAAAGTAACCAACACACTAACTTTCCATTCTCATTTCACTGCCAATTCAGCCAAACACCTTCTGTAGAATTCTGATGCAGACCATGAAAACACACTGTAAGTGTTCCAAAGTCTTTTCCATATTTGGTAGTCCTGTGATTTCCATTGGCAGAACTATCTTGGACTGTCATCTGAAAATCTATCAAAAAGAAATTAAGTAATAGGAATTCATATCAATGGTATTGGAGAAAGAAATCCTTGAACTTCTCTTACTGTGTGAACCTTCATCCATGTACAAAATCAACAAGAAAGTTTAAAGGCAACATATTCCCATGAATATAAGGGAGAGCATAACACAAATAATATACAATGCTAACCTTATGTACATACACATATATACAAGTGGTCTTGAAATATATTCCCAGATATTAATTGGATTAAAGTTTGGGGCATTAAAGTGTATTTTCTCATAGACAGCATTATTCTTTAAGGCACATATAGACCCACATATCTGCCCTGCTGACCTCTCACAGTTTCAGTTGATTCCACTCATGTCCCCAGTTCATTTCCCCATATATTATTCTCGGATTTGTGATCTTTGAACAGGTGTTCCTCTCTTTAGAAATACCCGTGCCATGACCGCAGAGTACTCAGATTTCTTTTTGGCATTTGGCGGCCCATGATGGGGAAAGTGACGAGTTGTATGACAGGAGAGGTACAAGGTGAACCTTTGAGTAACTAAGACTTTATGCGTAGTTCTTAATCCCAAAAGGAAAAGAGAGGGATAGCAGCGAAAGTCGTTGGAATAAAGGACCTCTGAGATGAATCAGCATTAGGATAATTCATTGGTTACTGACTGTCTAGTCGGTTTAGGTTATAAAGTATTCCTGAGTGACTGCATCACTTTATGAAAGGTTCTACCTAACTATAGCTTTCTTTTGCTGGAATTAGTTTATATGGCAATAATATGCATAGAGAATGGCAATTGTGAATTCATGTCTTCCCCAAATTGAAGACACTTGTTAAGGTACAAGTTTACCCAAGACTGCAAATGATTTATCCATACTATACTAACTGAGACTGTGTCTTACCATTCTTGTTTGTTAAAGGAGATAACAAGGCTAACTTTCAGTAATACCAGGATACTTAGAAAATACTTTCAGGTTAAGTTTTGTAAACAAAGTTCAGTGTTTACCCACCAAAAGCAAATCAGCTCATTTAGTATTGCAGGAAATGCCTTCATACTTTTTCACTGCCACTAAAGGAATTTAAAACACCTGTTGGCTATATTCCCTCCTAGAATGCCATTTGTACACTTATTCCTAATAGGGCCCTGTTATTTTAAATGCAAACTCGTATTATAAGCCTCAGAATTGATACTCAGTAGTTTTAGTGATCATATGGTTTAAGGTTCTCAGATTTGGGCTCAGACTTGCATTTCAAGCATTGCAATGTGGGCCTGTTAAATGATTTCCTTGCAACCAGGAAAAATTGTTTATATGAATCTGAAGTCCATTTAAAGAAATGTGATAGTGGTTGATGAAGCCGACTAGCATAGCAGCTAGGGCAGTTATAGACAAGTTACATTTAACCTCTCTGTGCCTCAGTGTCTTCCTCTGAAACTGAGTTTCTTCATCAATGGGGATAAATACTGGTACCAATCTGACAGAGTTATTGTAAGAAATGAAGGAGTTCACAAATTTCCTAAAGGCTTAATGTTTGGCTTGTCGTTACTAAATGCTGGTAATTATTAGTAAAACAATATCCCTCTATTATTTATTATATCAAAATAATAATGATAAGAGCCTGTTATTTTAGTAGTTCGATTTTTTTGGTCATATAGTTTAGACTAACTCATATTGTTTAAATGTGAAACCAAGAAGAAAAACAGTTTTGTTTTGTTTTTTTTAACCTGGTCAAGGAACCCAAATCACCTAATTCAGAAATGTTTCTAACTTGGCAACTGCTTTTAATCTGTCACAGCCAGAGAAAGTTTAATGTCTCAGAAAGTGACAGCCTTGTATTTGTGTAGCATAAAAAAGAAGATACATGCTAGATAACATATATACCCCTTATCATAGTCATGCCACATATAATGCAACACTATTCCTGCTGGGTTCAAACATTGTGATCCAAAGCCTGCCATTGCCTATTATCAGGAGCAGGAAAGCGTAAGAACCGCATGTGTTTGCCCTTACGTTGGTCTACAACACAGATACTGTCAATCAGCCTCTGATAGTACCCTCCCCGTGGACAACCTTCTGTGCCCTTTTGAGCATGCTCAGATGGAGTCTACCATCAGTGTGGTGGGACTTCACTTCGCTTCAAGTGTGTCCAAGTTGAAGGGTGAAATTAACAAATACTAACCAAATTTGTGGCTGTCCAAACTAGGAAAATAGTTAAAGAATCAGGACATGAAGAATCAGGCAAATACTCATTTGGCGTCAACCCAATGAAAAAGCTTGGTGAGAAAAAAGTTGCCAAAGATGAAAGCCCAGAATGGTGCTACTTTAGCCTAACCACAGTGTCAAAGCAAATGACACACAAACGCAAAAGGAAGCCCTCTTCACAGCTAATGCCCCAAATCCTTTATGGGGCTTCAAACTGAGCAGATTAGGTAGGTTGATGGTTGTCATTTACGACTGGGGTCCACCTAACAAGACTGGTTACTAACAGAATATCTCTGTTTTGTCATTTAATAGACATCCCAAACTTAATATAGCTTGCAATCAAATACACACATAGTCACTCATGCTTTTCCTGTAGACTTTCCAAAACAGAAAAGCGCTGCTCCATTCTTCCTGGTGCTCATTTACAAAAAGGTGGTTCATCTTTGACGTTTTTCTTTCTCTCTCCTTTCACATCCAATACACAAGCAAAATGTGTCAGCCCTATCTTTGAGATAGAACCAGAATTTGACAGTTTCTCGATTTTTCCACTGTTACCACTCAGGATTAAGATTTCGTTGTCTGTCATCTTAATTATTATCCCTCTGAACTGTGTACTTAACACAGTGGCCGGAGAACCCTTTGAGAATCTAAGTCAGAAGAATTATGTGACTTCAGTGTCTTCCCCTTCCTCATAGTTGAAGCTGAAGTTCTTAAAATGCTGGAAAGTTGCTACATGATTACCCTCCACATTATATATTTGATCTCATCTCCTCCACCTCTACTCCTTGCTCACTCTTTTCCAAACACCTTATACTCTTTAGTCCTTGATGTTCAACAAGTATAGTAGGAAGACATTTTCACTTGCTGTTCCCTTTACCTGAATTGCTGTTGTCTTTACTATCTACAGTACTCATCCACTTACTTTTTTAGGTCTTTTCTCAAATATCACCATCTCCATTATGAGGCCTTGCTTGCATTCCCTGTAATAACCCGCAGCCCCACTAATACACCCTACCTCCTTAGGAGCCTCCCTTCTGCTGTAGAATCTGTTGAATGAATGAATGGAGTGAGCTATGTCTAATTTCCAAAACAATAAACATCAACCGTGAACACTTGCTGAGAGACGGATTCAGGGTATAAAGAATAAAAGAAGTGTAAATTCAGGCCTTACCATTCACCATCCATTCCCTCAGGGTTCTGCTGTGGTGTATCTTTGAATAAAAAGCACAATTTGATAAGACTAATTAATAACTTAAAAATTCGTTAGAATCCCAAACCTTTTATAGTAGAAATGTGATAAAAATTGTGTCAGAGAGTCTCAACAAAATGTTAGTGAATCGAAGCCAAAAAAGTATAAACACAATTATATACCAATGACCAAATGGGATTTGTGTCGAGGCTCGTTCAACATTTGAAAATTAATTAATATAATCCAACCAAGACAAATAAAGGAAAAAAGACATATAAATACATGCGGAAGAAGCATTTGACAAAATCCAGCGTGCACTCATGATAAAAAGTCTCAGTAAACTAGGAATAGAGAGGGACTTTCTTAAGTTGATAAATACAATCTACAAAAAAACCAATAGCTAACATCATACTTACATGGAGAGAAACTCAATGCTTTCCCACTAAGATTAAGCACAAGGCAAGGATGTCCTCCTTTATTGTAACTTTTCAATATTGTGCTGCAAGTCCTTGCTAATGCAGTAAGGCAAGAAAAGGAAATAAAGGTGTACAGATTGAGAACGAAGACATAAACCTGTCTTTGTTCACAGGTGACATGATCATCTATGTAGAAAATCTTAAAGAGTTGACCCAAAACTCCTGTAACTAATAAGTGATTATAGCAAGGGTGCAGGATCCAAGGTTAATATACAAAGGCAATTGCTTTCCTATATACCAATAATGACAAGTGGAATAGTTTAAAAAAAAAACCGACACTATTTACATTAGCATTGTCAAAACTGTAATACTTCTGTATAAATCTAATAAAATATGTACAACCTCTATATGAGGAAAACTACAAAACCGTGATGAATGGAGTCAAAGAATAACTAAATAAATGGAGAGATATTGCATGTTCATGAATAAGAAGACTCGGTATTATCAAAATGTCAGTTCTTTCCAAGTTAATCTATAGAAATTCAGTGCGATCCCAATCAAAATCCTAGCAAGTTATTTTATGGATATTGGCAAACTGATTCTAAAGTCCATATGAAGAGGCAAGAAATCCAGAATAGCTATCACCTCATTGAAGGACACAGTTGAAGGAATAACACTACCCAGCTTGAAGACTTATTATGAAGGTGCAGTAATCAAGACAGGGTGGTATTGGTGAAACAACAAATAGATCAATGGAACAGAATAAAGAGCCCCAAAATAGACCCACATAAATACAATCAGCTGGTCTTTGGCAAAAGAACAAAGACAATACAATGGAGCAAAGATAGTCTTTTCATCAAATAGTGCTGAAACAACTGGATGTCCATAGTAAAAAAAAAAAAAAAAAACCGAGACACAGACTTTATATCCTTCATAAAAATTAACTCAAAATGAACCACAGACCTAAATGTAAAACACAAAACTGTAAAACTCCCAAAAGATAACATAGAAGAAAACCTAGATGACCTTGGGTATGGCAATGACTTTTAAAATATAAAACCAAAGGCACACTCATGAAAGAAAGAATTGATAAGGTAGACTTCATTAAATAGAAAATTTCTGCTCTGTGAAAATCACTATCAAGAGAATGAAAAGACAAGCCACAGTGTGGGAGAAAGCATTTGTAAAAGACGCATCTTGTTAGGGTAAAGTGGCAACTTGCAAGCTTCTTACATGTGCACTGGTGTAATTTATTTTGGTATGTAGTGTGAGGTACAGACTTGAGTTTTTAAATGGATGTGTAGTTTTTCTAGGCATCAATTTTAAAGATTATAACTTGACTTTATCACAATCAAACTTCCCAGACATACTAAGAACTATTTGTGGATATTCTTTTCTGTTTTAATTTGTATATGTGTTCATTCATGTGGTAGTGCTACAATGTTTGAATTGTAGTGGCTTTATAGTTAAGTTATATAGCTGCCTGCTAATTAACCAGATACTCAACTTCTAATAAAATTTAGGACTTGTACCTGAATGCCTCCAGATTATGTTCTTCATTCAGACTCTTTACTGTTCACTCAATATAAATTCAGAGCTGATATACATTAAAAACTGAACTGAAGTGGCTAACATGTTTTAGTTTTCATCTATTATTCCTAGATTCAAAATATGAGAAAGTAATACAATGCAACATTTTTTAAAACCTCTAATGACTCACATTTTCTATCTCTAATTAAAACAGAATACCCTGTGGAATATCTTTGCATCATTTACCCGGTTTCATTAATTCTGGCTGCTGAAGTTAATTTAAATTCACTCTGGTAAAATGAGAGCTTAGTATAAGGTTTTAGCATCTCAGTGAGATGCTAGGTGGTGAACAGTAAACAGTCTTGTTTATTGCAAATAATCTTAGCCAATAAATGTTATTTATGCTCCATTTAAGAATAAAGATGTTAATCTGAGATCACAGATGATCTTTTTGTTAAAGCTAAAAGCAATTCTGCTTTGATTAGTTGCAAATGCAAATATTACCTAACTTCTTTCTCCTTCTTTGATAGTTGTATAGAAATAAAACTAATATAAGAATATAAGCCAAACCCACTACAAATGAAACTGCACTACAGACCCACTATCTTCAGTGATTTCCAGAATGATTTCTATGCTCAAACCTTCATTCTATCCCTCTCTTCCTAAACAGAATTGTTTTGTTTTGTTTTGTTTTGTGGTTTTGAGTAACTTTTATTACACAAGAGATTCATATTCTTTATATAGAAATCATGTAATCAAATAATCCAAAAATAGATTAAAAAATAAAAGCAGCCATAATTCCACCTCTCAGATATTATCACTGTATCTATTTTATAGTATAGCTTTCTTATATATTTTTTTAACATCTTTATTGCAGTATAATTGCTTTACAATGTTGTGCTAGTCTCTGCTGTATAACAGTGCATCGGCTATACGTATATATATATATCTCCATATCCCCTCATTTTTGCGTCTTCCCTCCCACCCTCCCTATCCCACCTTCTAGGTGGTCACAAAGCCCCGACTTGATCTCCCTGTGCTATTTGGCTGCTTCCCACTAGCTATCTATTTTACATTTGGTAGTGTCCTATATGTCCATGCCACTCTCTCACTTCGTCCCAGCTTACCCTTCGCCCTCCCCATGTCCCTAAACAGAATTTTAAGAGATAGCCAAGATAAACTGAGAAACTGATTTAGACTTCAGTCCCAAATTTTACAGCTTCAATGATTTAGGAAATCCCTTGACAGCTATACTGAGCCTCAGTTTTCACATTTGTAAAAGGGTGAGGATTAAAAAAAACTGATACTTCTGGAAATGCCTGTCATTCTGATGGATATTTTTAAAATGTTAACTGAAATTTAACCAAAAAGGCCTATTATCATTTTATTACCCAGATAAACCCTGGTGGCCCACTGATAGGAGAAGGGGCTTCTCTAAGTAGTTTTCTTCATCCTGATTTCTGGACACTCCCTTCTTTAATCTGCTTTTGGAGGCACCAGGTGACATTTTGGCAAGTTTTATTCAATTTCTTTATGCCTTGATTTTAGGAAAGAAGAAGAGTAGCTGTGCTAAGCTCTGCCAGGTCAGATAGAATTTTGGAGTATTCTCGTTCTCTCTCTTGTAGACAGCCACTGTCATTTGGTAAGCCATAAGCCTTCCTTTGCTTTGACTGTGGTTATTGTGTTTGCTGGATTTCTAAAATATATTTTTAGGGCTTCCCTGGTGGCGCAGTGGTTGAGAGTCCGCCTGCCGATGCAGGGGACACGGGTTCGTGCCCCGGTCGGGGGAGATCCCACGTGCCGCGGAGCGGCTGGGCCCGTGGGCCATGGCCGCTGAGCCTGCGCGTCCGGAGCCTGTGCTTCGCGACGGCAGAGGCCGCGGCGGTGAGAGGCCCGCGTACCGCAAAAAAAAAAAAATAAATAAATAAATAAATAAAATATATTTTTAGTGTTTACTTGTTTAGATTGAAAAGATTGGGCTATAGTTTTAAAAGTTTATTCCTCCATTTTGGAAGAACTTTTTAAGTTGTGATATTACATGCAAGAGAGCTAACGGAATTCTGGACTCCATATTTTTGTTTTTACCTTTTTTTTTTCTCAGACTTTGAACCAACAATGGCTAAGAATGAGAGGAACTCAGACCCGAATATTTTTTCCCTTGTCAAGCACAGAGAATATGGGAAAAATGAAATTGGGAAATTGTTTTGCTCGTCTTCCTTTCCTCCTTTTTGGTCAGTTACCTTAGTCGTCCACCTCACTTTGTATTTCTAGCCTGGCTTCAGAAAGACCTGAATTTGATGAACTACACACTGTTGGAGTAGTAGATTGCTAGAAGGAACCAAGATCCAGACGACATTAAATGGTGGCTTCATGGAATTATATTCAAGAAGGATGGTCCAGCCAATTTCCTCACTTCCATTGTGAAAGGAGTTCCCTATTCCTAAGATAATGGACCTATGTCCCACTGACACAGAAGATGGAGATTCATCCCAGTGCCTTTATATATGTATAGATATTAAAATTATATATATTTATATATAGATAATGCCTAATGGAAATATCTCAGATGTTCTATTTTGTGTTTTTTCTTTAATTGTACTTGTAAAAATTGTGACCATTTTTTAACTCAAAAGAGGAGAACCTTAAAAATTAATTAAAAACACATTCTCAGTAGTCTAAGGTTCAGAGTGACTTGGCAGAGAAAATTGCTGAACAGTTAGATAACAGTGCTGGTAGGCTTGGCTATTGTAACACTTTACATTTGAGTTTCTCTTCCTTGAAATTACAAGAACTATATGACTCAAGAGAAAGATTGATAATTAGGAATATTCTGCTTGCTTTTAATATAGCCTATTGAAGAACATTTTGATTATTTGGAGGTCATAGGAAGGAACCTTCATGATCTAACTTTTGAACAAGTAGTGTTGCAACACAAAGCTATGACTTAAAATTAAAAAGGAAATTTGAAATGACCTGTTTCTTTTGGCATCTCAAGCCAGATAGCTGTCAGTAAAATGAGTCACTTTTCAGTCAAATGGGTGGTCAGCAATATAATTTTTCACTGGGAAGCTGAAAGACACCATTGTCAAAAAGAGCATCTGCAGTGTTCACATCTATATTTGAGCATCTTTTGTTTTCCCAAGGGGTGAAGATGAGAAGAAAGAAGGCAGAGAAATGCACTTGCTTTTCAAAAGCTTTTCAAGACGGATAGAACAGAGAGCATTCCCAGAGACAGGTCAAGTTCAACCCAAGAACAACTCTCTCAGTGCTTTCACAACTAGTTAAAATACAAGACCAGTAGTAACTCAGCTCTCAATCAGTGTTAAAAATCAAGCAGAAGGTTGTTAATATTGATACGGTTAACATACATCAAGTAGGATTACTGAATTTTCTGAATCCAAAAGTTCTCCACAGTGTTGACATTTCCTTACTGAATTCCAGGATTGTTTGGTTCAAAGGCTGTTGGGCTCGACACATTTGTTTTTAAAAAATCCTTCATAAAAAGTCAGCTTTCAGTCTAATATGATTGAAACCCAGCTTGAGTGTGTTTTATAATGCACTGAAATGGAAAGACTATGGGCATTGAATTATTCAAAACATGGTAGGTGAAGGAGTGATATGTGGGGAGGAGGTGATCAAACAAATCATTGAGACTTGATATGTCTTGTTATCTCATTTTATTTACCTTTTAGAACTCTTCCAAATATTAGACGAAAGAAATCAATATCAATTTTCACCTGTTACGTTCCACACTTCAATTATTAATGAATGTCAAATTTGACCACAGTTTTCTGTACCACCTGCTCTGCAATAATATTTCTGAGCCTTTATTAAAAATGTAAAATTGTCATTGAATTTCCAAACATGATTCTCCAGTGGCTAATTCGTTTTATTAATAAGCAAGTTCTGATGAGTAATACTAATTTAATATGCCTGCATGTAAGGTTAAACTGTAAATTATTCCTGCCGAAGGTGATGAGATATGACTGTGATGTGGTGGTAGAGCACTCACCTTCCTGAACGAACCCTGCGAGCGCACAGTTCTTGGGAGAAACCAGTACTTCATATAGTAGCAAATCTTATATTATTTTGCATGTCTCCTGTAGCAGTGGAATGCACACACACACACACACACACACACAAACATGATCATGGTGAAAAAACATGCGCACCTTAGATGCTTACATTAATTTCTGAATATAGTTTCTCCGGAAAGAAAAAGTTTTACTGATGATTTGTATTTTTATAGTTCATTATTTTATGCATACTAAAACACTTCATGAAATCACTTACTGTTTTGTTGTCCATGGAATCCTTTCAATTTTTGAGATGCTAAATACAAATGGAAATAATGATTATGGTCCTTGGCCATGAAAGACTAAGTTATAGAGAACCCAGTGACTGGATGTCAGACCTGCCACGGAATTATTCTCTGCTCCAGAGACCATTAGAATATCACTGTGTACCCACTTAAGGATAGAATGCTGCTATTGAGAAACTAGCTCTCTTTTATTTCTACCAAAAGGAGAGAACAGTAGTGGACCTTGACTGCCTGAGTGTACGAGACTTTCTCTGTTTTGTACAATAAGCCAAAAACAATACATGAAATAGCCTCAGGCCTTTTGTCTTTTGTACCCAGCTCCTTCCTGTATTGCTCCTGATCAATTACACTTAAATCGAAAAGAGTTGCTTGAACATTTTGACAGTTATGTTCCCCATACCCTGAAGCATTTTTAAAGGGTTACTGAGATAAAGCTATTTCAAAAATACTCCCTCCAATTTTTTCAGGTGGCATCAGTGAAAAAGTAACTTAGAGGAAAGAAACTCCACCTTGAGTTCCTGGCCAACCACTCTAAGGCCAGGCAAGCATAAACCTTCATAGCAAAACCTAAGTTTGCTCCCAGTTGAGAATTTGGTTTCTATGGTCTTATATAGAAAGTATACGGAGACTTTAATTCCCTATAAGCCCTTTCCAAAGAGTAGATACAGTTCACCATTTGTAAGAGATGATGAAAATTACAATTTTGTTGAATAGGTGGAATATATATTATATATAATATATATATATTTATTTTTAATATATATATACAATATATAAAGTTACTATTCAGAGTCCTAAAACATGGATTTTTTCTTACTTACCAAGAATGAACAGTAACTTGATCTCTAAACACAATAAAGCACCTGGTCATAGCAGAATCATAACAAATATTTGATATCAGAATGAATTCACTGTTCAGGTGTAAAGAGGGAATAGCTTCCGTTTTCCTCTTTCTTGCACCCCATTATTGAATCCTGGACAGAGAGGATTTTCTTGATTTTAATCTAAAGGAGAAATGTTCACTTTTGTTAAGATGGAAATTGACAACCTCAGTAGGCAGAGGCACTGTTTTTATTTGGCTGAATTCATGTTTCTAGTGATAATTCAAGGTGTAATAGGGTTTTCTCAGCCACTCCAAAATCTGAAAATGATAAGCATCTCACCAGAGTTTCAGGATGGCCCATTACCTGTTCTGTGGAAAGGATATTCAAAATACCATGCTTCATCAATGTCTTTTTTGACTTATTAATCAATGGACAACTACTGAGTTAAGGCAGTGTCTTATCCTTGCTTCAAAAAAATAAAAACAAAAAACCCCCACAAACACAAAAAAACTATTAACGATGAAAACTTATTATGCCAGGTTTTAGTATGGCCTGACTTGGAAATTTAGTTTCAGAGGCTTTTGTGAATATACCAAGGAAAGAGGACCTAGGTGTATCTTATTGCCACAGGCCGCCAATAAATATTTGCTTCACAGAGAAAAAAATAATATATAGTATAGGAGAGAGCCTGACAGATGCTTAACATTATTGAGTGATAGCAATGCCCAAACTCATCTGTGATCAAACACTATGAAAGTATCCTCCTAAGGATAAACTTATTACAAATAAGTGAAAATTCAATTATGGAGATACTTTCCGTTTCAGCTCTGATATGCAAAACGCTTGGAAGTTGTCACTGTATCTTGTCCTTACAAGATAATGCGGTACAAATGAAAATCAATGACTTTCTCAGACGTGATTAATAAAACATGTAACTATGAAAGAATTTTAAAACTGTAATTATGTATGGGTATATATGTGTCTCTGAAAAATCTGGGTCAAAGAAAACTGAGGCTATCAGTATAAACTCATTTAACTTCTATCTCTTCTTACGTTTATTTCCTCCCAAACTTACCAGTATCCATTCAACTCGAAGGATACAAGTGATTTTTATATACTGTGCAAGGTATGTTTTCTTATTCATATGTCATGTTCCCCAATTCTCTAAATTATTATCTACATCTTCAGGATCTCCTTTATCGGTTCCTTCATTTCAACATATAAAATATAAGTCCTTCTCATTCTAAAAAATTCTTTTTTGCTAATTATTTTCTCTTTTCATCTAAACTCCTTGAGAGTAGCCTATTCCCACTGTCTTCACTAGCCTCACCTGGCCCCCACAGGCAGCCCTACACCCTCAATTTATTGCCATTTGGCTTTTTGTCCACCACTTCACTGAACTGCTCTAAGGTCACTGGGGACCTAACTGCCCAAATCCAATGGACACTCACATTCTCTGAAGGATGACACTGTCATCTACTTCCTCCTTCCTGAAACTCTATCACCTCTCTCCTTCCCAGAATTCTTTCTCTGCTTATTACTTAAACGTTGTCAGTACTCACAATTCTCTGAAATCTCATCCATGTTCATGATTTTAATGACTGCTGATGACACTCAAATTTTTATCTTTCCATGTCTTCACGTGCATGTCCAGTTATCTACCAGTCTGTCTCCTGAATTCTACAGGTGCTTTACAATTCAACATGCCCAGAACTAAAGTCTTTTCCCCAATTCAGTTCTTTATCCCCTATTTCCAAACTCAATGATACCACCACCCAACCTTAGTCACACAGATGCGGGTTCAGCCTCCGCCTCCTACTTCTTCCTTACTTCCCAAGATCAAGGCTTGCTTGTAATTTCCTAAATACAATTAGAACTTATTTCCTCCCTTCATCTATACCTTATTTCAGACCCCTTTCTTCTTGCTATTACCTGGTCTAGAAGTTACCAAATTGCTGTTTGGTGGAACCAGTTGTTAGACACTTCTATTAAAAAAGGACACTAGAGTCAAATAGCTTTGAGGGTGGCTGTGTACCATGCGCCTGCTGTGACGATCCAGAATGAACACTAGCCTACAGCAGCCCCGAGGAGATGTACCGTAAAGAAACCTGATTAACTTTACTTAAGCCAGGTTCTCCCTCTGCCGGCCTATGAACCTTTCAGTAGGGACAGGTGAGGAGGTGGCAGCATGAAAGTTCCACTTGAAAATAAAAACACTGCTCCTCAGAAGACTGGGGCATAATTGTCTCCAGGCTTCTTCAAATTCCTCATCCATACTGACGTCAGTGGTCTAAAATGCCACCTGAACTTGTCCTTTCCATTCTTAGCTGTTTTCTGAGGAAACCAGCTCCACGCACATGGGTGGTTAAGACCCGCTCTCCTCCTCCTCGCGGCCTCCTTTAGGGGCACTTGCCACTGCCTGGTGACACTGCACTGATCCTCCAGAGCCTGTGCCTGTGGCTCCATAACACACCCCTCGCACACTCACGGCTCTGGACTTCCGCTATCCTCTCTGCCTTGAGTGTCCTTTCCCTTCACCGGCTGACTCACCAGTTTTTCACGAGTCCTTTAAGACTTAGCTTAGGGACTGCCTCTTTGATGACTTTTCTTTGCCTCACAGCTCCCCCTCTTCTTCCACAAACACTGACCAAACGCCCTGAATATGCCCGTCACAGCATGTCACGTGCAGGATGAGACATCTGCTGTGTGTCTTCCCCTCTCACCCCACTGCTAAAGGGCCAACGCTACATTTTGCTCATCGTTTCACTCCTCTAACACCCAATCCATGACTAATGAACTAACTAGTACTGTAGTAGCCCTCTTAGTAACAATCAGGCAGGAACTTCTAGAAGAAATCTGACACTCCAGCTGTTCTCTGCTCTCACCTTTCAGTCTGAATGAACTAAAGACTTATCTGTACATGTTTTACCAGGGAGACATAATTGAATCCAGAGATGTGTCATCACATACTCTGCCGTTTAAAAAATCTGCTCACGATGGGGGAAGGAGACAGGTGTGCTTTCTGACAGCCCCACTGTTTTGCACTTCTAGTGCTCACTGCCTTCTCTCTCGGTGCCTTCCTTAAACCCTTCTTCTCTTAACAAGGAAACAGGATAACAAAGTAATTAAGAGCCTGGGTTCTGCCTATCTGTGAAACAGAAACATAACCAAGGACATAGAGAATAGACTGGTGATTACCATGGGGGAGAGGGTGGGAGAGGGTTGGATTGGGAGTTTGGGATTAGCAGGTGCAAACTGGTGTATATACAGGATGGATAAACAAAAAGGTCCTACATGGGACTTCCCTGGTGGCACAGTGGCTAAGAATACATCTGCCAATGCAGGGGACACGGGTTCGAGCCCTGGTCCGGGAAGATCCCACATGCCAGAGAGCAACTAAGCCCAATGCCACAACTACTTAAGCCCATGCACCTAGAGCCCATGCTCTGCAACAAGAAAAGCCACCACAGTGAGAAGCCTGCGCACCGCAACTAGAGAAAGCCTGCGTGCAGCAACAAAGGCCCAGCGCAGCCATAAATAAATAAATAAATAAATACATTTATTTTTAAAAAAGTGGATGTATTTTAAAACAACCAAAAAGGTCCTACTGTTGAGCACAGGAAACTATATATCCTGTGATAAACTGTAATGGAAAAGAATATGAAAAAGAATGTATATAAATGTGTAACTGAGTCACTTTCCTGTACCGCAGTAATTAACACAACACTGTAATTCAACTATACGTCAATAAAAAAATAAAATTAAAAAAAATTGCCATAAAAATAGTCACATAAGGGGGACTTAGTCACATAAGGAAAGACTTCGCCTTCCAATGGAAGGGGTGAGGGTTCGATCCCTGGTGGGTGACCTAAGATCCCACATGCCTTGCGGGCAAAAAACCACAATATAAAACAGAAGCAATGCTGTAACAAATGCAATAAACACTTTAAAAATGGTCGATATCAGAAAAAATCTTTAAAGAAAAAATTCACATAAATCAGAAACAAATGAAACATAATAAAGTGCATACATTAAAAAAAAAAAAAGCATGGGTTCGGGTCACATCGCAGCTTCCCACTTACTTACAGCTGTGTAATTCTGGGCAACTCACATAATGTCTCCTCAGACTCCTCATCTATAGATGGGGATGGTAACAGTTCCCTACCTCAGAGCGTTGCTGTAATCCATAAACACGGTTAAGTGCCTTGGTAAATGTTTGAGGCTCTCTGGTTATTGTGAATTAAAATACCTCAATGGCTTCTGGCCATGTGATTTATAATAGTTTGACATTTAACCAAATGGTAAAACTATTCCATTTATTATTCCCATCTCTTTTTAACCCTTACCCTGCTTTGTTGTTTATATTTTCTCCCAACACAGAGTGCTCGTTCCAGGAGAATAAAGGCTTTATTTTGTTCACTGCTGAAAGCAATAGCACCCAGAAAAGTACTGTACATATTAAGCCCTCAGTAAACACTAGCTGAATGAATGGTGCAAAGTGTCACAAGGAAAAGTACGCCAAAACTTTCATTATAATAAAAAAGTATAGATAAATCTTTCTCTAATGGTTTCCAGTCAAGTAACTGAAACCACCATATGCTATAATAAAAACATAAGTAATTTATTAAAATTTGAAGGCAAAAACATAATTTTAAAAGATTTAGACCTATGTTAGGCGTGATAGAGTATGGATGCTTTCTTGAAATTCACAATCAGATCCAGGAGTATCACTTTCAGAATGTTCTAGTAGATTGAGTTTACTTTTAGTTGTCTTTGATGAAAGTCACTATTCTACTCTCTTTCTTAATAGAAATGGTTTTTCGAAGACTCACTTTTAATTGGTTTATTAACCAAAGATTATTTTGCCCAATTCCTTTGCTTTTCCGCTTTACAGGTGCGTCAGAGCAGGAATGCAGGTCCTTCCCAGGTTGTTTCCTAGCAGAGTATTTTTTGGTATATTCACCTGCTTTGCTCATTTTCTCTGAAGAAGACCTGCTATTTCTAGATAATTCCTCTTCTTTTCTTTGACTTCCAGTTCCAGAAATGACGTCTGCTGAAGGGAGAACATGTTCTAGCAATGCAATCTTCAAAAGACTCCTGCTGCTGCTCTGTGACTGGGACCCCCAGGTTGTCTTTGGAAGTTTCTAAGGCCTCCTGAGTAGACACTGGGACATGGAAGGAGTCGAGAGGCAAAGGAATCCCAGCGTCACCTGTAATTTTCTGAAACTGGATGGAAAAACAAAAGACAAGACAAAAATTCAGTGATGAACAAAGCCAACCATTAAAAAGTAGAGTTCAAAACTTCAATGTTACTCTGTGATCTTATTATTAACAGTCAATATTCAGAAGATTTCAGAGCCAGTTTTTTTCTAATGATATCTTGCCAAGTGATTCTCAGCTTAACCTAGCTATATCCAAGACTATGTCCGCTACATTTTCAGACTTTAGTGACTGGGGTAGTTATTATCCATTTCCTTTCCCTCACTAAAAATAAAACCCTATTCTGTAAGATAATTAATTTCTTTTCTATCCTCCAGGCACATGCAAACAGTATATAGTTTGTGACCAGACTGTGTTCTCAAGCTGTCAGTTCCCAAGACCAGTCTGAGATTGGTTGATGGGGGCTCCAAGTAAGGCTAGAGGAAAGGCTGACAGGTTTTCCCCTCCCATTCCCATAACCAGTGATTCACTGTCATATGTTACCTATTAGCTATGTCTGGATTACTTATTTTAAAAATTATATCAGTATGTGTACCTCCATTAGTGTTCCTTCATTGTAAGCTGACTGCATACAAATAGAAACTTAAGTAAAATATGAATAGAATAGACATTTATATAATTTAAAATCTGGAATATTTTCTCTAATGTTTTCTTTCTTCATTAAGGAGAGTTTTCTTTAACTCATAAATTTTCGAAAGAACTTCCAGTCTCCTTATTTACAACAATACAGTATCATGAAATGGGCACACATTTACTAATCTCAGATTTGGAAAGGATTCCAGAGTCTTCTAGCTCCTGAGCATGTGAACTATTAGAGACTGATCATTATTGTTTTCTCCCTGACTTGGTCATTTCCTTTTTGCTAATCACTCTTAGAATCATTAAGTGCTATTCTGTCCACTTACTTGGATATTTTGCATTTGTCCTGGGGCACCCTGTTTTGATTCTGATTTTTCTTCTTCAAGTCCCTTCTTTTCTTCTTTACGTGGACTACTAACAGTAGAATTCATCTGGGGACGACCTAGTAAATGAAAATCTGACTGATCTATACCAGCCATTGTGGCCAGCTGCCCAAGCCTGGACCAGAGGAGGAAAGGAGAAAAGACAAAGGTTATTATAATCACAGAAGAGCAGTTTAGATTTCCCCAGACCTACAATCATGAAATACTTCCAAAATCTTAAAAGCCAACATCCTACTCCAGACTACAAGCCTCTCTCTCCCCCAAAATCTCAGCCCTTTCCAGATTCATCCTCTAAGACACATCCCACTGTCTCACTAGCAGCTTCAACATGTACCATGCATGTCGTCCACTGCCTGTCACACCTCTATTCCCACACTTCTTTACCACCTTTCCTCCAGTTTCCAAGAATGTGTTTGTTCCTTCCTTCCCAACACCAACACCAATTCATTCACTGACAAAACACCACTCCATCAACTATCAATCTCTACTTCCCTCTTTCAGCAAAATTGCTCATGGTTGAGAACCACGAACCTATATCTCCCCTGCAGATTAATAATATTTTTTATGTCTAAGGCAAAAATAACTTTAATTCAAACTTATCAAACAAGCAAAATAAGTGAAAGATAGGAAAATTCTTATGCATTCCCGAGTATTTTCAATGAAAACTGCCTTCAATTTAGTCTTTACAAAAAACTACACCTACTACTCTATTTACAGGTTACTCTTTTATAATGAGCTCCCCACTCTACCAAAGCAGGCTTCCCTATTTGCATTTATTAACAAATTTAACTCCTTATTTTAAAAAGTCAACTATATTACCTATAATTACACTAAATATGGCCACGGAAGTGATGAAAACTGCTCCATTTCCTCAGCAAACTACCATTATAGTCGCAAAGAGAAGAACGCCATGAAGAGAAATGAACTAACCCAGCATCTTTAAGGAGATCCAAGAAAGCATGGAACTTCTGAAAAGAATTCTCAATGCTGCCCAAAACACCTGCATCATACAGGATCATACTTGTCAATGAGTGGGCATGAAGGGCTGCAGACAAAGAGAAATTCATATTTCTTAAGTGGGCATTTTCATGTTCCAGGTATAAAGAAGACTAAAAATGTCTGACATGATTTTTTCTCATTGTCATCAGAAGTAGTCTTGCCTATTTTCAAGGAACAAAACTAAAACACTCAAACTGTAATTAATTTGTAATTAACCTAATTCTCCACCAGTAAAGACAGAGACCATATCACATAGTAACCAAAACCCACAGGCACCCAACAAAGTTTCCTATATAACACTTAGGTGGTATATAAATAAACCAAAGTTACCGTTTTATTAATGATCTTTCACAAAATATCACATTTCAAACTAGTTCAATTCATAATGGAGCCTCATTCCACATTAGAAAATGACCTGCTTTAAGTTTCTCTTAAATTAGAAAATGAAATATAGAATCTGATTTGAATAAAACGTATTACAACTCTGCTGAATGTTAAGAATTAACTTTAGTGAGCAAAGTATCTAATGCTTACGTTTAGAAGTCCTAAATCATACCCAACCCAATTTATTAAATGTACAATCACCAGTGTTTTCTTTGGCTTCTTGAAAATACTCCCCCCCGTGCACTCTTCCCCTTCCGCTCATCATCTATGCACTTAAAACCCCCTATAAGCTCAACTCTAGTATTTCTCAGAAAGGCCGTTAATGTTCATGATGCCCCTTTTGCCTTACATGAACAGGTGCTCAACATTTATTGAATGAGTGTCCGCCAATCCAATGGATGCACTTTCAAAAATTCCTCCCTACGCTCACCCTGTGATAAATTATATTTAGATAGAACTTTTTAGATTATGCCCTGCTTTCATGCACATTACCTAATGTAATTCTCATAGTATATATTTTTATCTTTCATTGCATTCTTAGAAGTTTTCCAATATCTTAAATTTATTTAAATGATTCACTTTCCTAATTCATTGCCAGGAGAGTCTCATCGTGTCTTTTATGTTACTGTATATACAGTATATGCACAAAAAGTGCCTTCTTGAATCAAAGAATCATGAACAGGAAATAAGCTAATGTCATATAAAAGCACACGTGCGTGCGCACGCACACACACACATACACAAAAGCAGATTTTCCCATTTTTAAAAACATGCTTTCTGGAATATAGATCATATGATCACTAAATACCAGTAAATGCAAAAGTCCATATGACACAACCAATTTGCAACATATTACAGTTTTAAAGCTTACAAATTATGTGGATATGGCTTAAAATCAAATCAAAATAAAACCAAAACACTCTCTAAAGCAGAATAAGAAATCTGTTTACCTCACTGACTCGTTTATCAGCCTTCAGTCTCATTACTCTTTCCTCCTTTAACTGCTTTAGGCACTCCTCCAGGTTATCCTAAACAAACAGAGTCAATATTATAACTAATTCATAGTATAATATCCCAAAGCCTTTCCAGCTATTGGTCTCATCAGGATTTAGGGGCAGAGCCAGAAGTGAACTCAGATTTTAGTCTGCTACTGGTAATATCATACAATGCTAGTGAAACGAATTATCAAAATCTATCAAATTAGCATAGGTAAGATTTATTTAAATTCCACTCTTTCCAACATAAATTTGTGGCAGCCCACCATAAAAGACATATGCGTATAACATAGTAAGTCAGAAATAAGAAGTTAAGACCAAGAAAGAAAAATTCTATTTTTATTTGTGGGTCTCTTTATAGCAGGAAGTCCTATTAATGAACATGCTTAACATACCTGAATTACATAATTGCAGATTCAAAAGCATGTTTTTAAAAAGTAATCACTTTTAAAGCAATTTACAGTCAAGCACTGTTCCTGGAGTTCCCTGGGTATTAGATAATCTAATCATCAAAACCCTAAGAGGGGGCTTCCCTGCTGGCACAGTGGTTAAGAATCCGCCTGCCAGTGCAGGGGACACAGGTTCGAGCCCTAGTTGGGGAAGAACCCACATGCCGCGGAGCAACTAAGCCCGTGTGCCACGACTACTGAGCCTATGCTCTAGAACCCATGTGCCACAACTACTGAAGCCTGCGTGCCTAGAGCCCGTGCTCCGCAACAAGAGAAGCCACCGCACCGCAACAAAGAGTAACCCCCTGCTCGACGCAACTGGAGAAAGCCCACGAGCAACAACGAAGACCCAACGCAGCCAAAAATAAATAAATAAAATAAATTTATAAAACAAAAAACCCTACGAGGAAAAAACGATCACTAACTCCATGTTATTTTACAGATGAGGGAAACAAAGGCAGAGAAGTAGAGTAAGTAGAGCAGCACAGCCAAGGTCACACCACTAAGTAGCAGAGCCACACTGTGGACTCAGGAAGCTGGGTGCCATTCCTGCTCACTGAGGTGGTAGTCTTCCCATTCACCAAGGTCACTGAAATAAAATGAACACTGATAAACTCCCTTAGGAGTTTCAGGAAATAAGACACGTCGGTCCGTGAAGTGGGTACACTGCTTGCAATAGGCAGAATTCTAACAGAGCCCCTAAGACTCCTACTTACTGAAGTACACAAACCTTCCACTTACCCAAACAAACTCTAAATCTAGCTGTAGTGAAGGGATTTTGCAGATGGAATTAAGGTTCAAAATCAGTTGAATTTTTAAGATAGGGAGATTATTCTAGGTGGATGTGGCCTACTCAGGCACCCCATGAAAAGGACCTGAACTCTTCCTGAATTGAAGTACAAAAGGGACAAGAGGGAGGCTCTCCATTGCTGGCTCTGAAGAAGTCCAATGCTGCGGTAGGGAAGGCAAGCGAGAGGCCTCTAGGACCTGAGACTGTCCCTCGACTGACAGCCAGCAAGGAAATGGGGACCTCTGTCCTGCAACTGCAGAATCTGAATTATGCCAACAAGCCAAAGAAGCCTGGAGCCATTCTTTCCCAGAGCCTCTGGGTGCTAACACAGCCTGACTGACATCTAGATTTCAGCTCTGTGACCCACACAAACTATGGTGAACATCCAACGTTTCGGGCTCAATGTCTTACACTTAAATTTCACGTGCTTTAACACTCTCAGGAGGGAACTCACATGTTCCCGTGTGTATCTGAGCAGGAAACCCAGTCACGCTGTGCCTGGACTTCTGACCTGCAGAACTGTGAGCTAGTCAAATAGGTACTGTTTTCAGTCACTAAGAGTGTAGTAAAAGAATTAATATCCTACTCAACCTCCAGGTTCATGAACAAAATAAATGACTGTCATTGTTTTAGGCCACTGTTGCGGGGTGGTTTCTTATGCAGCAATAAACAATCAGAATTCCTATACTTATGAAAACAGTACGGTATATTTATACCTTTTAACTGCTTTGAACAATCACTTAAAGAATGAGGAACTCTGTTATATGCCATCATTGGGAGAGGAGCTGGTATCACTTTCTGGAGAGTAGCTTTTGGTACCTAACAACAATCCTACATCAGGGGTTTACCCTAAGGAAATCAAAGATGTGGGCAAAGATTTATCTACCAACATGATGTCATAAGATTGTTTATAACCAAACCCTAGAAGAAAGCTAAGAGCCTCCAAATTGGGATTGGTTTAAACAAACACAGCTCACCGTATGAAGGAATGCACTATGAAGTCACTAAGAAAATAATGACAACAGGTGTCAACCAGAGTTAATGAATGGGCTTCAGGAGTTCTACATTCAAAATATATCTCTGCGTTTTTCCTGGGAAACGGTGCATAAGCTTAATCAAATTCTCTGATGTAGAAGAGTATTTAGTGACACGACAAAATATTTTTCATACTTCTTTAAGACAAAAGAGCAGATTAGGTGTGTGTACATGCAGAGGTGGCTTTTATTTCCTTCAATGAGTTGTCCATTTTTTCAAAAATTTGCTCAATGAACATATATTTTTATAGTCAGATCATGTTTAAAAAACTGACAGTCTAAGAACTTCAAATTCTTTAATGTTTCATTACTAAAGCCAGCCAAGTTTTCAATGGGGAAAAAGGGGAAAAAATGGAAAAATTCCTCTACTTTCAATATAATGGTTTAATAAACCTTCTAAAACCAATTTCAAAGAAATTCTAAACGAATAAGCAAACAAACAAACCAACCCTCACCACAGTCAGAGGAAAGTAGAGTAAAACATCCTGACTGGTTCTAAATAGCACATCAAAGTGCAATTACTTGGAATAGTTTCTCCCTCTAGTGGAGAGAATTAGAACAGTGTTACATTTTTGTGAAAAACTGTGTCCTCTTACTACAAAGTATTCGTAATTCATTTCCCTTACATGGAAATATGGAACCAAAAAAGTTAGAAAGTAAAATTGCTTGATATTCTATTACTTAAGTAAGACTAATGATAAGGCTTTGGAATAATTTCCCTTCCTGTCATCTGCTCTCCTTCCTCCCTTCTGTACACCGGCTAGGGTGATTTTTCTGGGACAAAGCTCCCATCGTATTGGATATCAAATTTTATGTTCACCTTTCCTCCATTTAACATTGAAATCAATAATTTCTCATATAATCAGGGGATTCATAACCTTGATTTTTTTGTGTGGGCTACAAAATATTCCACTGAGTGGGTTTACTGGTTAACCATTTTACACATTTAAATTCTTTCCAACTTTTCAATATTATCAGACAATAACCGTTTTTATGCATGAAGGCTTTTTTCCGTATTGAGAATAACGTTCTTGCAATAAATCCATAAAAATGAGTTTGAGGTCAAAGCAAATGAACATTTTTAAGGCTTTGAGGTACCTATCTCCAAACTTCTTTCCAAAAGATGTCTGAGATTTTATACTGCCATCCATCAGCGATGTATCACTTGGTATATAACCTCTACTATAACTGTTGGCTTATTTCCTCACTTAGAGTCCAAGTTATTTGAAGATAGGGGGTGTATTTTATTAAGTGTTTATTCCCAGCACCTGTGCCTAGCACAACGTAGACGGTCAATAAATAATTGCTTAATAAGGAAAATCCCTGCCAATACAAGATGTACGTGTGTGAAAGACAGACTGTGTGTTTTTCTCTAACTGGATAGATGAAAACTTGTCATCTTTAATGTGCAAATTTTTGGCTTATAATTAGTAATTAAATTTCTCTTTTAGATTGTATTGCAAAAATTCAGAGTCTGAGGCAAATGGGCCTGGCACTACCCATTAGCTATATAACCTTGGACAAGTTCTATAACTCTAGGCCTCAACCTCCTCATCTATAAAATGGAGATAAGCTCCCACATCACAGAGCTCTTGTGAGGATTACATGAGTTAAAACACATATAAAATTAGAAGAGTGCTTGGTACACAGCATATGTTCAATTAACGCTGAATGAATAACATGTGAACGCAAGCAGTAGTGAAGGGCTTAAAATGAAATGGTCGCATCCCACTCCCACATCCAGCACTCAAGAAGCGACCGATTCTTTACTCAGGCTTTTAATTGTAAAATACGATAATGTGTACTGAGAAGTGCTCAGGACAAAATTGTCAATGTGACAAATAAAAAGAAATACTTACATAACCACTACTGGAATCTGAAAGTATTGATACTTGTCAGCATCTCAAACCCGCCCCCCATATCCTTTTCTCATCACAATCTCCTTCCCTCTTCCAGGTTAAACACCATCCTCACTTCTTGACAATCATTTCCTTTAACCTGCATGCATCCCTAACAAAAGAGTTTAGTTTTGTCAACATCTAACTTTATGTAGAGGATCATAGTATATGAAGTTTTTTCTTATTTCTTTCGCTCAACATTGGTTTAAAAAATTCATCCACATTGCAGCCTGTAGCTCTAGTTCATTCAATTTTATCGCTTGATAGTTTTCCCACTGTACGAATACACAAAATTTATTTAATTTTTGACTCTTAATGGACATTTGGTTTGTTTTCAGTTTGTGCTAATGCAAATCATGGACAGGAATCCTGCTGTACCGGTTATTCTGGTGCATTTACACAGGGCGGGGGTGACGGCTGCTGGCTCACAGGCTATTTATATACCTTCAGTTGATGGAGAGTGCTAAATGCTTTCCAAAGTAGTTGTGTCGATTTATACTCCAGTATAAACAGGGTAGAAGATTCCCATAGTACTCCAGGTCTACAATACCTGATACTACCACACTTTATTTATGTATTTGTCAAACTGATTGGCATGTAGTTTCATTGGTTTTGACTCACTTTTATTACTTAATGAAGTCGTAAACTTTTCTGTGTTTACTGGCTGTTTGGATTTCCTTTTGTATGACGTTTACTATTGTTATTTTTTATTATATTTTTATTATTTATTTATTTTTGGCTGTGTTGGGTCTTTGTTGCTGCGTGCAGGCTTTCTCTAGTTTCAGTGAGCAGGGGCTACTCTTCATTGCAGTGGCTTCTCTTGTCATGGAGTACAGGATCTAGGAGCGTGGGCTTCAGTAGCTGTGGCACGTGGGCTCAGTAGTTGTGGCTTGCAGGCTCTAGAGCACAGGCTCCGTAGTTGTGGAGCACGGGCTTCGTTGCTCCGCGGCATGTGGGATCTTCCCGGACCAGGGCTCGAACCCGCGTCCCCTGCCTTGGCAGGTAGATTCTTAACCACTGTGCCACCAGGGAGGTCCAACTATTGTTATTTTGAATTCTTCTCCATTTCCAAGTAATACTCTTACATGACTATTTTCTCACTAAATTGGAGGCATTAGCTGTTCGTTTTCTATTTTACTAAGTAAGGGTTTAGTTCCTTTACACTGTTTCCACACTGCTTAGTAAAGTTATGTCATCATTAGTTATTCCACTGCTCAGGATCTCTTTGACTTGTAGTGATATACTTAAAAACCTACATTGTTGATCAACTATAACCTCTCTCAACGTCACGCTTTCTAAAATGAGGACATTCATACCATCTTCCCTTTTTTGTACCTCCTGTCTACCTTCCAAACCTAGCTTTTACGTTGTCAAAGTTGAAATTTATATTCTGTTCTATGTGCAGTTAAGTCTTCTGTTATTTGAGAGTCAGTAGGGAGTAAGGTTTAAGAGAACAGGCAGAGAGCCTAAACTCAAAGCCTCGATCCAACCCTAAATTAGGTACAGCCACGGCAAGTTCCTTCCCTGTCTTAGCTTCCTTTTCTCAGAAGTGGGAATGGGGCTTCCCTGGTGGCGCAGTGGTTGAGAGTCCGCCTGTTGATGCAGGGGACACGGGTTTGTGCCCCAGTCCGGGAAGATCCTACTTGCCGCGGAGCGGCTTGGGCCCGTGAGCCATGGCCACTGAGCCTGCGCATTCGGAGCCTGTTCTCCGCAAAGGGAGAGGCCACAACAGTGAGAGGCCCGCGTACCAAAAAAAAAAAAAAAAAAGTGGTAATGATATTAGCACCAACCTCATAAGGCTATTCAGAGGATTAAATGAGTTAATATATGCAAAAACACTTAGAGCCTAATATATACATACTAAGTACATACTAGTACACAATACATTTCAGTACATACCAAGTTAATACAAATACATACTAAGTATAGTTTAGGTTAGTTGTTATTACATGCAAGTTGACAATAAAAGCTGCAAACCAAGACAGTATTGCCATTATTACAATGAAATTAATATTGCCCACTGCAGATGTACTGTCTCTGTGTATAGACTACACCTCGTTCCATACTGTGTCAGTGTCACTGCCCTTGTGCAGGGTGACCACATACCCCAAGCGGCCTTGGGCTGTTCCAGTTTATACCTGTTGTCCTGATGTTACAGCATTAGAGCGCCTCCTTACACTACTAAAGTGTTCTGGTGTGGACAACAAATTAGATAGGTGGTCATTAGCCCCGTGTGTCGCTGAAAAGGGGGACATCTATAGTGTCAAGTTTAAGTGGATTCTTCTCTTCCTCACCAATAGTAGGTTAAAAATCAACCATAGCTTAGTTTGCTTCATGTTTATGTCAGTATAGCCTTTTCTCCTCTGGAGTTCAAGTTCCTTCTCCTCTTCCTCTCCCTCCTCCCTTCCAACAGTGCCTAATAGCTAGTAAGTACAATATGCCTCAAGGTGTTTCTAAGCTCTCAATCACACAATCAACAGAAGCCTCTCCACTCTAGACTAGCTGCTCTCTGCACTGAATCCCCTAGTACCCTACTTCTTGGTTTATTGCCTCATATTGCTGGATTCTTTCTATAAATAGCTTAAGGTGTAGCACAGGAGGTCAATTTTTCAAATATCTTTGTGTACAAAGTATCTTCTTCAGCCTCCACTTATGACTGATAGTTTGGCTGGATACAAACCCCTAGGGTGAAAATTATGTGCCTGAAAAACTTTGGAGGTATCTTTCTAATGCCTTCCAGGATCCATGGTGCTGATGACAAGTATGATAAAGTCAGATTTTAACTCTTTTTTTTAGGTGGCCAGTATTTTTCTCTCTGGAATGGATGTATCCTCTCAGTATTTTATTCTATTTTATTTTTTCAGTATTTTAAAGTTTCACAATGAAGGGTGCCTAGGTATGAGTCTCTTCTTGCTCATCTTGTGTAACTATTTTCAATCTGAGGTCTGATGTCTACTTTCAGCTGTGAGGAATTTTGTTGCCCTTTGACAGCTTCCCTCCATTTTTTTTCTGGGTCTGGAGTTTCTAATAGTAACATGTGGGATCTCCCAGATGCAGCCTCTCTAACATATTGCTATCACATTTTCCATTGTGTCTTTCTTTTTCATATACTGAGAAATTTTTTAAATTCCTACTGAATTTATTTCAGCAACCATATTTTCATTTCCAAGAGACCTCTCTTGCTTTCTGACCATTCTCTTTTTGATTAATACCCTAGTCTTATTTTATAGTTGCTAGCTCTTTTTAAACCTCTCTCAGGATACTAATTAGGGTTTTTTCTTAAATTATTTTGTTCCCTCAATTGTCCCTGGTCCTACCAGGATATGTTTTCACTCTTTTTCCCCCTCTCATGTTGGAAGCTTTACTCAACTATCAGGCAAATGACAGTTATTTTCTATTTAAGAATGAGTGCAGAAAGCTCCCTGAAGTCAACGATTGATTGATTGGCTTCTTATGCAGGAAGAAGCAGGGAGTAACTGTAATAGGATCCCCCCCAAACACAATTTTCTAGGGTGTAAAAACTCATAATAGCTGCCCTAGTTCTCGCCAGTTTCACTGTTTTCAAAATGAAAGCATCTCATTTCAGGAGCGTGAGGGCGGGGCTGGGAGTCCACTCCTCCAAACACAACCCTTCAATAAGCTTCCCTATTTCAGTCACACTTTTAACTAACTCCACCCTCTCTCCTACATGCGCATCTGAGCATTGGGCTACTTCTGCAGGTGGGGTCAGAATCCTCCTCAGTTGCAGGTGGTCGCTGTGCATATTCTAGGTGATGCTTTTCCTCTGTTCTACTGCTTCAGTTTCACACTCTTCCACTTGTCTTCCATCTTTCAAAACTATGTTGAAATCTCTTGATTGTTTTGGGCTTATATAATTAAACACTTTGATACCATCCTTGTAGTGTCTTGTCAAAACGGAGAAGAGCTGAAAGGGTTCTCAGTGCATTCTGAATCTGCTATTCTGTGGTCCCAGTGTGTAAACTTCTTGGTCTTCCCCAGTATCTATCATTGCTATTAGAAATACAATCTCTTGGTCTACTCATGAAGGAAATGAATACAACACATCTAAAATGACAAGGAATGCGGGTAGATGCTCTAGGGTCTTGTCGTACTCTGCCATTTACTAATAAACCACTTACGTGCTACAAATTGTAGGTGCTCATTTATAAAATGAAAGGGGGTAACTCTACATGAAATATAGATTTCTCCTACTCTAACATTTCATAATTTTCTAAGTTTTTTCTTAAAATTTCTCTATATTATCATTAATTTTAATTAAAAAAATAAAAATCTAACTTTCTCTTTTGAAAATCAAAGAGTTAATTCCCATAGTCCTATAATAATGGGATAATTAGTTCTGAAACCGGTCAAGTTTCATGTTTCATATGAAAAGAAAATCATATTAAATAATTTTTAAAAATTAAACATGGACTTTGTAGCACAAAGACAAGGTCCCCCCCAAATGTTGTTTCTTTATTTACTAGAAATGTTCAGCTCTGCATTAAAGTTGAAATAAAATAAATATATTATTTTTGAGGTGCAAAAATTTCTTATGAAAATCAATTTTTCTTTTCTGTCCATAGAAACAAAAGTATGCAATGACATTAGAGGTCAGGTTTACTTGGTAATAGAATGTAGCTTCTTGATATTTTTTATTTTAGGAAAGGAGAATATCAACATGAAAACTTTTTTCAACTTTACTTTTATTTAAAATGAGGCCATATTTTCCTCTTGTAAAAAGAGAGTTCAACTAGAACTGTCAATTTTCTCATCTGTAAAACAAGAGCACTGAATCAGCTGACTACATTCATTCAGAACTCAATTTCCTTACCTTATGATCACTAAGGTTCTCCCTAAATCTAATATCCTAAGGTTCTAAGGAAAGGAAAATATATTACTAACGACATGTTTTGATTTTTATTTCTTAGAGCTCAAATGTCCCCCATTCACCTTGGTCTAAGCTTAACCAGTCAAGGAGATACAACGCAGATGGGAGGAGAAAACAGAATCCTCACACAAGCTGTGCCGTGTTGCAATCAGGCTTCCGTTTGAAAAATAATCTTCTCTATAGCTTTAAAGTGATACCTTTGTACCGGCAATGCTTCTTGTTTCAAACTGATTTTCTCTGGCTCTTCCCGAACACTTTCTGAGGAATCATCGACCTCTTCGATTTCTGAGGGGGAAGGACTCTACTGTTACAGTCACAGGAAATTCTGATGGACCTGAGTGTCACAAGAAGGAGATAGGAAACCATAGACTTGTTAAAGTGCAAAGAAAGAAGACAAGATTGTATAAAAGACAACACAAGCCAGATACCAAATATGCAAATATTAGAGGACATTTAACAAAAGTGATCTGAGGTATCATTATTTATAAATGTCTCTCACTGCTCCTTAGTCTAAAACAGGCAATGACTAAGTAATTTATTTTTGCTATGTTACTGTACAGACCTCTGTTGTACACAGTTAGGATTAGTAATGGGAATTGCCCATATTATTTTATTAAGTTTCTTTCACAGAAGCCAAGGGAAGATCCAAGGTAACCATTTTTTCTCAGATCAACTTTAGACTGCAAATGAAAAATTTATTTTTCACCATCAGACAAAAACAGTCTGGAAGAAAATGTAGTTTTTCGGAGGAAAATACATCAGTAAAGGGACTGATAAAGAATCAGAAGAATAATCAGAAAGTCAACATATCTAAGCTGGGAACAATAGATGTTAGAATTCATAAAAGTAAATCACATACACATACATAACTAAAACTGACCCATCAGAAATTTCATCTTCTCATCACCCTTAAGCCAAAACTAGGGTAACAGTAATACAATTCTCCCATCAAGATTCACTGCCACTGCAATGTTGTTCAACTGGACATTTCCAAACATTTAAAACCTGACCTGGCCACAACCCCATAAAAGTCTACAGATCATAAGGAAGTGTGCTGGGATTATATAACCACGCAGAAGACAAGTCACCAGGACATCATTCTGACAACAAGCAGCAAGCCCTGCAGCACAGGAAAACCCTAACAGGAGAGCGAGGCGCACACCCCTCCCTCTGGGCATGCAAGGGCAGGACTGACACCCAGGATGCTCTTCTCTCAACCTCAGCAGTGGTGCCTTTCACAGAGCAACTATGCAGTCTCCCAGAACCACTGGGAAGGAGAATCTGATACTGACAGTATTAGCTTGCCATGAGGCCATAAGCTAGGGAATGTGTGTGGCCTTGGTGAGAGAGCAGAGGTTTGGGAGATTTTGCTTTATATTGGCTTTCAGATCAGGAATTTGTACACATAGCCCGCAAACCACGTTTCTTGCAAACATATGAACATTCTTGAGTATGACAGCTCCAAGTGAGGGGTCAGAAATGGCAGTCAAGTTCGTTTCACAGGTAACAGCTGATTTGCGGACTGGACAACAGGCTTCCTTGTTTACAGACAACCACAAGGCTGCCAGTTGTGTGCCAAATCCACACAACTACACCGTTGCGTTGGGAGAGCGGCCAAACATGTTTTACATGATTTATTTCAGAGAGGGAAATGCTTCTTGTAAGGCTCTGTCAGTTTAAAAAGCAATAAGAATGACCATCCACCTTTCCCAGTTCAAGCCCTTTATATCATAAATATGATAGCTACACACCAACAACTGATTACGTACAACACGAGCTCTGATGAATGCAAAGCCCCTAAAAAGATATCAACAAAACAAAGATCTTATGTAAATACATCACCAGTTAAACCCAGTTAATACAACTATTTAGTATTACGTACAGTATCCATATAGAATTGTGTATAAAAATAAATAAGCTCAAAACAAGGACCTGGAAGGCTCTGCTATGGAGAAAACTGAACAGAATTCAGCCGACTGGCTTGGTAATAACTCTCTGAACTGCTGAGAGGCCCCTTCAGTTCCTATGTTCAGGATGCTTGAGATTTCAGTCTCACTTCTTTAAATGGTGATATTAATCATTCTCTAATTTACCACCCTGTATGAGGAGGATGGACCTGAGATTAAGTGTCTCAGGAAGAAGCTAGGAAACCACAGAGTTGTTAAACTCAAGTGCAAAGACTGGGGATTCAACACTATAGTTTATGCAACAGCAATTCACATCATCATTTGGTCATATTCTTTCTACAAAAGATGCACTCACATGTATTAAAAGACAAAAATTAACTTACATCTGTATCAATATGTTAATGTGCTTCAATCACATATGTTTTCATGAAAGTTTAAACATAAAATCACCTTTAAGATCTTGGCCATGTAATCTGCTCCCTGCCATGTCAAATTATACCCCGTGAAGTTTACTGTCTTAAGAGTGATAGAGTTCTTTATACCTTGACAAGTAACTAAAAGGAAAAAAAAAAACCACACACACAATAAGATGAAGAGCCTATACATTTGTCAGTCTTGACTTATTTGCTTTTCTTGAGTCAATTGGAGGTTTACAGCCACATTCTTAAAATCATTAACTACAATCTTCCCAAACAGGTAATTGATGAACTGATGCATTCTAAAGCTTGTCAGTAACAAAGTGTTATTCCAGTTTACAGCAACAGTTTAATTCTATTCACTACTAAAATTGAATACACTAGACACCGCAAACTTTCTTCCCAACCACTCAGTAAAGTACTACATACTTTTGAGACAAAGGAAAAAAAAGAAAAACCTAAAGAGAAGAGAGAGGACCTCAAAACCTCTGTTCCCTCAAATTGAAAGGCAGACTTCCTGACCCCTCCAGACCACTACTGGATACAGGGAAGGGACACTAATGTTTCAGGACCCTAATCAAGAGTCACCTGCTTTGTGATTACTTCCATGACACACCCTCACCAACACCACTGAATTTGCTGCTCCTATGGGATGTTACATATTTCCTATTTTAACACATACCACAGTGCATTATAATTATGATTGCAGATAGATGTTCTAACAATTTAAAGAGAATGATGACTTTTTTGCTCTTACATCTTGCTATTTCCCTTCCCATAATATTTCTTGAAGAGAAACCATAAAAATATAAACAAACAGAAAAAACAAAAAATATACAAAACATGTGGTTTGTGGCTTAACACAAACTTAAGTAAGATTAATTCTGACACTATCCAGCATGACAAACTTCCATGGTACAAATGAGAATGGACCAAGGTTTGAGCAGGTACAGGAGACAATCCAGGTATGAACACCACCAAGAAAAGGTAGACGGGAAAAGGTAGACAGACATGGTGTGTAGGAAATCACGAGACCAGTCTAATGGGAAGAGACTTAAACAAGGCTGAAACTCACTTTCTAAACCTCCATCTCCAACTGGACAATTCACAAGACACAGGTGCACCAAAGAAGCCAATTATTCAATCCCTTTAATGGGGAGGAACAGTTTAAACTTTTATTGGTTTCATTTGCCCCAAAAGCAACTACCAAATGTTGGCAGGACACAATGAAGGCTTACCTTTGTTAACATAGTTAAGTCTCTCTCTCTCACAACTAGCCCACTTAGCTCCAGGCTCCTTAGCGCACCCAACACACTTACACAGCATTTAAGAGCTTTACACAGCTGGAGGTCACATCTTTATTTCTTATTGCAGGAACACGACTTCTGTAAGCTTTATTTCTGTCACAACCTAAAGCAAAATTATTGTAAAATGAGTGACTTAAACCATACATTTTATCATCATTAAAAAGCATCTAAATAAAAAAAAAAGCATCTGCTCTGTGCTAAGGATTAGAAACGACTCCTGCCCTTAAAGCCTTCATTAAGGAGGAAGATGTATAAACTCAAAATTTCAATCACATGAGATAAATAAACGTAAGCTTTAGGCACAGAGGTTCCTATGGAGGCAAAAAGTTATATCTAAGTGACGGCTTCATGATAACCCTGAAGTACAATCTAGAAAGATGAGGCTATGCAGAGTTGGAGTAGGAGGTGCATTAACTGCAGAGGGAACATCTGTGAAAACATACTCAAGCCTGACACCTGCTGGGCACAGTAAATACTGCAGGTGGGGATGACTAAAGGTTAGGGGTCGAAGTGTGAGAAGAGACAGAAAGGAAAATAGAGATGTTGGCCGAAGCAAGCCTGGGAGACAGCATGGCTTGTATCCCACAGGTGATGAGGCCTGGGGTTACCACTGGCTGAGTAAAGGTGCCTCCGCTGATTAGAAAAAGGCACCCCGCTACTGAAGGACCAATTAGATTAAGGGAGTGATCACAAAAAGCTCCCCTTCTTCATGGCAAAGAGCCCTATGAGGCTTGGCCAAACACAGTTCAGACTACACGCCTCTGTGCAGAGCACACGCTGGGCAGCTAGTATGCACTAACTCTGTGTGGGCAAGCCATTAGCAGCATTATTTTAAGCACATCTTTTTATGGTAGAAGATCACTCAACATGAGTAGGCAGATGAACTTAGAGGAACTGAACCCAGGGGCCGCAAAACCACCCAGGAGTTTCTGCCACAGTCTGGGCAAAATGTAATATGGATGAAGAAGCAAATTTAGGAGGAGGCCAAAATCTACAAACTAGACCCACTGGATGCAAGACATAAAGAAAGTTCAGTGAAGGAACTCTGAAGAGAATGGGCTCTACAATAAATTTTTCTTACATTCAATGTAAAATATTAGGCAAAATTAAGTACCGTGGCCTTTCAGGTCCCTTCCAGCTATAATTTCTTTTGATTTCTAACTTATTACTCTGGTTAAGTAAAGTCCCTTTGGAGGTACAGAACAGTTCTTATACCTGAATGGGATGCAAAGAATAATCTGACTCCTCTTCACCAGGGGATGAGCTGAACTGTCGTTGCAGAAGAGATAACAGATGGTGTGAACCCCAGATCCTAGAAAAGGACCAGGCACACGATAAGTGTTCAGCTTTTCAAAAACAAATGAACAATCACTTCCTCTCCTAGATCTTTACACCCTTTCTCTGCTGGCTACTTTCTCTCAGCTTATAAACATCCTCAAATATACCCACTTAAAAAAACTCTCAGAACTATAATTCTTTGGATCTTCTTGTGGGTAACCTAAGTCTCTACCATGCCTTCAAACACCTGTCCTCCCAAAAAGCCCAGATCTGTACCTTGGGCCCAGACCAATCTACCAGGCCTCTCTAAAGCACTGAAGATGAAGTAATATCCTCTCGCCACCCCCAATCCCTTTCTCCTGTGCTCTGTATCTCTCAAAAAGATGCAGCTGTAAACTGTCACCCACGCTTGCTGCCTACCCTTTTCTAACTGGTCACCAGGCCTCACCCATTCTCTCTCACATCTGCAAAACCCAGTCCCACCTTTTATAACTTAAGTGCGACCCTTAGATTACAATTCACCCTGCACCCAATCAACTGCCTTCCACATGGAGGTCCAAGTGAGCCTCTAAACCAGAAGTCCATCTCACTGTTCTTTGGTGTTTCCCACAGACTTCAGGATAAACATCCAAACTTCTGACATGACAAACAAGGCCCCTTTCTGTTGGGCCCCACTAAGTTCCCAGTATCAACTCTCATTTCTTTCCCAAACCCTGAGTTCCAGTCCTGTACCTTAGTTTTGCCAAATTTTCTTATATTTCTCAAACTCTGACACACACTGCTCCCTCCTGCTACCCCAGGAGCTTCTACATATCCTTAGAAAGGATGGCACCTCCTCCAAGAAGCCTACCCTGAACTTTCCCTTCCAAGATTCTGTGCTCTGCAAAGGGGAAAGTTGGGGGGGAGGGATAAATTAGGAGTTTGGCATTAACATATACACACGACTATATATAAAATAGATAATCAACAAGGACCTACTGCATAGCACAGGGAACTCTACTCCATATCCTGTAATAAACTGTATGGGAAAAGAATCTGAAAAGGAATGGATATATGTATAATGGAATCACTTTACTGTACACCTGAAACTAAAACAATATTGTAAATCAAGTATACTCCAATATAAAATAAAAATTAAAGAAAAAAGAGATTCTGTGCTCTGTAGCAGCAGAACTCACTTCTTCCAGAGCACTGACTCCTGTGCTTGTGTTTACTTGCTGCCCAGTAGAAGGGAAGATTACCTAGGGCAGAAGCATTGTCTCCAGCAGCCCTTGGTTCTGACAACTCATTCAAGTGCCAGGTTACTTTACACACATAACCTGCTTAATTAATTCTAAGAACCCACAGAAAGAGTGATTATTAATGTCATTTTACAAGTGTGGGGATTGTAGTGCAAAAGAAACCTGTCCAGGCCACAGAGAGCATAAGCCCTGGAATTCAAACCCTAAGCTGCCTTGACACCGGTGCTCTTTCCACTATATATGATACACCTATTGAAAAAAATTTTTTTTTTCCTGAGCCCTGTTTGAATGGAAAGGAAATGAAGCTGGGATATATCCATTTCCTAATCGCTTTGGTGTGTACCAGGCAAAGTCATTCAACAGACCAGTTAACATCTGTGCAACAATTAACGATGCTCCAAACTGTGCTAAGTGTTCTACTTTGTAGAGTCTAGAAGCATTAACACAGTGCATCCTTGTAACCGCTACAGAGGCTGGGTCCTGGTAAGCCCATGCTGCAGATGGGAACATTGAGACCTTGAAGCCTTAAGGCACTCGGCCGGGGTCCCTGAGCTGGCAGGAGTCCTAGGCCGCACGCCCCGTCTAGTGCACGCACACCCGGGCACTGGGCACCGCTTCTAGTGCCCACCCTCCACCTTTAACCATTTAAAACCCCGCTTCTCAGCGCCCACACGAGGGCCCCTGGAAGCGGGAAGTACAAACCTGTCTCGACAAGCCGTGGCTGGAAGAAGCTCTGGATACAGATCAGGGGCAGCGGGTGGTCAGGAGCGGCGCCCAGTGCGCCCCCCGGAGGCGGTCGGCCTGAAGTCCAGCAGGCCCTCCTGCAGGGAAGCGCACACGGAGGGCAGAGGCACCGAGCCCTGCAGCACGCACAGGTCCTCAAAGCGCAAGAAGGAGTCGGCCGCGCTGTCCTGGCGCAGCTTCACCGAGTGATCATGGCCCGGACGCGGCCTCGGGGACGCTGGCTGCGGACACGATGCCCACAGCCGCCTGGGGGCCCCGGCTCGCCTCCCGGACCCTTGGGCGCCCACCGCCCGGCGGCTGCGGCCCCGTAGCGTGCGCAGGACCCGTGTCGCAGCCAGAAGACATAGGGCCACGGGCTCCAGATAGGCCGGTCCCTCCATGCCGCGCTCCGGAGCGCCCGCACCGCCCAGTGTTGGCGCGTGCATCAAGGCCCCCCGCACAGCGGGGCTGCGGTTTAAGCCTCCGGTCGGGCCCGTGGGGGCGGGGCTACAGGACGTCTGCCCGCACGACGTACGTCTGCACGCAACTCCGCCTCCCATGGGGACGCGGCCTGAGGACCAGGGGCGGGAGCTTCGAGACCAGGGCAGCGCGAAAGGTAGGGGGTGTGGAGAATTTGGGATTTCCAAAAACCGTTTGCTGACTCATCCAAACAAAAGTGAGACATGGTTGTATCAACTCATTTTAAAAGTAAACTCCCGATAAGTGTCTGTGCTCGCCCCGCCCAGGCGAGAGCGTGCACTCTCTGAGGGACGCAGGAAAGGCTGAGTGAACGTCTGCCTGTGGTCCGTTACCTGGTGCACGGATGTGTGAATTTCTGCGGAGAGCTCTTAATTTCTGTCGTTGCTGCTGACTTGACACGGTGGTTGGCAAATGGTGACGTGTTCCGTGCATTCAGAACATGATCGTGGTTACTAATAATCACTGTTTTGTACTGACAACTCCACAGAGAATTTACTACTGAATATCCACTTTACGGAAGAGAAACTGAGGCGTAGGAAGTGAAGTGACTGAGTAAGAGGAAGGGCTCAGACAATTGGCGTTAGTAAATTAAGCCTGCAAGGAGGCCGTTAGCCTGCGGTGGCTCTAGCGATGCGGCCGCCTAGTTAAACCAACCAAAATCTAAGCCTGTCAACGCCTCAGGGTGACGAACAGCGCTGAGGACACCCAGTCACAAACCACCAACTAGGCGTTAAAGCCATAGCAAATCACTCGTTTCCTTGCTTTGCTTCTGCCCTTTTAAAATAAACATCTCTGCAGCTCCTGTGGCTGGAGTGCTCCTCACCTTTTCCGCTTTGTTGTGCCTGAATTGAATCTATTTTTGCGCACATAAAGTGTTAAAATTTTAAATGTGCCTCAGTTTGTCTTCTAAGATTGGCCGTAGAAGTTGGATTTGTGTCCAGTTTCTAGAGCAGTGGTCGTCCTCTGGTCAGGCCTTAGGCGTTACGTGTACAAAGTTCCTTTTCTACCACCACCTTCTGGATGCCTCCACCCACTACCAGCTCCCACGCATCAGTTCCCCTAGATGTGGTCAGCAATGGCTTTTGCATGCAGCGTGCTCACATTATAACATCACAGACACTCCTCCGTCCTCCAGCCAGCATGTGAAGTGAAACATTACCATTCCTGTTGAAGAGTCTCTGGTGTGACCACTTTCCCAAACACAGCCTCTCCCCAGCTGACCCTGGGTAACCACTCTTCTGAACTTGGTCTCCATCACTGGCATGGATGTCTTTCTATTTAGGCTACATGTTTAAGTATTCTTAAACTGCATATAGTAGTCTACTATGTTTTCTCTTGTTATTTGCTTTATGTAGTGTTATCTTTGCTAGGTTCATCCATGCTGACACGTAAAGATCTGTCTAGTTCATGTACTTTCCTCACCATGTAGGATTCCCATGAAGGGAAATACAATAATTTATGTGTATTTTCCTGTTGATGGACATTTAAATTGTTTCCAATTTTCCATATGATTTCTTTTTTAAACAATTTTTATATACTTTTTAAAGGTTACTTTACATTTACAGTTATTACAAAATATTGGCTATATTCCCTGTGTTGTACAATACATCCTTGAGCCTGTCGTACACCCAGTAGTTTATATCTCTCACTTCCCCACCCCTGTATTGCCCCCTCCTCCTCTGCACTGGCAACCATTAGTTTGTTCTCTATATCGGTGACTCTCCTTTTCTTTTGTTATATTCGGTAGATTGTTGTATTTTTTAGATTCCATATATAGGTGATATCCTACAGTGTTTGTTTTTGTTTGACTTATTTCACTTACCACGATGCCCTCCAAGTCCATCTGTGTTGCTGCAAATAGCAAAATTTTGTTCTGTTTTAAGGCTGAGTAGTATGCCATTGGTTATATGTACAGCATCTTCTTTATCCATTCATCTCTTGATGACACTTAGGTTGCTTCCATATCTTGGTAATTGTAAATACTGATGCTCCGAACATTGGGGTGCATGTATCTTTTCAAATACATCTTTTTGAAAGCACGTGTTTTTGTTCTTTTTGGATTTACAACCAGGAGTAGAGTTGCGAGGTCATATGGTAGTTCTAATTTTAGGTTTTTGAGGACCCTCCATACTGTTTTCCACAGTGGCTGCACCAGTTTACATTCCTACCAACAGTGTACCAGGGTTCCCTTTTCTCTATAAATTGTAAATTTTCTTCCTAGGGGTAATTGAGATGACATGTGGGCCAAGTTCTGGAGAGAAGGGAAACACAGACGCAACTTTCTCCTTGGGGCATTTGCTGATTCAAATCTTACAGCCTAGGAGCTGAAAAGCCAAGGTGTTCAAAAGACTAACGACAGAAGCCAAAGGGCAAGAGCCATTTTACGTTGATAAAAAGCATCTTAATTATGTAGAAGCAGAAAATGAAAAGGAAGAACTTTGCATTACATTTAATACAAGTTTAGGGAGATCTTTGTGGTATATTAGTGAACTTATTTGTGGAAATTTAGCCATGTACATTGTGTTGGAGAGGCACCAAGAGTTCAAGAATTCTCGCAATTTGAGCACACAATTGCCGTACCGGTAGGCATGGTGGCATCCATTTACATAACAATGATTTGGAGGATGTTGTGTTAGTAAGCTCTTGCTCTGATAATGCTTTGGAACAAATTGCACCAAACTCAGTTACACAAACAAAAATTTATTTTTCTTGGACCCATGGGCTAGCTGCAGTGGCTCTCTTTTAGACCTCTAGATGGCTGGTTTTGCTCTGTGTTTTGGGTCAGTTTGAGGTCTGTAACACACATCTTCCTCTGGAGCCCAACTGTGAGGCCGCAGCTCCCAGGCCCTGTCTTCTCACAAAATTCACTGAAACCTAAGAGGTGAGCCCAACTGCACAAGCCCTTTTAAGGCCTCTGCTGCTCTTTGAAGGCCTTCATGTCTGCTCACATTTCATTGGCCAAAACATGTCACAGATCTAAGCTGTATTTAGAATATGTGTATTTGTTTAAAGTTGGGTGCTCTCACAGAAGAATATTGCATTTTGGACAGTGTTACCTTAGCATTTTCATTGGCATTTGCAAACGTGATAAACGTGTGCGCTTTTTCACTTTTGAGAACTTTTTGAAATTGTGGGACCATTTCTGTTGGAAAAGAGGAAGGTACACTTTAGAACTCAACTCTAGTTATGGCATTGTTGGGAGAAGAATTAATGAGATAAGGTCAATACAAATGAAAGATTTGGGATTCATATATTCATCATTAACATTAGAATTCTACAGAACATTCCTGGAGAATTGTGATGCTTGCTTTATGTGATTTCTATCATAAATCATTAGAATTTGACCAAGACACTTCAGTAAAACATACATCATACAGTACATCGCATTTTAGTTTTTCCTACCACTCCACAACTTATCATCAATACTTCACCATAACACAGAAACAGAAATAGAAACTGAGTGAATTCATTGTTAGCGGACGGGCTTCACAAGCAATACTAGTGGAAGTTCTTCAAATGATAGCAGACAGTAACTCAAGCCATAGAAACAAAACAAAGAATGCTGACTAGATCAGTTGTGTAGGGAATTATAAAATATAATGTAATTTCAAATTCCTTCTCCTTCTCTTAACTAATTTAAAAAGTAAGTGCCTAAACAATATGACTATATTTGGATTGTTCTGTATATAACATAAAGAAATATCATATATTTGATGATATGGCACAACGAAGGCAGTGAGAACAAAGCTGTATTAGAATAAAAATGACAGTAGATCATAAGCTGAATCCGCAGGAAGAAAGGAAGAGAACCAGAAATGGTAAACAGATTAACACAACAAACTCAAAAATATTTATTTGCTACACTTTCTTCTCTAAGCTCCTTTAAAAAATAAGCGTGTGAAGTAATAATTATAATAATATGTTGTTAAGTATGTAACATATATAAATGTAATAAAAACAAAAAAGAGGGGAAGGCATACAGCTCTATAGAAGTACAGTTTCTGTTTCTATCTGGAATGAACCTAGTAAAAATCTGAAGAGATTCTGAGAAAATGTATTACATAAGCCCTAGGGCAGCCATTACTCAAACAATGTGGTTAAAAATCATTGAAGAATTACATGTTACAGTAGAAAATATCTACTTACTATAAAAGGAAAATGGAGGAACAACAATAACAAAAAATCAAAAACATGAGACATGTAGAAAACCAAAGGTAAAATGATAGACATAAATAAATCCTACCATGTCAATAATAAAAACTAAATGTAAATGAATTAAACAATGCAATCAAAAGGCAGATATTGTCGAACTGGGTATTAAAAAATGTTTTCTATAGGAGACACTGCTTGGATTCAAAAGTCTAATGTGTACAAAGTAAAAGGATGAAAAAATATACATCATGCAAATAGCAACCGTAAGCATTGCTGAAGTGGCTATACTAATACAGGAAAAAATAGACTTTAAAACAAACAAAAATGTTACTAGATATGAAAAGGGACATTTTATGATAAAAAAAGGGAAGATACAAAAATTTTTAACATATTTTCCCTGAATAAGATAAAACCAAAATACATGAAGAGGAAAATACCAAAATCCATGAAGAATTTAAGGAAGAAATAGATAATTGCATACAACATTAGGTAGAGGCTTCAGTGCTCCACGGTCAATAATGGATAGAACAGTTAGGCAGAAGATCAACAACGATATAGAAGACTTGGACAAGACTATGAATTAACAAGACCTAATAAATGTTTACAGAACACTCAACCAAACAGTAAAATACTCATCCTGCTCAACTACATGCGAAACGTTTTCCAGCATAGATGACATGCTAGGCTGTAAGAGAAGAGATTGAAACCCACATACATTGCTGGTGGGAATGTAAAATGGTGCGGCCATTTTACAAAACAGCTTGAGAGTTCCTGCAAGTGACCCTGTGACCCAGCAGTTCCACTACTAAATATATACCTAAGAGAAATAAAAACTTATGTCTGCACAAAAGCTTGTACGTGAATGTTCATAGAAGCATATTTCTAAAAACAAAAGGTGGTAATAATTCAAATGTCAGTCGGATAAATGAATAAACAAAATGTGGACTATCCATACAATAGAATAGCATTCAGCTCGAGAAAGGAATGATCTATTGATCCATGTTACAACATGGATGAACCATGAAAGCATTATGTAAAGTAAAAGCAGCCACTCACAAAAGATCACACATTGTACGGTCCCATTTATATGAAATGCCCAGAATAGCAAATCTGTAGAGACAGGAAGTAGATGAGTGGCTGCCTAGGGCTGAGAGGGTTGAGGAGATTGAAAAAAGCTCGTTAATGTGTAATGGGTTTTTTGTGGGGCGACAGAAATCTAAAATTGGATTGTTGTGATGCTTACACAAGTCTTTTAGTGGTTACACTGAGAACCACTGAATTGTATACATTAAAGTGTTGAAATTATGGTATGTAAATTACATCCCAATAAAGCTGTTAAAATTATGATAATTTTATATTTATAAATTTGAAAATTCATCAAAAATGACAAATTCTTTAAAAATGCAAGCTAACAAGACTAACCCAAGAAAGAAAAAACATCTAAAAACCCTATATCTACTGCAAAAGTTGTTTGTATAATTAAGTACCTTTACAGAAAATGGTTTCCAGGGATAAATGGCTTTCCAAGTAAATTCTTCCAAATATTTAGGGAAGAAATATTGGTAATCTTACATAAAAATCTTCCAGGAAACAGAAAAGTATATATTGCTCAAAATATTTATAAGGCCAACATAAGCTTCAGATCGAAACTAAAAAGAATATTACAAGAATAGAATCACAGGCCAGTTTCTCTTTTGAACATGCATGCAAAATGTGTAAACAGAAGCACAAACTGTATCCATGGTATGTAAAACAATCATATATCACAATCAAAGTAGCTTTATTCTAGTAATGCAAGGTTGGTTTAATGTTCAAACATGAAACTGATCCCAGGAATGAATTAGAGTGGGAAAAAAAGTCATTTAAAACAGAAGTCTTGGGACTTCCCTGGTGGTCCAGTGGTTAGAACTTGGCGCTTTCACTGCTGGGGCCCTGGGGTCCAATTCCTGGTCAGGGAACTAAGATCCTGCAAGCCATGAGGCAGGGCCCCGAAAAAAAAAAAAGAAGTCTTAACCAGGAGAAGCACAAGATCGAATAAACAAAACAGATAACACCTTATGAAAAGTAGGTGAAGATTATGGAATATTCTAAAATTTTAAAACAAAAAGAAACTTTTAAAGATTCAAGAGGATGTGACAAATATTGCACATAGGCAAAAATAAAATAAAATATACGGATGATGGGAGCCCAAAAATCCAGATGCCCATGTCCTGTCTCTGAAGATTCTCATTCAATGGGTTCTGGATTTCCTCTATGTTTAAAAACCTACAGGTGTTATTAAAGCAGAAACTAACACACCATTGTAAAGCAATTATACTCCAATAAATATGTTAAAACACAACAAAACAAACCTACAGGTGATTCTGATATGATTCACAGACAATGTGAAGCTTCTGCTTTACAGGAAATAATACCAGATTATTTTGTTATTTTATAGTTATATTAACAGGTTGTACTATTGACTGGTAAGTCTGATGTCAAAATGCACTCCCCACTAGGGATATAAAAGGAACTAATAGTCTCTATGTCTACTTGGTAGCAGCATGCATGTATTGCAAGGGCAATTATTGTAGGAATCCAAATGAGTGGAACATTTTAGAATTGGAAGACTACATACAGATCATCTAGTCAAGCTTCCAACTATTATAGTTGTGAAAACTAAGGCCCATATAAATGAAATGATTTCTCTCCAAAGAGTGTTAGTGAAAGAGTATGAAATAAAAATATATCTCTGAACTTTTAATTTAGTGCTGTTTTTATTAATCTCAAGTATTAGCTTAAACTTCAATGTGACAGATTTGGGATTGAATTCTTGCTCAGATTTACTGATTGCATGCCTTTTAGTAAGTTAATAAAACACTTTTTAAAAAATAGATTTATTTATTTATTTTTGGCTGAGATGGCTCTTCCTTGCTATGTGCGGGCTTTCTCTAGTTGCCGTGAGTGGGAGCTACTCTTTGTTAAGGTACGCAGTCTTCTCATTGTGGTGGCTTCTCTTTGTTGCTGAGCGCAGAGTCTAGGTGTGTGGGCTTCAGTAGTTGTGGTTCATGGGCTCTAGAGCGCAGGCTCAGTAGTTGTGGCGCATGGTCTTAGTTGCTCCGTGGCACGTGGGATCTTCCCAGACCAGGGCTCAAACCCATGTCCCCTGTACTGGCAGGCAGATTCTTAACCACTGTGCCACCAGGGAAGCCCTACTAAAACACTTTTAACTTTGCTTTTCACATATGTAAAATGGTGAGCCTTGACTGATATAGAATATGAGATAACCTAGCACTGTTCTTAACACATACACGTAGTTAACATTTTTTGGCTCTCATCCCTCTTAAACAGCCTCCATCCTCTTAACAATGAAAGTGTCTTTCAGCTAGCAAAGCACCCCAGAGCTGACCACATTCTGGTAAGTGATATAGGATTCTTACTGAGGGTTCTTTATACCTGATATTTGAACTGCACTGAAGCATGAACATCTCTTGTTTATACTGTATTAATGGATTTGATAGATGAATTTTAAAAAGTGATATGCAGGAATTGAGCTGCCTTACTCTCAAGAAATATAATTCGATAGTGGTGGCTAAAACGATAAACAGTGTTTGGACAGAGAGTCCATATTGGATGTGAACTACCTGTACTCCCATTCGTCTATTAAGAATAAATAGAATCCTTTCAAAATCTGTTTTAAAGGGCAGTTATTTCCTTCTGACTCATTTAAGTTACTTGCAAAAAAAGACAATCTCCTGAATCCTTGCTTAAAAGGCTTTTAATATAAAGCAGATAATTTTTTGCAACATTTCCGAAACTTTTCATTATCAAATTGGCTGCGGCTTCTCAACGATTATCATTTCACAACAATATCTCCATTTTCACCTTTTTTAAAAGAATTGGCCTCGTAGATGTGCCCTTAAAAGAGAGCTTCACTCTCAACTTATTTTAAATTTTGTATTCAAACAGTATGAAGAAAACAGGATCAGGGAATTCAGCCATAAAAGTGAATGGATTACTGATACATGCTACATCATGGATGAAACTAAGTGAAAGAAGTCAGGCACAAAAGGCTCTATGTTGTATGGTTCCATATTTATGAAATGTCCAGCAGTGGCAAATCCATACACATGGAAAATGTTATACATTAGTGGTTTTCAGGGGTTTGGAAGAGAGGGAAATAGGGAATGACTCCTCAAAATGGGTGTATGTTTCCTCTTGGGGTGATGAAAATGTTTTGTAGTTGGACAGTGGTGATAGTTGCACAACATTGTGACAGCAGTAAATTCCACGGAATGGTACAGTGAATTGTAAAGTGATCAAAATGGTGAATTTTGTGTTATGTTCATTTTACTACAATAAAAAGGAGAAGGAATTAGGGAAAGACTTAGAGTTTGGGAAACTAAGGTGAACTGGTCAAGAAAAAGACAGCTCTACTGTTCAGTGTTCTCTCAGATCTCCCAGTGCATTACTCCTCAGGAAAAAGTAGCCTGAACTTGTAGATGACAGTCATTCAGCAGAGTCCAGGGAAAAGTAAATAAAATAAAACCCAGCTCTTCTTCTTTAGCACATCTATGAAAGGTTAACTTCCTGCTCAGCCACATGGACATTCATGAGGACGTTTCACTTTAGGTGTCCTCTACTTCAGTACTTTACTCACAGCTCATTCACACATGTAGTGCTGGTTGTGATCAGTCTCATGAAAAGAAAAGGGAAGGAGGAAATGCCTCCACGTTGACTTGGTGGTCTTGACAAAATGGATGCAGAAGACAGCTTGAGTGTCAAACTGGAAACTTTTATTTTCCTTTTCCTTTTCTTTTTATCTTTCCTGTCAGGTCTTCTACCCACTTCCCACCCCCTTCTTTCAAACAGTAAAGACACTAAGTAGCTGCTTTTTTTTGTTTTTGGTAAAACAACTATTGTTTTGGGTTTCTTGTTGTTCGGTGAACATTATTGTTTTTACTGCCAAATGAGCTTCAGTAGTTGATGTAGGGGGTCTCTTGGGAACTTAACTTTTTCCAGTTTAAGTGGAAAAGCTTTTTTGTTTGAATTGGCTTTTACTGGGTGCTTCAAGGTTTGCTCTTGGCTCTTTGTTGGGGGACTGAATAGCACTGTGTTTCCTTTGAGGTTCCAATAAATAATGGATCCTATGTCCTCTTGGGCACTTTTTGTTGATTTTGCTGTGCGTCTTCTCTAATAGCCAGATGCACATTCCAGGAAAATGACATATAAATGAATATAAGTAATCTAATATTTTTAGAATTTGCTTTGGCCATACTCCTGGTCTCATTCTACTTCTTGTAGCAGATGCCTTTAAAGAGCATTAGCTATGTATATTTTAAATATAATATAAATATACCAATATTAAATATTATATTCATGTATAAATGTAATATATTAATATTTACATTAATGTATAACAATTATGTATTATATTAATATATATTTTTGCTTAGCATATATTATATACAAAATATATGAGTAATGAAATGTATTTATATGGTTAATATGTTCATAATATTAACATGATATATCCTGTAATATTGATTATAAAACAATTATAATATATAAATATGTAGTTATTATTATCTGATATAATACACTATAGTTAATATATTCTATATAACACAATATATAATGTATTAGTATAAGACAATTGTATTATATAATATACATATAATACATATAAAAACCTATATATATTTTAATTATATATTACACATACGAGTATGTATAGCTATTTATAATTTTATTTACATAGGAATCTGTTCATCATAACAATTGATGTAAAAATATGCAATATTTTCAATCAAATGGGCCTTAACCTCACTACCTACACATAACTACTTTTAAAATCTTGAACCCTGTCTAACTCATGCTTCCATATCTCTCAACTGGCTTTTCTACACATGCACGTAGACACACATTTATACAAGATATACATGTATACTACCAGTTTTCAGTTCAATGTATATAAATATATAATTATATTCCTGTGTATGTATACAAATATAAATCAAAGGTATGTGTATAGGTATGTATTTCATATGTTTATAAATATATCATACAAATAATGTATGTGTATATAAATACATGACTGTATACATACATACACAGAAATATACTAATTTAAACAAAAGGGACCTAAATAAACATAGTTCTCTAAGAATAAAAAGTTATGTCTCACTGTTTCAATAACAGTTTATAGTTTTCTACTGTATGTGCTTCTATAATTGTTATGAACATTTCCCATTTTTGTTGAATGTTAAGTTGTTTTAATTTTTTGCCTTTTTTTGTTTTTTGTTTGGTTTTTTTTTGGTACGTAGGCCTCTCACTGTTGCGGCCTCTCCCGTTGCGGAGCACAGGCTCCGGACGCACAGGCTCAGCGGCCATGGCTCACGGGCCCAGCCGCTCCGCGGCATGTGGGATCTTCCCAGACCGGGGCACGAACCCGTGTCCCCTGCATCGGCAGGCGGACTCTCAACCACTGCGCCACCAGGTAAGCCCAGTTCTTTGCCATTATTAATGAAGTTCTGAAGAATACAGTGGGCAAGATTACTTGAAAAACTCTCCTAAAAGAAATGGGTTAGGTATGCTAGGTTAAATGTACACAACTTATTTTTAAGTGCGTGGTTGATTTTGGAAGTGTGCAGTCGAAATTTCCAGGACCCATGAAGGAAGGGTGGTACATGTGTAAGAGTTATAGCTCTATTAAGAGTGGATTGAAGATCTTGATAGCTTAGAACAGAAGCTGGAAATCCTGTTTTTATGGAGCCAAATGGCAAATATTTTAGGCTTTGTAGACCAAAGAGGCAAAATTGAGGATATTATTTAGGTACTTAGGTAACCATTTAAAATGTTACCAGTTAAAACGTGAAAATTATTCCTAGCTCATAGGCCATAAAAAATAGGCAGCTGTCTGGATTTGGAATACAGGCCGTAGTTGAATGACACACCTGGTATAGAGACTTGTTTTTAAGTGGCCATGACCACATGGGAGGCAGGAGGTAAGACTCCATCCCTACTAGATGGGAAGTTAGAACTAAACCTATCTATGCCTAGCTTCACCTTTAATGAAAGGGTGTGCCAGGAGAAAAAAGTATCTGCTGGCAAAGGGAGACTAAGACCAAATTCTCTTGGCCTCTGCTCTGGGTAGGAAACAGGTAGGAAATCTTGAGAATTCTGAACCGCCGATCTGTGTTCACAGTGTTTGGGTTGCAAATTTAGTTGCGGTCTTGCAAACAGAAGCCAAGAAATTAACTTAAAATGCTCCCAAATCGGTGGTATTCCAAACACAAAACTAAACCCTTTCTGGAGAGGTAGACCTTCAACACAGGCCTATAGCGTTCCCACAGATAAAGTTTAGCTAAACATGAGCTCATGATCTAAATTTACACAATAATGAAGAAATCAGCTACAAGTGGAGAGAATCAGCAAAAACAATCAATACCAGAATTAAATTCCCAAGGCCAGCCATCAGATGTTGGAATAATCAGGTGCCAGGCAGAAAATATACATGAAACTAGAACTGAAACAAGGAGCAAGGATGTTTTAAAAGACTGGGTAGGATCTTTCAAACATTTTTAAAGCACATGTCATTGATAAAGCTAAAAACTCGAAGGTCGTGTAATACAGCAGATTAATCGTGGAGAAGAGTGAAATTATGCTGTTTTTTAAAATATGGCAGATCAGATATTCTGCCTAATTATATAAGTAGATTTATCTTTAAAAATACATTATTTTAAAGACTTATTGACTGTAAAATAAGTTAAGGGTATTTCAAAGGGCTTCTCTGCAAAGATAAGTGAGAAGTAGCAAAACACAGAAAGTCAAGGGGAAAAAATGTCAATATATACATTGCTATAGGGTGAACTAAGCCTTAGGCCAGCAACTATGAGGAGGAGCTGACCCTTAGATACGTACAACTAAGCTGGAATCTTCAAAAAGGTTCAACTATTTATAACTAAAAAGATTTATTAAAATTAATAACCAAGTGTTTTAATTGACATCAGAAGAGTAAAACAAATGAGATATCATCTCACACCAGTCAGAATGGCCATCATCAAAAAATCTAGAAACAATAAATGCTGGAGAGGGTGTGGAGAAAAGGGGACACTCTTGCACTGCTGGTGGGAATGTGAATTGGTTCAGCCACTGTGGAGAACAGTATGGAGGTTCCTTAAAAAACTACAAATAGAATTACCATATGACCCAGCAATCCCACTACTTGGCATATACCCTGAGAAAACCAAAATTCAAAAAGAGTCATGTACCAAAATGTTCATTGCAGCTCTATTTACAATAGCCAGGACATGGAAACAACCTAAGCGCCCATCATCGGATGAATGGATAAAGAAGATGTGGCACATATACACAATGGAATATTACTCAGCCTTAAAAAGAAATGAAATTGAGCTATTTGTAATGAGATGGATAGACCTAGAGTCTGTCATACAGAGTGAAGTAAGTCAGAAAGAAAAAGACAAATACCGTATGCTAACACATATATATGGAATTTAAGGGAAAAAAATGTCATGAAGAACCTAGGGGTAAGATAGGAATAAAGACGCAGACCTACTGGAGAACGGACTTGAGGGTATGGGGAGGGGGAGGGGTGAGTTTTGACAGGGCGAGAGAGAGTCATGGACATATACACACTAACAAACGTAGTAAGGTAGATAGCTGGGGGGAAGCAGCCGCAAGGCACAGGGATATTAGCTCGGTGCTTTGTGACAGCCTGGAAGGGTGGGATGGGGAGAGTGGGAGGGAGGGAGACGCAAGAGGGAAGACATATGGGAACATATGTATATGTATAGCTGATTCACTTTGTTATAAAGCAGAAACTAACACACCATTGTAAAGCAATTATACCCCAATAAAGATGTTAAAAAAAAAAAAGAGTAAAACAATAAACCCTGAGAACATAGAAAAATAGACAATAAAGATATGAGCAGAACTTAATAAAACAGAAAAAAGTATAAAATTGAGGTGATTTAGTAAGTCAAAAGAATATTCTTTGATAAGATTTTAAAAACATACTTTGATTAAGCAAAACAAAAACATAAGTAAATAATATACAGAAAGAATCAGGACAATGTTATAGCAGAGAGTACAAACAGAGAATATATGAAATGCCAGTAAATTTGAACATTTCTGTAAAGTGGACAATTTCCTAGCTCCTAAAGTTTACCAAAACTGACACAAGAGGAAATTTATAGCTGGAGTTCTTTCACCAGTAAAGGAATTAAGTCAATAGTTTACAGTCTTTCACCAAGAAAATACCAGACCCGGCCAGATCATTTGGGAGGTGAATTCTATCAAACTTCTATTCAACAGATAACATCAATATTAACAAAGAAAAACTTCTAGAGAGTAGCAAAGGAAGAATGCTCCTTTATTCATCTTATGAAGTCTATATAATCCTAATACTGAATACAGATTAGGACTGTAAGGAAAAAGAAATTTACAGGTCAAATTTACTTGTAAATATAAAAGCAAAAATTTTAAACTATGATATTAGCTACCCAAGTTCACTAGAGTAAGAAAAAGCATGAGCAAGTTAGGTCATCCAATGAATGAAAAGGTAGTTTAATGTCAAGAATATGTATCAATAGGGGCTTCCCTGGTGGCGCAGTGGTTGAGAGTCCGCCTGCCGATGCAGGGTACACGGGTTCGTGCCCTGGTCCGGGAGGATCCCACGTGCCGCGGAGCGGCTGGACCCATGAGCCATGGCCGCTGAGCCTGTGTGTCCGGAGCCTGTGCTCCACGACGGGAGAGGCCACAACAGTGAGAGGCCCGCATACCGCAAAAAAAAAAAAAAAAAGAATATATATCAATAGATTGAAATCACCACACTTTGTTTCTTTCATCTGTCTCTTTTAAAAATTGATAAGTACTTATATTGATCTCTCTTGTACTAGGCACTGTGCTAAGTCACTTACATATTTACTCCTTTAAACCTTCTATCACCCCTGGGGGAAAGTTCTATTTTCCTTCCATTTCTTAGCTAAGACTCTAACCCCCAGGAAAGTAAAGCAACATTTGTAAGTTTTTGTGGATGGTCAGTGATGGGACCAGTACAGGAACATCCAAAGTCTGTGCTTGGAAACAGTGCCCCGTGTTGACACTCACATTACAGATGAAAGGAAAGGAACCATGCCCTTACCATATAGATTAAATCTCACATTACACGTTAAAGGAAAGGAACCATGCACTTACATTATAGATTAATACCCACATAACAGGTTAAAGGAAAAAGAAACATGTGCTTCTCTCAACAGTTGTAAAGAAAGCATATCCATTTCTAAATATATTTCCCAACTTCTTTTGCTTGTTTTCTGACCTTTGTAGTGCATTTTGCCATGGGGAAAAATTTAATTCTTATATAATTAAATGTATCTTTTTTTCTTTGTATCTTAGAAAGGTATTCCTCATGAATAATTTATTTCAAGTCTCCCAGGTTTCTGATACTTTTACTAGCTGCTGTATCTAGAATTTAGTAATGATAGCCATATTTTCCCACTTTTGTTGAATAATTTTTGCTACTGATCCAAAACGTGAATTTTATTTTAATCTCAATTCCCTTATGCTCTTGCATCTAATTTTAAGATGCTTCCTATTCCACTGGTTGTTTTGTCTATCTAAAACAAAATGCTACCTTAAAAATAATGTAATTATAACATAATAAATGTCATTAGTAAACAGAATACAATATATAATAAATAACATAATATAAAATAACAAAATATAATTTACCATATAACAAGGTCAAAGGAGAGCAAAACTATACAATCACTTGAAATATCCCCCAAAAGATATTTTATAAAATTCAATATTCATGTGTAATTTAAAAGAAAGAGTAAAATAGGGATTGATGAATGCTTCCAAAATAAGAAGAAATTATATGTCTAAAAGAGAAAGAGGTAAATGATAAACTTCAGTAACACTGGCAATAAATGCAGGACAAGATGAAGATGCCTGATATAATGTTAAAGAAAAAGTATTATGTAACATTGTTTTTGCAGCACTGATGAGTTCAGTGAAAAAATCTCATAGAAAAGAGTATCTCGTTCTTCATGTATGTACACTTGTCCATTGCATGAACATAACAGCTTATTTAACCGATATGTTACTGATCTGCATCTGGATTTCTAGGTTTTCATGGAATTTTATTATGCACAGTTGTTTCAAACACTAGGACTTCCTCTTATGTTTATATCTTTTGAAAGAAACAATATCTCCACCGATGATTTATCTGTGCTGGCTGCTAGCCGACTTTGGGTACTTCTCAGTTCTTCCCTTTACCTTCCTAGTCAATATGAAAAGGGAAGGCAAGAAGGTCTCCTGTTTAGAGACTGTAAAGATAGATCTTGGTGATCAAGTCTTGGTGGTAAAGGCTAAAAGCATTAACCCAGAGCAAATGTTTTTCCAGCTGTAACTGTGTGTGATTCCCTTGGCTTGATTCTGTAGAGGATGTAAGACAAGACTGTAGAATCTGCCATCAAAGTGTTTCCAGTAGGATGAGCTAAGTCAAGTATGGTGGCATATCTAATTCAAGACAAAATATAACGTCTCCTTTTCCCTCCTGGCAAAACTTGGTGGAGCGAATGTAGAAGTCACTGTATGCTTTTAATTAAAGGAACACAATAAATCTTGTATTGGAAGGTGATTATTCTGGTCTTTTGTGGAGATGAATTGGAAATTGTCTAGAAGAAGGAAAATTAGGTTAACCAAAGTTAAACTCATAAATAATTGAGCATTAATTAAATATCTGTGGTCTATGTTTCTCTTTGATCATAATTTCTCCCAATTTATAGACCTCTTTGATACCTGATTAATCGTTGTCAAAGATGCCATTAACAATGATTATTACTGTGTATTAGGTTTTGGCTGGGCCCTGGAGAAAATATCCTAAATTACCAGCTATGATTTCCTGAAAGAGAACAATCAGAACTCCTTGTCTTAAGTGGCTTGGGATGTGAAACTAGTTAGTCTCTTAGATATTGTTAGAGGACCCTACAGAGCCCATTGGTGAAAGTTTGGAAAACATTGGGCTTCTTAAAATTGATTCTTGTAGTGCTTTAGGAAAGATCACTGAACCAAAAGGATAACGATGTTTCTGGTTCTGTTGTTAGCGTTCTCCATGGAAACATTGCTGAAGCTTCTGGACTCAGTTTCCTTCCCCCAGTGAATGTCACTGAAAATATCCAACTCCATTCTATCCCCATATAACTTCAGAAACTAAGCAAAATGAAGACTCAAAATTCATTTCAAATAATGAAATGAATATATAACGTAGAATGGAACTGGGAAAATACCTGGTTTAAATTCTGGAAAGTACCAACTATACAATTCTGGATAAGTTGCTTAATCTTGCTTAGTCTAATTTAATGCCCATCTCACAGGATGTTATGATGATTAATTTAATATCTTTGTATAACGTACAATGTTATGTAATTTCTTCTTGTTTTTCTTGAGTAAATTCATATCCTTAAGCAACTCACTGTAAACAATAGTTACTTACTTGCTTAAATTACTCTTATCTTCTATTATCAGCTGAATTGTGTCCTGCTCAAGTTAATATGTGGAAGTCTTAACCCCCAATACCTCATAATATGACTGTATTTGGAGATAAGGCCCTTAAATAGGTAATTGAGGTCAAATGGGTGGGCTCTAATCCAATATGACTGGTGTCCTTATGAAAAGAAAATATTAGGACTTAGACATGAACAGAGAGAAGACCATGTGAAGACAAAAGGAAAACGTGACATCTACAAACCAAGAAGAGACACTTGAGAAGGAATCAATCCTGCTGACACCTTATCTCAGATTTCTAGCCTCTAGACCTGTGAGTGAGTAAATTTCTGTTGTTTAACCTCCTCAGTCTCTGGCACTTTGTCATGGCAACTCTAGGAAAATGATACAACTTTTTATGGCTTCCTTGTCTCAAGTTGAAAGTTCAATATTTGGCATCATAGCTAGGAAACAAAAATATCATCTACATTCCTTGTTGTAGTCTTTCTTCCCCATTCTCATGCTAGTAATTTCCATATTTGGGTCTGTTTTCTGTATCTTGTAAACAGAGCGATACGCTCATTTCTAGTCTTACTGCTAATGTACAATAAATGTGCAGATACCGAATAGATTTTGGAGAAGTGCAACATATAGTTGGTACGTGTGTGTATTCATATAACTTTTACTTTTTCTCTATTTTCTTCCTTTGGTGTGAGCTAAGACTCTCTGCTTTTGTGATGAGTACTCCTGAATACTAATCCCTGAATTTAATTCACCCAAAATTGCCAAAAATAATAATAATATGGGGAAAGAGAGAGTGATAGAGGGAGAAGAACAATCAGGCAAGTGCAGTACTGTGAATTATTAGGGTCTTATTAATAAGATTATGTTAGTCTAGAGGAAGTGACCGTAAATGTCATTCAGTGAGCCCAGTTGGTCTTTAGAGACTGCTAGACACATCCCTGAGTTCTGTTCTTAGTCTCCAACTGTATGATTACTACTGTCTGGAAGTATTATTTGAACAACTAAAGTCACTTAATGGAAAAGGAATATGTCTTTAGAGAATCAACAGTAATTTTTCTATTTGATTAAAAAGGACTGTTGACTATCTGGAAACCTCAGTCATATTTGTAAGGAGGAAAGCATTGGCTATTAAAAGTGGATGATGTAAAGGGATGAGCAGAAACTTTGGCGATAGGTATACCTGGATTTAATTCTCACTTCTACCGCTTGGCAGCTGGGTAGCCTTAGGCAAGTTTCATACCTCCCTGAAATTCACTTAATTCAGTCTGTAAAATGGCATAATAACTTATTATAGCATCCTTTTAGGAATTTTAAATCAGTTATTGAAATAAAAGTACACAATATATAGACAAGTATGGATTCCTCAATAGGTGTTTGACCTTTCATTTCTCCAGTATCCCACCCCCATCAAATACTTTTAAAAATTTATGAATATTTCATTGTTCTAAAGTTAAAGCAATAAAAATAAAAATAATCAAATGGCCTACAATCATTCCATTAGAAGAACAAAAAAATAGGTGTTCATGAGAGTTCCAAATTAGAATACAAGTTTTCATTAGGCACCTACTTATGTATGCTGTTCTGCTCTTTACAATAAATAATTAAATTTAAAAGACTTAATTCCTCACTTTTAAGACTTTATTAGTTTACAAATTACGTATAGACCTATGCTAAATTTTATACTGACCCATGTTAATGAATTCAGTACAGAAAACAAAAAGCACTGCACTCAAGCAAACTATATATATATATATATATATATATATATATATATATTACTTAAATGCATTTATATCCTACCGTGTCTCATAAAGCATTGTGGTAACTCACTGGAATACACACAATCAAATATAATGGCAAAGGCACTTAATATAAATAGGGTGAAGGAAACATAGACAGAAGATGAAGTAAAGATGAGGGAAATTTGAACAGGAGGAAGTGTAGTTAACTGAGGTGTATGTCTTGACCTTAAGATTCTCTGTGTGGGGACTTCCCTGGTGGCACAGTAGTTGGGAATCTGCCTGCCAGTGCAGGGGACATGGGTTCAAGCCCTGGTCCAGGAAGATACAACATGCCGCGGAGAAACTAAGCTCGTGCGCCAAAATTACTAAGCCTGTGCTCTAGTGCCCATGAGCCACAACTACTGAAGCCCGCGTGCCACATCTACTGAAGCCCCAGCGCCTAGAGCCCGTGCTCTGCAAGAGAAGCCATAGCAATGAGGAGCCTGCACACCACAATGAAGAATAGCCCCCGCTTGCCCCAACTAGAGAAATCCCGTGTGCAGCAACAAAGACCCAACACAGACAAAAATAAATAATAAATAAATTTATTTTAAAAAAAAGATTCTCTGTGGATAAAACAACATGTAAATAATTGGTTACAAAGCCACATTATTTGAAGGTGCCAGACTGCACATTAACAGTCTGACACAAAGGGACAGCACAGGAAAACTATTCAAACATAAAGATTTTTAAATCTTTGCAGTTTGAAACCTTTTAGAGCAAGTATAATGAGCTCGACACACATTTCAACACTCAACATGTTAATCACATGTTCAAAGTATGTCTCAAAGTCATTGGAAATAGTTGCTGTCTCTGTCCCTGATATCTAAAACTGATCTGTGATGTGTAAAACTCAGGAGGTATTGATATCCACTTTTTGGCATCTGAACAGGAAACAAAGTTGTTTCACAGTGATAATAAAGAATGAAGTAAATGCAAAAGGATACAAAAGACAAAGTACTGAGGGAATGTATTAACAAAACGACTCCAACTAAATTCTGGTGACCCGGGGCCTATGATTGTACACACTCAATGGAAATACCCCAGCCTAAATACTGGCATAGGAGGAAGGGTACTGTGAAACCCATCACAGTATAATCCTTTTAAATGTCCCTTTCAAGATTGGCTCCACTCAACACTGAGTATAGGAAATCTTCCCATCAAGTAGAAACACTGGCTGCCCAGTGACTGACCAAGAAATTAACACACTAATGAATAAATGATGCTAATTTATTTCTATCCCTGACAACAGGAAACAGCACACACTCTGTGTCAATGGTATGTCCTCTTTCCCACTTTTCTAAATGGTACATTATGTTTTTCCCTTCATGTGTGGCAGGCATGATGGGAAATGGCTACCAATGGTTCTGTTATTGATTTCTACCTTCATTTCACTGTGGCCAAAGAAGATACTTTGTATGATTTCAGTTTCTTAAAAATGTATTGATACTTGTATTGTGGCGTAACATATGGTCTTTCCTGGAGAATGTTCCATGTGCACTTGACAAAAATGTGTATTCTGCTGTTGTTGAGTGGTGTGATCTATATATGGTTGTTAGGTTTAGTGGGTTAAATGTGTTATTCAGTCCCCCTTCCTCTCTACTGATCTTCTGTCTAGATGTGTTATCCATTATTGAACGCAAAGGATTGATCTCCAACTATTATTTAATTTAATGTATTATTTTGTTTTTTTGCGGTACGCGGGCCTCTCACTGTTGTGGCCTCTCCCATTGTGGAGCGCAGGCTCAGCAGCCATGGCTCACGGGCCCAGCCGCTCCGCAGCATGTGGGATCTTCCTGGACCGGGGCACGAACCTGTGTCCCCTGCATCGGCAGGCGGACTCTCAACCACTGCGCCACTAGGGAAGCCCCAACTATTATCTTAGAACTATCTATTTCTTCCTTCAATTCTGTCAATGTTTGCTTCACATATTCGGGGGTTGTTTGGTACATATATGTTTATAGTTGTTATATCTTCTTGATAGATTGAACTTATTATCAACATATAGTGGCCTCCTTTTCCTCTTGTGATAGTTTTTGATTTAAAGTTTATTTTGTGTGATATTAATGTAGCCATCCCAGATCTATCTTCCTTCTTTCCTTCCTTCCTTCCTTCCTTCCTTCCTTCCTTCCTTCCTACCTTCCTTCCTTCCTTCCTTCCTTCCTTTCTTTTTCTCTATCTCTCTCTTTCTTTCTTTTTGTTACTATTTGCATGGGATATTTTATTCTGTGCTTTAACTTTCAATCAACTTGTGTCTTTTGAAATCAAGTGAGTTTTTTGCTGACAAGCATATACTTGGATTATGGTTGTTTTTAAACTCCACTCTGCCAATGTTTATCTTTTTATTGGAAAGCTTAATCCACTTACTTTTTCAAAAATTACTGATGAGGAAGAACTTAATTCTGTCTGTTTCCTGCTTGTTTTCTGTATGTCTTATGCATTTTTTGCCCCTCATTTACTCCATTACTGAATTCTTCTGTGCTTAGCTGATTTTCTTGTAGTGAACTCTTGATTCCCTTTTCATTTCTTTTTGCATATAGTCTATTGATATTTTCTTTGTGGTTATCAAGAAGATTACATTTACCATTCTAAAGTTAAAACAATATAATTTGAAACCAACTTCAATAGCACAGAGAAACTCTGTCCCTCTGCAGTTCCATTCCTCCTCTTTACATTATTGTTGTCACAAATTACACCTTTATACTTTGTGAGCCCAATAACATGGATTTATGATTATTTTATGCATTTGTTTTTTCAATCATGTAAGAAATAAAAAGTAGAGTTACAAGCCAATAACAAAATACTGGCTTTAGTATTTGTCCATGTATTTATCTTTACTGGAGATTTCTATTTCTTTATACAGCTTCGAGTTGCTGCCTAGTGTCCTTTCATTTCAACCTGAAGGTTCAATTTAGCATTTCTCAAAGGGCAGTGGTAGGAAGTTGTAAAACAAGCGCCCTCAGCCTTTGTTCATCTGGGAATGTGTTCATTTCTCCCTAAGTTTTGAAACCAGTTTGGCCAAATATAGAATTCTTGGTGGACAATTTTTTTCTTTCAGCACTTTAAATATGTCTGGCCTCTTGCTTCTGTGGTTTCAGATAGAAAATTAGCTATTAACCTTTTTGAGGATCCCTGCTTTGTAACAAATTTCTTTTTTCTTTCTCCCTTGGGAGAAAAGATTCTTTCTCTGTCTTTTGGCTTCTGAGAGTTTGATTATACTCTTTCTTGTTGTGGAGTTCTTTGAGTTTCTCTTAGTCCTGAAGTCAGGCAAAGACTTACAGCAACCAAACACATACTGACCCAGGGAAGAGGCAATTTGAATATGGCAGGAAAGATTTGTGGCACTTTTACTTGCCCTTGCCCCATCCACTGTTAGTGTAGTGATGGTCTTAAAGTGGTGGAGTCTTAATGCAGTGATAGTCTTAAAATAGCGGCAGACCATTCCTAGTATGGGACCCTCAATCCTGCTTCAGGAGGGAGCAGAAGAGACTGTACTCTCAGACTATTATGTGTATCTATTCTAACCTGTCTGGGAGCTACGTGAAGGACTGACACAAGATGCTTATCTCTGTCTTAGCTAACTTGGAACACAGTCTGGAAAAGCAGCGGTCATTGCTCAAAAAAAGTGCAAGGTGAACTAAAAAAGCACAGATGGCTGGGGCAGAAGACTGTGCATTGAAATACAATAGACCACATAAGATTGCAGGAGCAAAAGTTGGGGGAGATTCTTTGGGAACTTAGAACATACAAAAAGTACACATGTGTCCAGAGAAATTAAGAAAGCCACATGCATACTCAAGATAAGATGTATGTTCTGAAAACACCAGAGGAGTCTCTAAGCTTTTACCATGGGCTGAGCTCTGAACTCAGTGCAGGTTACCTAAATGTTGGAATGATCCAGCAATCTGCACAATGGGGAGAGGTGTGTGGTTTTGAGTGTGCATGTGGATGTGCTTGTGTATATTTGTTTTTGTTTGTTTTAGGTGCAGGAATTCAAGGAAATTCAAGGAAATCTCTGTCAAAATATAAGCTAAACATGAGCTAAAGGAACAGAGACTTCAGAGCCTGTTCCTATAAGGAATGTAGGACTATAATATAGTTCCTATAAGGAATACAGTCATTGCAAAAATAGTTTGGAAATGTCCCCAAACAAACAGACTACTACAGCCTTCAACAATCAAAAGCCCAGAAAACCCTGGGAAAATGGGAGAATCTGATTTCCATAGACACCGCATTATAATATTTGAAAGCCAAATTTTCAACAAAAAAAATCACAAGGTATACAAAGACATGGAAAAGTATGGTCCATTTAAGAAAACAAATTAATTGATGAAACCATCCCTAAGGAAGCCCAGACATTTCTCCATTGCTTATTCTTGCCTCCTTTGTCATAGATTCATTGACCATAAGTGCATGGGTTTCTTTCTGAGCTCTCTATTCTGTTCCAGTGGTCGATGTTTTTGTGCCAGTACCATAATGTTTTGATTAGTAGTATGTTTGTAGCACAGTCTGAAGCCAGGGAGCATGATTCCTCCAGTTGTGTTCTTCTTTCTCAAGACTGTTTTACCTATTCAGGATCTCTTGTGTTTCCATACAAAGTTTAAAATTATTTGTTCTAGGTCTGTGGAAAATGCCATTAATAATTTGATACAGACTGCATTGAATCCCTAGATTTCCTTGGGTATGATGGTCATTTTATCAATATTAATTCTTCTAATCCGTGACCATGGTATATCTTTCCAGCTATTTGTGTCATCTTTAATTTCTTTTATCAGTGTCGTATAGTTTCCTAGGTACAGGTCTTTTACCTCCTTAGGCAGGTTTATTCTTATGTATTTTATTCTTTTTTATGCCATTGTAAATGGGATTGTTTCCTTAATTTCTCTTTCTGATAGTTCACTGTTAGTGTATAGAAATACAATTGATATCTATATATAAATTTTGTATCCTGAAAATTTACCAGGTTCATTTTTGAGCTCTAATACTTTTTTGATGGTGTCTTTAGTTTTTTCTATGTATCATGCCATCTGCAAATAGTGACAGTTTTACTTTTTCCTTTCCATTTTGAAGTACTTTTATTTATTTATTTTTTCTTGTCTGATTGCTGTGGCTAGGACTTCCAAAACTATGTTAATAAAAGTGGTGAGAGTGGGCATCCTTGTCTTGTTCCTGATCCTAGGGGAAATGCTTTCAGCTTTTCACCATTGAGTATGTTAGCTATGGGCTTGTCATATATGGCCTTTATTATGTTGAGGTATGTTCCCTCTATGCCCACTTTCTGGAGAGTTTTTACCATGAATGGATATTGAATTTTTTCAAAAGCTTTTTCTGCATCTATTGAGGTGGTCGTATGGTTTTTAGTCTTCAATTTGTTACTGTGATGATAAGAGACCTAAGACAGCTACAGAGGCTAAGTGACCTTTCCTTCCCTGAATGGGTAGGTATCCTTGTTCTGCCTTCTAATTGAGTTAGTATCTGAGTAAAGAACTGCCAGGTGTCATTTAGTTCACAATACACTGCTGTGGCAATATAGAAATGAATTTGCCTAAGTCATTTGGCTTTTCTCAATTATAGTAAATGAATATACTGAATGAATACTTCAACTTAAGGAAATGTTCTTAAAAATATATTAATGTAGGGCTTCACTGGTGGTGCAGTGGTTGAGGGTCCGCCTGCTGATGCAGGGGACACGGGTTCGTGCTCCGGTCTGGGAAGATCCCACATGCCACGGAGCAGCTGGGCCTGTGAGCCATGGCTGCTGGGCCTGCGCATCCAGAGCCTGTGCTCCACAATGGCAGAGGCCACAACAGTGAGAGGCCCACGAACCGGAAAAAAAAAAAAAAAAAAAAAAAAAATATATATATATATATATATATATATATAGGCACTCCAGTGGAGAATTGAAAACAAAACAAAAAATTCAGGTAAAGGGTTGAAATAAAAGTACACTCAGTTGAATCCAGTTTCCTCTTGTAAATCTCTCTTTTTAATTTGAGTGGACAGTCACTTGAGAATATCTGACTTGGGGCTAAGGAAATCTAAGCCTTCTTGGCCACACTGTATTCTCTTATGTCATTTAATAAAGACACCAGTTGGGTTGCTGAAAAATAGTGGGAAAAATCAATCCCTCACATCCAAAGGGCAGCTCTTGAAAATATGTGGATTGTTGTAGTTATTTTGCTCTTCTGGCCTCAGAGGTTCTAATCTTAACCTTAGCCCCTCATGGAGAGAGACTTTTTAAACCAATTCCCACATTACTCATTATGTGATTGTTGAAAAAGAGAAACCCAGCTCTTTTCCTGTGCTTTCAACCAGTTATCTTCTTCAAAAATCTGTTTGGATTGTTATACCTTAATCTTGCCTGGCAAGGGACTTATGGGAAAGTTCTTATTGTTTGAAAATTTGGTGCCAGTATCTGCAAAGAAAGAAAAAAGTAAAGAAGGAAAGATGTGTTTATCAAACATCCCAATAGTGAAGGTGTGTGAAAGCAACTTTTGAAAAAGTTAATCTGTCAGAGTTTAGCTGTATTATTACATTTTATTTCATTCATTGAAAATAAATAATTATCAATGAATCCTTTCTAGCTTTTCTAGTTTCCCAAAGTACCCTGTATTCACATTCTAAGAGGAAAAATGGTATTTTAAGTCACTGCTCTCCACCTTATATTATTTATAATCACTCCTCATGACCTCTTCCTTCAAAGAAACGTGATCCTGAGAAGTGTCCTTTGTTTGTCTTTGTGGAATAAGTGATGCGGATGCATCCTGGAGACCTGTGAGATGTTTAAGTTGTGGCATAATGAAACTAGGATGGAGAGATCTGGAAAGATTCGGAAAGGTGGTTGGTAGAGTGTGGCCAGATGTGGGAGAAGAGAGACATACAGAGAGAGGGAGAGGAAATTTTCAGAGGGAGAAAATGAAACAAATAAATAAGTTTTGTTGTGTGGTGTGGGATGCAAGCCTTTCTCTCCCCCTTTCCTTCACAATGTCTTTGTTAAAGACTGTGTTTTTCATTAGTTTTACTAAGATAGGATTTGCCGTTTTGTTTGGATACTGAGAATGGACCCATGGAAACAGTTACATTTGGGTTATCTCTGACTATCTTTAATGAAGAACATAAATATTGGCCACACTATCTATGCACATGCTATCACCATGCCTTTTTTGTTCTCTGTTCATATATCTAAGTCCTCTTCTTTCTTTAAGGTCAATCTCAGATCTCATCTGAAATGTACATTTATTGGTAGAGTCAACGCATAATGAACTGTCCCTTCTTTGTCCTCCTTAAGCTCTGATTATTTATAAAAACTCATTTTTGAACTTAGAAACTGTCCAATATGATATATTAGTTATTTCATCAGCATATGTTATATCCTCAACACAATTATACACTTCTGTGGGGCTGGGATCATACATTCTGTAATTTTTCTCAGTACTTACACTTACTTTGATAAAAAAGCGCATTCATTCATCTAAATATCATTTATTGAGTGTTAATTAAATATCTCAACTCAGTAAATATTGTTTGAATGAATGCACGCATGAATGAGGGAGTATGCAATAGGTAGCCTAATGTACCACCCAATGTGAAAAAAACAAAAACATAAACACAAAAGCAAGCCAAAAAGTGGACCAGGACTTTCTGTAAAATATCCTGCTTTCTGTTGGATGATGCCATGAAAATCAAGATGCTCCTGAAAGGTCTTAATAGCTGACCAAGAATAGTAAACAATTGAAATTCTCTCAGGCTTATTCAGCCCTATCACTGGACACATTTATAACTCTCAGGAATGTTATTAAAAGAAGAGATTAATAAAGCTTTTATAGATGAGTTGATAAATCTCTAAATATTTAAATCTTCATTTCCTCCTAGGTTTTCTCTATTTTGGGTTTCCAAAAGATTTCAATAAACCACAAGATAATTAAAAATTAGACATTATCTTTCTTATCTTCACATTTTTTTATGGTAAACACCTTTTTATTTTCTCCATAGTGCTTCCTAATTTCCACCAGTACAGTACTTAAGTGAATTTTGCTCTGGATGGTGGGATATGTAAGATGTAAATGAATTGTTTGTGTATGTTTTAGAATTCTTCAAAAAGGCCTGGCCATGGAAATGCATTGAATATTACTTAAATAACTAAAGTAACTTCCTCAGAATTATTATTCTATTCTGGTTAGGATACTATCTGCTCTGGTTTGTTAAAATTTCCCTTTAGAGTGGTTTTAATTTTGTTTCTGATAGGGTCCTAGGATTTATTGCCACACCCATCCTGCATCTGTTTTTCTTTGAATTACTCTCCTTGCAGTTTCTGACTCATACAGGGCTTTACAGGTTAGTGACAACCTGGCCATCACAACTCTGGGAAGGACAGGCCTACTTTTCAGAGGTGTTGATGTTTTCTGTACCTGAAGGTTTTCAAGAGATATCAATCTTCCTCACCACCTCCCTTGGCCCTCTTAATGGACTAAGCAGTTCCTCATGAAATTTCTGTAGGATATCTGTACCAACTTCTCAATATTGTTCCATCCTGAGTCTAAATTCCTGGCCTCAAGGTAATGTTAGATTTCTAGCTCCAGCCCCTATTTACATAAGGCCTATACTGAGGAACGGAACCCACAGACATCAGTCCGCTCTTATTTCTCTCGGGTTTAATTTCCCTGTTACTTTCTGAAACATGCAGGTGTTCCTTTCTTTCTTTTAATCTCAGGTATGTGCTTTTAACTTTTTCAAAATTGACCCAGAATTTACATGTGTCTCCAGTAAGAGTACATTAAATTGAGCTTAGTCTGCTATTCTACTGGCATGTTTGAGATCCAGATAATTTGCTACTTAACTGGATTCAATGACCTGTATATTTCAGGCATCTAAAACTCACCATGTTCCAAATTTCCCTCCTTATAGTTAGTAATTTTCTTGGGAATCTGGATGACATTAAATGGAATAAAGTTAGTGAGTGGCCCAGGAATGCCTGAAAGTTTGTTTGTCAGAGTGGCCAGGGAAAGTTAAGCAAGGAAGAAAAGCAAATGAAAAACAGAATCACATTATTATGGCTGAGTTTACTCCCAGGATTCCATGCAGAGCTCTCTGTAGAGCTGGGTTGGGTTATAACTTATGCCAGAGCTCTACGTGGGGCTGACACCATCTCATGCCAAGCTCTCAGTTCTGGGCTAACGTCATCTCTGGTCTGCTCTATGCAGTGGAAACTTTGGAGGAATGGCCAATATGTTCCGTGGTGTAGGAAGAGGGAAATTGTGAACGTGACTTTCTAAATTGTGGAGGAACTAACCACTGTAAATGTGCCTTGAACTATGTTGTTTAATTTGACCAGTCAGATCAATGACTTTCCCCTTGAATGAAATGCTGCTACGTATATAAGCAGAAAAACAAAACTGGTATAAGGAATAGATAGCTAGTGGGAAGCAGCTGCATAGCACAGGGAGATCAGCTCGGTGCTTTGTGACCACCTAAAGGGGTGCGATAGGGAAGGTGGGAGGGAGGGAGATGCAAGAGGGAAGAGATATGGGGACATATGTATATGTAACACTGATTTACTTTGTTATAAAGCAGAAACTAACACACCATTGTAAAGCAATTATACTCCAGTAAGCATGTTAAAAAAAAAACTGGTATAAGGAGATGGAGAGACTGGGAGTTTTATTTTCCCACCAATTAACTTTTCCTCTGACCATGACCTTCCCTTTGAGTCTCCTAGACCTTGGGGATGATCGCAACCCCTTGGGTAGGGTGGTGGCAACCCCATCTTCACTAGAACCTCTATAGTTAACTTTGATTTTTCCCACTCTGTCTATCCATTCCATGTATGCAGTCAGACATTTGATCTTGTACTTTTACTGACAAAATATGCTTGAATATAACCATTTCTTTTCAGTCCCATTGCTACTGCTACTGTCACTGCCTTAACTAGGGCTTTATCTTTAAGTTCTTTACATAAATATATAAATAAAGTATATAAATAAATAAAATATAATATTAATTCTGATGATTTTAAAGTCTTTTCTTGATAAAGACTTTTCCTGATAAAGATACACAATATCTTATATAAATATTTTTGTATTATCTGTTCTTTTCTTAGAATTTTAGTCATATGATTCTATCTCTTGGTTTGTCTATAACTTTTTGATTGAATACTGGCTACTTTATTTGGCTTTTTTTGTTTTTCTCAGTGGAAATGTTGTTTTGCTTCAAAATATTTTATTCTACCTGGAAGTAGCAAATCTTCAAATTACAATATTTTAAATGCATTCAAATATCAATACTATGGGTGTCACAAAATCTAGAAAAATGACATTTAAAAATTAACTACTGCCAGATGTGTCTCTATAAAACTTTTCCCCCACTCTTTTAGCTATGTATTCTTTAACTGCCTCCTCATATGACAGTTGATGTATTTTAGAAATAAAACTTTAAGAAATAAACTTTGTAGTTTATAGACATAGATTTCTATTAACATGGTTGATTAGAATTTGCTTTTAGTTATTAATAGTTTAGAAAAGTTTATTTCAGCTTCACAATTTATTATTGATAATGTCATATTAATTTTCATTGTTAACTTTGAGAAAACCTCTATGGATTACTTCCTCATGAATATTTAGTATTATAAATGCATTACTGATTTCAGTACTACTATAGGTTTGTGCATTACAGGAATTCTGATAAAATACTCATTCACACCATTCCATTACACACATTAGTGATGGAGTATATTCTTTTATTTATTTATTTTTGGCTGTGTTGGGTCTTCGTTGCTGTGCACAGCCTTTCTCTAGTTGCAGCGAGTGGGGGCTACTCTTTGTTGCGGTGTGCAGGCTTCTCATTGTGGTGGCTTTTCTTGTTGCAGAGCACGGGTTCTAGGCACGCAGGCTTCAGTAGTTGTGGCTCGCAGGCTCCGTAGTTGTGGCGCACGGGCTTAGTTGCTCCGCTGCAAGTGGGATCTTCCTGGACCAGGGCTCGAACCCGTGTCCCCTGCATTGGCAGGCGGCTTCTTAACCACTGCGCCATCAGGGAAGCCCCTGGAGTATATTCTTGACAGAAGAAAATTTCCGTTTTGACTAAGCATTGATGAAAACGGAATCTTTTTTTTTTTTTGTGGTACGCGGGACTGTCACTGCTGTGGCCTCTCCCATTGCGGAGCACAGTCTCCGGACATGCAGGCTCAGCGGCCGTGGCTCACGGACCCAGCCGCTCTGCGGCATGTGGGAACTTCCCGGACCAGGGCATGAACCTGTGTCCCCTGCATCGGCAGGCAGACTCTCAACCACTGCGCCACCAGGGAATCCCGAGAACTGAATCTTTGACTTGTCTTTCACATGCCTGATGACTGAAATCATTTTCCACAGAATAGCTTCTGGTTTTATACATTTCAGTTCTTTTTTTCTTCTTCAAACACACATGCTTTAAGAGCTGTGAAGTGCAAGACATGACTATATTGTAAGGTGGTTTTTGTCCTTATGCTTCTGTGTCTTGTGCTAGTTAAATCAGTAGAGTAGTCAGTAAGAGTACTGGAAGTTATTCCTGTAATGGGATAGTGTATAGTCAATTACATATGGTGATGTCTGAAAATCACATAATAGCCTCACTTGAAACATCTCCTTAGCCAGATTTCACAAAAAGCCTGTGGCCATTCCAATATGATCCAACATAGCGGAATATAATAGAAGGAAAATTGGCAAAGAAAGAGACGCTGGTCTTACCTGATGGAAGTTAAAATATCTCACTTTTTTTTTTTTTAAATAAATTCATATATTTGATTAAGAGGCATCGCATCTGTGTTTTTTTTTTTTTTTTTAGATGTTGGGGGTGGGAGTTTATTATTTAATTAATTAATTTTTGCTGTGTTGGGTCTTTGTTTCTGTGCGAGGGCTTTCTCTGGTTGTGGCAAGCGGGGGCCACTCTTCATCGCGGTGCACGGGCCTCTCACTATCGCGGCCTCTCCCGTTGCGGAGCACAGGCTCCAGACACGCAGGCTCAGTAGTTGTGCCCCACGGGCCCAGCCGCTCCGAGGCACGTGGGATCCTCCCAGACCAGGGCTTGAACCCGTGTCCCCTGCATCGGCAGGCGGACTCCCAACCACTGCGCCACCAGGGAAGCCCAAAATATCTCACTTTTGACAATTTTGCAAAAACCTATAATTACATGAACTAATTTCTAGGGTTCTTCGTAGGACCTAAAAAGGAGTTGTGGAACAAAAATAGAAGCTACTGTGATGAGAAGCCCGTGCACCACAACAAAGAGTAGCCCCCGCTCGCCGCAATTAGAGAAAACCCGCATGCAGCATTGAAGACCCAACGCAGACAAAATAAAAATAAATAAATAAATAAAAATAAATTTATTTTTAAAAAAGTAATACTCAGGTTTGAGGCATGAGAAATATGATGAGGAGAAATTAGCTAATGTTTTCAGAACTTTTTAAATATCAAACTCAGTCTCTAAGATTTTAGCATTATATACAATATCGGTTACTTATTAGTGGTTTGGGAAGGCCAATTTAAAATTTTCTGATCTTACCATATTGAAATTCATGGCCCTAATGTTTTCCACATTGACTATGTGAATAATGAAGAAAACTCAATCATGTATTTCATTTCCAACTGGACAGAAAACAAAATTTTAAAAAGTGTTTGGACTACTGACTTTTGATTTCTTCTAAGGCAAGTGTATAGGTAATTTTTATTCCCTTATTAGGAGAAAAATGGTGGAAGAGGGCAGGGTTAAGAATTAAGATTTCGAGAGCGTGAGAGGTAGATGGCCAACCAGAGTTCCTAAGGTTTGGTGCCTGTAACTGTTGCCGCCGCTTAAGCCTGCCAAAGCAGTGGTACGGCTGCTGCGCTCGTGTTTGCGACCTCTAGAAACATTCTTGCCAGTAGTGGCGGCAGCGGGACTCAATTACCCCCTTTTCTCACTCTCTCCAGAAGCTCCAGATGGCGTCTTCTGTGGGCAACGTGGCCGACAGCACAGAACCAACGAGACGTATGCTTTCCTTCCGAGGGTTAGCTGAGTTGGCACATCAGGAATATCAGGCAGGAGATTTTGAGGCAGCTGAGAGACACTGCATGCAGCTCTGGAGACAAGAGCCAGACAATACTGGAGTACTTTTATTACTTTCATCTCTACACTTCCAGTGTCGAAGGCTGGACAGATCTGCCCACTTTAGTACTCTGGCAATTAAACAGAACCCTCTTCTGGCAGAAGCCTATTCGAATTTGGGGAATGTGTACAAGGAAAGAGGGCAGTTGCAGGAAGCAGTTGAGCATTACCGGCATGCATTGCATCTCAAACGAGACTTCATCGATGGTTATATTAACCTGGCAGCCGCTTTGGTAGCAGCAGGCGACATGGAAGGGGCAGTACAAGCTTACGTCTCTGCCCTTCAGTACAATCCTGATTTGTACTGTGTTTGCAGTGACCTAGGGGACCTGCTCAAAGCCCTGGGTCGCTTGGAAGAAGCCAAGGCATGTTATGTGAAAGCAATTGAGACGCAACCGAACTTTGCAGTAGCTTGGAGTAATCTTGGCTGTGTTTTCAATGCACAAGGGGAGATTTGGCTTGCAATTCATCACTTTGAAAAGGCTGTTAACCTTGACCCCAATTTTCTGGATGCTTATATCAATTTAGGAAATGTCTTGAAAGAGGCACGGATTTTTGACAGAGCTGTGGCAGCTTACCTTCGTGCCATAAGCTTGAGTCCAAATCATGCAGTGGTACATGGCAACCTGGCTGGTGTATACTATGCGCAAGGCCTGATGGATCTGGCAATAGACACCTACAGGCGAGCTATTGAATTGCAACCACATTTCCCTGATGCTTACTGCAACCTAGCCAACGCTCTCAAAGAGAAGGGCAGTGTTGCCGAAGCAGAAGACTGTTATAAGACAGCTCTCTGGCTGTGTCCCACCCATGCAGACACTCTGAATAACCTAGCCAATATCAACCGAGACCAGGGAAACATTGAAGAGGCAGTTCGCTTGTATTGTAAAGCATTAGAAGTCTTCCCAGAGTTTGCTGCTGCCCATTCAAATTTAGCAAGTGTATTGCAACAGCAGGGAAAACTGCAGGAAGCTCTGATGCATTATAAGGAGGCTGTTCGAATCAGTCCTACCTTTGCTGACGCCTACTGTAACATGGGAAACACTCTAAAGGAGATGCAGGATGTTCAGGGAGCCTTGCAGTGTTATACTCGTGCCATTCAGATCAACCCTGCATTTGCCGATGCCCACAGCAGTCTGGCTTCCATTCACAAGGATTCAGGGAATATTCCAGAAGCAATTGCTTCTTATCGCACTGCTCTGAAGCTTAAACCTGATTTTCCAGACGCTTATTGTAATTTGGCTCATTGCCTGCAGATTGTCTGTGATTGGACAGACTATGATGAGCGAATGAAGAAGTTGGTCAGCATCGTGGCTGACCAGCTGGAGAAGAATAGGTTGCCTTCTGTGCAGCCTCATCATAGTATGCTCTATCCTCTTTCTCATTGCTTCAGGAAGGCTATTGCTGAGAGCCATGGGAACCTCTGCTTGGATAAGATAAATGTCCTTCATAAACCACCGTACGAACATCCAAAAGACTTGAAGCTCAGTGATGGTCGACTGTGTGTAGGATACGTGAGTTCTGACTTTGGGAATCATCCTACTTCTCATCTTATGCAGTCTATTCCAGGCATGCACAATCCTGATAAATTTGAGGTATTCTGTTATGCCCTGAGCCCAGATGATGGCACAAACTTCCGAGCGAAGGTGATGGCAGAAGCCCATCATTTCATTGATCTTTCTCAGATTCCATGCAATGGGAAAGCAGCTGATCGCATCCATCAAGATGGTATACACATCCTTGTAAATATGAATGGTTATACCAGGGGTGCTCGAAATGAACTCTTTGCTCTCAGGCCAGCTCCTATTCAGGCAATGTGGCTGGGCTACCCTGGGACCAGTGGTGTGCTTTTCATGGATTATATCATCACTGATCAGGAAACTTCACCTGCTGAAGTTGCTGAGCAGTATTCTGAGAAACTGGCTTATATGCCCCATACTTTCTTTATTGGTGATCATGCTAATATGTTCCCTCACCTGAAGAAGAAAGCAGTCATCGATTTTAAGTCCAATGGGCACATTTATGACAATCGGATTGTGCTGAATGGCATCGACCTCAAAGCATTTCTTGATAGTCTCCCAGATGTGCAAATTGTCAAGATGAAGTGTCCTGATAGAGGGCACAACGCAGAAAGCAGTAATACAGCTCTTAATATGCCTGTCATTGCAATGAATACTATTGGAGAAGCAGTTATTGAAATGATTAACAGAAGACAAATTCAGATAACAATTAATGGATTCAGTATTAGCAATGGGCTGGCAACTACCCAGATCAACGTTAAGGCTGCCACTGGAGAGGAGGTTCCCCGTACCATTATTGTAACCACACGTTCTCAGTACGGGTTACCGGAAGATGCCATCGTGTACTGTAACTTCAATCAGTTATATAAAATTGACCCATCTACTTTGCAGATGTGGGCAAATATTCTGAAGCGTGTTCCCAATAGTGTACTGTGGCTGTTGCGTTTTCCAGCAGTAGGAGAACCTAATATTCAACAGTACGCACAAAATATGGGCCTTCCCCAGAACCGTATCATTTTTTCACCTGTTGCTCCTAAAGAGGAACATGTTCGGAGAGGCCAGCTGGCTGATGTCTGCTTGGACACTCCACTCTGTAATGGACACACCACAGGGATGGATGTCCTTTGGTCAGGGACACCCATGGTGACTATGCCAGGAGAGACTCTTGCTTCCCGAGTTGCAGCTTCCCAGCTCACTTGTTTAGGCTGTCTTGAGCTTATTGCTAAAAATAGACAAGAATATGAAGACATAGCTGTGAAACTGGGAACTGATCTAGAATACCTGAAGAAAGTTCGTGGCAAAGTCTGGAAGCAGAGAACATCTAGCCCTCTATTCAACACCAAACAATACACAATGGACCTAGAGCGGCTCTATCTACAGATGTGGGAGCATTATGCAGCTGGCAACAAACCTGATCACATGATTAAGCCTGTTGAAGTCACTGAGTCGGCCTAAATAATGACTGTGTGCACAGGAGAATTACCCCTGTACCTGAGCCTCAACCTTCTGAGGGAAAGGCAACTACTTTCTCCTTATCTGTACAATACCATGTTGCAGATGGGTGACAGACAATGATAAGAAATAGCACAGCCAGACTTGCTTCCTGCATGATCATGACAGGGAGAGATACAAGAGATGGGAAACTGCTGTTCCACAAGGAGTCTCCATAGAATTTTGCAGCAGCCCGGTGTCTGGAAGGTCTGGAAGGTAAGTCTGGAAGGTCTGATCTCCCTTGGTCTTCCATGGGATGGATGGTTAGTGTGGAAGGGAGATAGAGATTGCCCAGCCGTTTTGTGATTATCATGGATTGGTTGAGTCTTCTGAATTAAATTTTTTCTTTATATTTTGGGTATTGGGGCTTTTTAAAATGTTTGGTTTTAGATATTTTTATTCATGTCAAGTGTATATGATTCTCTTGAGATAAGGTTTTAAGCTAAAATATTCCTTGTTTTAGTTTCTGAACTCTACAGATATGGGGACTTTGCTGGTGTAGTCTTTTTATAGGTTTTATAAACCACTTGAGCCTATATCAGTCATTTTAGTGTCTGACATAATGTTTGGAACTATCAGTGCTTTGTTGGTTTATAGATGATGGCTTAAATTCTTTTTCTGGTCCGTTTCCTTCTTCCCTTCCCCCCACTTTAAAAATTCTCCTGTAACTTGGCTAACAAAAAACCAAGTCTGATTCAAAACCTCCCAGAGTGTTTCTCTTAAACGCATCATCTGGTGCCAAATGAAAATTCTTAGGAGTGATTATTAATTCTGAAGGGCACAGTTGTGGTACTGTCACTGATGATAATAATGATGGATTTTGGCCCAGAGTTTTGACCTATTTCACCAGTGTTTTACCGTTGACTGCCCCTCTATGCTGCTTCCAAAAGTGATAGTGTGTGATAAGATTTTTACTTTCATTTCTAAAGTTTGGTTTTTTTTAAGTGAGTCCTGTTCTTCCTTTTTCTTTCAGCAGAAATGAAATCCCAGGTAAGTATAAGTATTCAAATATTTGATCAGTAAGTCACAGTTACCTCCAGTACATTAAATAACTTTCATCAAAAAACAGTTATAGGTAAAAAGCTCTGAAGGACCAGCTATGTATATGATAATTATGTTTCAGACCTTCTAGGGTATTATATGTAATAACTTGTCTTCTGGACGTGGTGTTGAAGTCTTTATGGATTCAGCTTCAGTAGTAGCGAACTGCACTGCTACTTGGTTTGGAGTACAAATTAGACTTTAGCCCTCCTGGAGGTTGAGTTTTTGGTATTGAAAACCATAGGAATGAAATTATTGTATTTCAACAAAGGATCGAGGGCTTGGGGCTTAAACAAGCCAACATATGAATATATGTTTTTGTCTTGCTCTACTGCACATATGCTGTCTACTAACAGATATTTTGCCTGCTAGTAGTGTTCTAGATTATGTCTTTTCAAAGCGCTGAGGCAGTGCACCTATTCTGTAGTTGCAGCTGATGCCTGAATGTATCCTAGCTGACAAATTATTGATTAATAAGAACTTGAATTTCTGAAAAATTTGTACTGTTAACCAGAACCTGAGCAAGGAGTCTCAGGTTTTGAAGTTCACCAAACTACTTAATGTGGAATAGGATAATAGACTTCCAATGCCCTCAAGGCTGTGACCTTGCAGCCATTTTACATAGCACATCATCCTCCTATAGGGATGAACCTTTCCCTGGCCCGAAAAGTAGCAGCTGTGTTGAAGCTTTGCTTATTGTAGCAGGCTTTTGTTTCCAGGTAACATGTCTGTGGAAGACATAATTCTGAATAGAGATGTGGATATTACTGGAAACTAATTGTTTTTTCTATTATACTCTGCTTTATCAAAAAAGTAAAAGATTTAAATTGTGCTACAGAAGTTCAGATGTTGTCTTGCAATCTTTAAACTATAAATGAATGAGTTGCCCTTAAAAAAAAAAAAAGAATTAAGCAGTTAAGCTGTTGGTCCCACATCAGGCAAATTATCCTTATACCTCCTGTCAATATTGTTAAGAGAGACTGTTATTTTATTAATCCTTATGATCCCGTGATTCCTTCTTTCATGTTTCAGGGCACAGCAGGTGAGAGTGGATTTGTTAAGCTGGGTGGGTTTATCCTTCTTTTATGCGTTCATTCAATTTTATGTTCATTTACTTATTGTACACACATGGCAATAGAAGCTGCTAAAGCAATCACTGCTATTCTGCAAAACAACAAGGCACAGAAGCAGATGTCTTATTTCTGAGATTTCTCCCCCCAGGATTATTTATGATTAAAGATCCTTTCCCCCCACTCCCTGGAGAGGACAAGGGGCTGCTCGCTGGAGGTTTTTTAATGACTTGGGGAAAGGCTCAAATATCCCCCCCATTATGGTAATCCACCCCAGGGGCAAACCACACAAGAATATTATGAATGTATTTCATTTTTCTATCCTTGCAAAGGTAATACTCAGCTCATTAGAATATGAAAACTATACTGTCAAATTTCAGAATTACATGGATGAAGAAAATCACCAAAGTGGCATCATATCATGTGTGTTAGAATTGTATTTACTATATTGACTATATTAACTATGTTGTGTTAACAATATATTGTATAACTATATATTGAAAAGGCAAAATGCTGTAACTTATTTCAGAGAAAATAATTATGTTGGCAAACCCCAAATTGTACATTGTAGACGGGTCCTAGGAAAAGAAGATTTAATTCATAGTGGACAAGAGGTTAGCTTCTGTTTTCAGCCATGTGTTATTTCAAGAAATTACACATCATGAATAATACAGGATATAAGAGGAATAGTCTAAAGACGGAAAAGCACATTTTGATTAGGAAAGAGAATTTAAGACTTAAGTCTTTTTTTTTTAAGGAAAACTGCCTTATTACTATGAGATAAGAAAATTGTTTCCTTCTTTTCTTCCTTGCTTTCTTCTTCTTTTTTTAACCTTTTTTTATTTTGGATATTTGACCTCTAAGCTGAGATGACTGGAAATGCCTCCTCTGGGCATCAACCTTTTTGAAAGACTTTTTCCCCCTCCCTAAGGGCTATTTGTCTCTTGGAGGCATTGTCTACATTATTCACCAGGAGGCAAACATTTGTCCTTTCACTAAATGCTGACACCTCCTGATAAGAGGGAAGCTGCAAAGTAGAAGAATTGAAGGTCAATATGTTGATATTGGTCTCAAGCGCATTGATGTACATTTGTGTATTGGGGAAGGGGAGTGAAGCTTGAGAGTGAGCCAGTGGGGAGGGGTAAATATTTTGTAATGCTGTCTACCTATGGGCTTATAAAGTTTACAGCTGCATTAGGAGGACAAGCATTACCATTAGCATGAAAAGTAGGGCAGACCTCAGTTGCAAAAGCCTTTTACACATAGGGCAATACGTAAATGATCCACCTTATTGCATTCACCCACTCACCCTCCCCTGTTCACGCTAATTGGAAATTTCAATCCATTTCAGAGAAGTAACACAACTATCAATCATTTTCCCTGGCACGAATCTTCCAGGAGGAAGAAAATGGAATACACCTAGCAACAGAGCTCACGCACTAGCCCATGTGTCTTAGATTTAATATCTGATCACTAGCTGGATTGAAGCCAAGAGGTAGTTCACACAGTTGCTGCACATTAGAATCACCTGGGGAACTCTGAGACCTCCCCGTGCCCAGGCTCCTCCGTAGACCTACTGAATCAAAATCTCTGGGGCTGGGACCCAGACACCAATGTTTTTCTTAAAAGCTCTTTAGGTAATTCATACGAGCAGCAAAGCTTGAGAACCAGCACAATAACGGGAACAAACTTATTTCACACAGATGAAGTGGGGCAATTCATATGTTAAAAGAACATGAATATATATATATTTATTTATTTATTTATTACTCTTTATTCTGTTTGTGTTTCAAATAGGCTTTTTTTGTTTTCTTCTGCAAAAAGCGTTGTCTCCATTTGGTCCAAGGCTTGGGAGAACTGCTCCAGGGCAGTTACAAAGCTGCCTAGTGGCTGCAGAGCGGGGCTTCAGGCAGAAGCTCTGATGCCAGAGGGGCTCCTCAGAGGCCGCTGGACTTCGGAGACTCCTGTTTGTGCTCGAGGCTGAGCCTTTCAAAGAGATACTCGCCCAGCACAGCCTGCGGACCAGCCAGCCTGCAGAGGTTGGTCAGGTGGTCGCCCATCTTCTTGATGAGGTTCACCTGCTCCTCCAGGAAGCGGCTCTCCAGGAAGTCACAGAGGTGGGAGTCTGCGCGGGCGGAACCCAGGGCGCGCAGATCCGATAGTGCCTGGTTCAGGTTCTTCTCCCTAAGAATGGCGGCTTCCACAGCGTCCTGGGTTTTACCCCACTCATCTTGAGAAGGCTTCCGCGTATCCTGGAAGAGGGCGCGGTCGCAGCACTGGTTTTGCATTTTCAAGAGACGCTGGGCACCCTCACACTTCTCCTCAGCCAGTTGGCGAAAAATGTGGCCCACACTGTCCAGAATCTCATTGTTGCTGTCGAAATAGAAGCTCAGAGAGAGGTAAGTGTCCACAGATGCATGTTGAACAGGCGGTGGACGGCGGCCTCCACCTCGATGGAATAATTCCGACGAACCTGGGAATTCATGGTTGATCAGTGATAAGGAGCTAGTCTCAAAAAAACGGTGTTGGTCTGTCCTGGAGGCTGAGGATAGCTGAGTGGCTGATTCCAAAGGTTGCGACAGGAAGAAAGGTTGAAGGGTGGTCGGGGGCTGGAGCAAGGAGCGTCCCTGGGTCTGTTCATTCCAAACACTGTTGAAGCAAAAGACAGATCTGCAGGACCGCCGAGCGCACTGCCTCAAATAGGCTTTGATATAAATGAACAAGAAGTCCAAGAAAGGACAAAACTTACCCTTCCCCCCACCAAAATAGCTGGCGATACTAGAATCTAGATCTGGGAAGGGATTCTTCCATTACTTTCTTAACATTCCAAGCCACTAGAGCAGTAGTTCTCAACGTATGGTCACCTTGTAACCAAGCAGTACCCTATGGGGCCTTCCTAGGACAGACCCATCGCCCATATCCTCTGCTGTAGTTCCTCTCTGAAGTACTCAGATAATAGTATCTCAGGCATATTTCTTGAGTTTTCAGATGCTAAAAACCACCACCCAATGGAAGAAATTAACTCCTTGATGATCACGAGCACGTAGCCCCCAGACCTTCTGGCACCTAAGGATGGATAATGTTACCTGCCCTGTGGCCTCCACATCAACCAATCAGAGGATTGTGCACGAGCTGATCACATTCCCTGGGACGTCCCTCCCTCACCTGGTCTTTAAAAATGCTTTGCTGAAATCCTCTGGAGATTTCAGGGGTTTTTGGAACACGGGCCACCCCTCTCCTTGCTCGATCCTGCAATAAACCTTTCTCTGCTCCAGACTCCAACTTTTAGGTTTGTTTGGCCTCACTGTGCTTCAGACACACGAACCTGCATTCGGTAACAACCTGACCAGCTTTACCAGCGTCCCCTAATAATGTGTCAGATATTCAAGTTTTAGGGCCCTGTCCCAGCCCTATGGAATTAGCAACTCTGGTGGGGCTCAGTGATCTCTGTTATAACAGGCCCTCCAGATGATTTTTATTCGCATTAAATGAAATGAAAATATCTGCATTGTCAGCTGGCCAAAGTGTCCACCAGCAGGTGAAGGGGAGTGGTGCCTGGAAAAGATAGGGACCAGCCAAGGCAAGTACAGCAGCATTTGCCGTGGTAGTAATGGAGAATGCCTTTTCTCCACTGGTTGGCACAGACTAGGATCTGGGAGCAGTGGCAGGGTTATTTAGGATGCTTTACATTTCAATGTAGAGTGACCGCTGTCCTGGTTTGCCAGGGACTTCCCCTGTGTGAGCACTTAAAATCTCATCCTGGCAAACCCCTTAGCCCTGGGTTTGAAAAACGTAGGGAATAACATGAAATTTAGGGGAAACATGATCTAGGTTTTGGGCAAGTCACAAGTGCTAATTAAAGCTAAACAAGTATGGACAACATCTAGGGTTCTTTAGCCCTTTGCGGGGAGGTAAATCTGATTGGGTGAAAGGACTTATTGTTAAGAGATCTTTGTAGAAACATCCCCTTCTGCTTAGTTCGCTGGTTCTCAGTTCTGGCTAGACACTGGCATCGTCTGAGGAGATTTAAAATGATTTTATTGGTCTACGATGACCAGCCGTCAGTGTGAGGGTTTTTAAAAGTGCTTCAGATGATTCTAATGTGCAACCAAATTTAGGTGCCACTGCTTAAGCTTTTGAACCGCTGCTGCATATTTTCACCTCATCTTCCTATGAGAATATCCAACTGTAGTTGAGGTTTTGTTTTTTTTTTTCTTTTTTAACTGTCTTATTATAAGATTTACTGTCTTAAATAAGATTGAATGTACAGAAAATCCTGCTAGTCCTTCTGGTATAGCTGGATACTTAGTATAATATTGTTAACATATATACCATTTAAGTATTGTGACTGGCCTTTTTTAAATTAACATATGCGTTGAATTAGTACAATCTCTTGAAGTTGTCATGTTGGGGAGCTATACCTCCAATCTGCTGCCATTGCTGAATATCTGGACACCTCTTATTAGGAATTGCTTTTAAAAATCTTTAGGGATTAAAACTAAGATTGCTGTATTATTTGTACTGCGACCACAAAAACCTCACAAAGTTACCCCGCTCTACCTTCTACCCTCATCTCTAACCCTTGGCAACTTCTAATCTGTTCTCCATCTCCACAGTTTTGTTATTTTAAGAATAATATGCAAACATAATCATGAATTACTTAATCTTTGGAGATTGGCTTTTTAAAAATTTTCCCTCGGCATCGTTCCCTTGAAGTTCATTTCAATTTTTGCATATATTAATAATTTGTTCCTTTTTGTTGCTCGGTAGTATTCTATCATAAGATTTTATCACAATTTGTTTCAACATTCATCCATTGAAAGACATTTGGGTAGTTGCCAGTTTTTGGCTATTATAAATAAAACTGCTATGAACATTTATGTGTAAGTTTCTGTGGGAACTTAATTAAGTTTTTGTTTCTTTTGGATAAATGCTCAAGAGTACAAGTACTGCATTGTAGGGTGAATCTACTTTTAGGATTAAAAGAGACTGTCAAGCTGTTTCTCAGAGTGGCTAAACCATTTTATTTTCCCACCAGTGATGTGATATAATTTTTCTACGTACTCGCCAGCATTTGATGTTGTCACTATACTTTAATTTTAGTTGTTCTCTGACATCTCATTATGGTCTTAATTTGCATTTCCCTAATGGCTAATGATGTTGAGCATCTTTTCATGTGCTTCTTTGCCATGTGTATATTCTCTTCCATGAAATGTCTGTTCCTGTCTTCTGCCTATTTTCTAGTTGGATTTTTTAAAGTTGTTTGGAGAGTTCTTTGTATATTATAGATACAAGTCATTTGTCTCATATGGGATTTTCAAATATGTTTTCCCATTGTGCAATTTGAGTTTTCATCCACTTAAAAGGATCTTCTATGAAGCATTTTTAACTCATTTTGATGAGATCCAATTTATCAGTTTTTGCTTTTATTGATCATACTTTTGGTGTCAAGTCCAAGAATTATTCACCTAGTTCTAGATGCCAAAGATTTTCTGCTATTTTTTTTTCTAAAAATGTCCTGCTTCTACATTTAAGATTATGATCCACTTTGATTTAATTTTTGTGTAAGGTGTGGAGGTTTAGGTTAAGGTTCATTTTTTGTTTGTTTGTTTTTGTCGAGGGATGTCCAACTGTTTCAGTACCATTTTTTGAAGTCTATTCTTCCTTGATAGCTTTTGCACTGCTGTCAAAAACAAGTTAAATGTATTTATGTCAGTCTATTTCTGGGTTCTCTATTCCATTCCATTGATCTGTGTATCTACCCTCCCTCATTACTGCAAAATCTTGAAATTGAGTAGATTAATTCCTCCCATTTTAATCCTTTACAAATTGTTTTAGCTATTCTTCAGCCTCTTCTTACCATATAAATCTTAGAATAAGCTTGTCTATATCCACAAAAACCTTGAGGGCATTTTAAGAGTAATTGTGTTAAGCCTCTTAACTTGGGGAGAATTGACATCTTTATTATGTTGTGTTTTCTAATCCATGAACAAGGTATGTCTCCCTATTTGTTTGGGACTTTAAAATTTTTCTTCATCAGCATTTTGTAATTTTCAGTATAGAGGTCCTATAGATGTCTTATTGGGCTTATATTTAAGTATTTACTTAGGTCAGTTGTAAATGACATCACATATTTTTATTTAAGCTTTTACACATTTGTTATTAATATATAATTTGATAAAATTGTGTTGATCTTGTACTCTAAAACATTTACAAACTAATATTTCTCAAGCTTTTTGTGGATTCCTTGGTATTTTCTCCATTTAGATTATCATCTCATCTTCAGATACAGTTTTACTTTTCCTTATCCAATATAATAGGATATATTACTATTCAACATTCAGTAGGATATGTTCCTTCCTATTCAACATAGTAGGAATAGTCCTTTTATCTTTTAAATAAACTTTTTAAAAATTTAACTTTTAAATTTATTTATTTATTTTTGCTTTATTTTCTTACTAGAACCTCCAGTAATATATTTAATAAAAGTGGTGAGAGCAGATATCGGTGCCTTGTTTCTGATCTTACAGAGAAAGCATCCAGTCTTTCACAGTTAAATATAATGTCAGTATAGGTTGTTTGTAGATCCTCTTTATGAGTTTCAGTATGTTCCTTTTCTATTCCTAGTTGCTTGGGGTTCTTTTTCTTCTTATTTTAAAATCATGAATGGGATTGGATTTTGTCAAATGCTTTCTCTGCATTAATGGATAGGATCACATGACTTTTCCCCCTTAATCTATTAGATATGGTGGATTACTTACACTGTTTGATTTTCAAATATTAAACCAACTTTGCATAACTGGAATAAATACCACTTGGTCATGGTATATTATTCTTTTTATATATTTCTGAATTTAATTTGCTAATATCTGGCTGAGGATTTTTACAGCCAATTTCATAAAACATATTGGTCTGTAGTTTTCTTCTTTCTATACTATCCCTGTCTGGTTTTGGTATCAAGGTAATACTGGCTTCATAAAATTAATTAGGAACTGTTCCCTCTACTTCTATTTCTTATCAAATCATGTAAAGTTGGTGTTAATTCTTTAAGTCTTGGGTAAAAGTGAAACATCTAAGCCTGAATATTTCTTTTGGGAGTTTTTAAATGAAAAATCCGTGTTTCTAATGGTTACAGGAAAATTGAGATTATCTATTTCATCTTGGCTGAGTTTTGGTAGTTTTGGGTGTAGAAGCATTGGTCCATTTCATCTACATTTTTGAATTTATAGTGTAGACTTGTTCATAATAACTTGTCCCTTATTAACCTGCAGGACACGTCATGGTATCCCTGGTTGCATTTCTGATATCTGTGATTTGTGCCATCTCTCTTCTTATCTTTATCAGTCTTGCTAGATCTTTATTGATTAGATTGTTTATTTCAAAGAACCAGCCTTTTGTTTCATTGATTTTTTGCCCCCTGTTTTCCTCTTTTCAGTTTCATGGATTTCTGTTTCATCTTTATTATTTCCTTCTTTCTGCTTGTTTAGTGTTTTTTCCTCTTCCTTTTTTTTTTTACTATTTTAATATAGAAAATTAGATTATTGCTTTGAAATATTTTCTTTCCCAATTTAGTACTATAAACTTCCCTTTCAGCATTGCTTTCACTTCATTCCACAAACTTTGATCTGTTATATCTCCATTTTCTTTTATTCTCTGCATTTAAAAATTTTTCCTTGACGCTGTCTTTTTTACCCATGAGTTATTTGGAATTGTGATGTTTAGTTTTTATGTGATTGAAGATTTTCATGTTGTCTTTCTGTTATTGATTTCTAGTCTGATTCCATTATGGCTAGAGAATATACTCTCTATGATTTTAATTCTTTAAAATCTGTTAATTTTTTTTATCACCCAGTATATGGTATATGAGTGAATGTTCCATGGATGCTTGAATATGTATTCTGCTCTTATTGAGTGTGTTCTTTAAATGTCAGTTATATCCTGTTGATTAATGATGTTTTCAGTTCTTCCATATCCTTGCTGATTTTTCTCTCTAGTATTTCTCTAAATTGCTGTGTTGAAGTCTCAAATAATAATTGTGGATTTCAAATTTTCTCCTTTAACCTTTTTCAGTGTTTGCTTCATGTATTTTGAACTTCTGTTGTTTGGTGCACACACATTTAGTATCACTAGGTCATCTAGGTGGATTATTCCTGTTATCTTTATGTAATGAACCTCTTTGCCCCTAATAATTTCCTTTGCTCTGAAATCTACTTTATCTAGTATTAATATAGGCATTCCTGCTTTTTCTGATTAGCATTCACATGATATATCATTTTCATCCTTTTACTTTGAACTACCTATATCATGATGTTTAAAGTAAGCTTCTTATAGACAGTATATAGTTGGATCATGCTTGTGATTTTTTAATCTACTCTTCCAATCTCTGTCTTTCACTTGGTTATTTAGATCATTTACAGTTAATGTAATTATTGCTATGTTAAAGATTAGGTCTACCATTTTATTTTTTGTTTTGTCTTTTACCTTAGTTTCTCAATCCTGTGTTTCTCTTATTTTGCCTTCTTGTGGGTTACTTAAACATTTTTAATAAGTCCATTTTAATTTAATTTATTTATAATCATTTGTGTATACTGTTTGTATAGTTTTCTTAGTGGTTGCTTTTGGCATTACAGTATACATATGTAACTTATCATAGCCTACTGGAATCAGTGTTTTATTACTTCAAGTGAAGTTACAAAATTTTACTTCCATTTAGGTCTCTTAATATTCCCCAGTTTTAAAGTATGATTTTCTGTAGTATTTCCTTTCTCTACATTGAGAACCCCATCAGATGGTGTCATCATTTTTGCTTTGACCATCATATAGAATTTAAGAAACTCATGAGACTAATGATAGTCTCTTATATTTATCCATTTGTTTTCACCCATTCCATTGTTCCCCTTTTCTTTCTGAAGTTCCCAGTCTTCTGTTATTGTTTTTTTATGTTTTCATAACAGTAGGTGATATCTGGGCTTTCCAGTGCCATTGGATATGGGTTTCAGGAAACACTGAGCCTGGCTCACTTAATGCTACTGAGTTGGAGGGTTTGTATATGTTCGGCCTGTTGGCACAGCAGATGCTAGCAGATTAGACTAATGTTGATGGGACTAGTGCCACAGGAGGATGGGTTCCCATTCAGGCTATGCTGCTGCTATAGTAGATCAAGTCCCCCTCTACCCCAAGTGTGGGACAGTGACCTGCTGCTGTCACTGCTTTGTATTAGGCTGCTTTTGCCTCAGGTGTGTGGTGGGATCTCTTGGAAGCTGCTGCCGCTGCTGTCAATCACAAGGTTAAATTCATTTCAGAAATACTTAAGTATAAATATATAGCCTGGCTCTTGTATGATCTCTGTATTTGTTTTTTATTGCTTTCATACAAATTACCTCAAATTTAGTGGCTCAAAACAACGTAAATTTATTACCTTACAAGTCTGATGTTGATCTCAATTGAGTAGAGTAAAAGTGTTGGCAGGATCGACAGATGAATGGATAAAGATGTGGCACATATATACAATGGAATATTACTCAGCCATAAAAAGAAATGGAATTGAGTTATTTGTAGTGAGGTGGATGGACCTACAGACTGTCATACAGAGTGAAGTAAGTCAGAAAGAGAAAAACAAATACCGTCTGCTAACACATATGTATAGAATCAAAAAAAAAAAAAAGAAAAAATGGTTATGAAGAACCGAGGGGCAGGGCAGGAATAAAGACGCAGCCATAGAGAGTGGACTTGACACAGGGAGGAGGAAGAGTAATCTGGGATGAAGTGAGAGAGTGGCATGGACATATATACACTACCAAATGTAAAATAGATAGCTAGTGGGAAGCAGCCTCAAAGCACAGGGAGATCAGCTCTGTGCTTTGTGTCCACCTAGAGGGGTGACATAGGGAAGGGAGGGTGGTAGGGAGATGCAAGAGGGAGGAGATATGTGGATATATGTATATGTATAGCTGATTCACTTTGTTATGAAGCAGAAACTAACACACCATTGTAAAGCAATTATACTCCAATATAGATGGTTAAAAAAGAAAAAAAAAAAGTGTTGGCAGAGGTACATTCTTTTCTGTAGGCTCTTAGGGGTGTTTCTGTCCTCTGGACTTTATCCGCTTCCAGCGGTCACTGGTAGTCCTTGACTCAGAGTCCCCTTTCTCCACCTACAAAACCCAAAATGTTGCATCTCTCTGATTCTGCTTCTATTAGGACATCTCTCTCTTTCTCTTTCTACAGCTGGGAATGGTTTTCTGCTTTTAAGGACTCATGCAATTAGATTTGTTCCATGCGGTAATCCAGGATAATCTTTCTATCTCAAGGTCTATAACTTCAGTCATATCTGCAAAGTCCTCTTTACCATGTAAGGTAACATATTAATAGGTTCTAGGGATTAGGGTGAGGGCATTTTTAGGAGCCATTATGCTGCCTACCACACCCTTAACAAGTGACCTTGAGCAAATTACTGAGATTTTTAAAGCCTTACTTTCCTCAAACATAAAATGGAAAGAAAGATAACTAGTTAATATCATGAAAGTGAAAGAGTATATATGAAATAAACTAATTCAAAAAATAAGATTTCTTTTTCTTTATGATTTACATACGTTCAGTTACTTGAAAAGTTACTTTTTTTAAACAGAACTAAGGAATTTCAGGGTTCAGGTGCTGTAAGATTGTCTGAATTATCTGAGTAACAATTAGCTAAACACAGGTGTAAAGCATCTGATTTACTCCCTGGTGTTCTTTATCTTCTCATCCCACTAAATCCCTTGTCTAGCTCCAGCCAGTAGAGTCAGAGCTTGCTTTACTGTTTAACTAAAGTTCAATTTAAATTCTCTCTACATCTCCAGATCCTCAGCCCTGGTTGCGTATTATAATCACCTGGGGAGATTTCAAAAACTACTGATGCCAAATTTTTACCTATCATGGATATTTGAGGAGGGACCTGGAATGAAATGCTCTAGCTTATGGTTTTTGGAGCCAAATCAGTCTACACTGAGCCAAATCATTTTGCAAGATCACCTCTAAAAAGGAATTTATCTATGGTGACTAATGCTCTTCCTTTGTCAGTATGCTTGATTTGTCCCTCTTTGGGGGAAAAAAAGAGGGGGAAAAGAACCCCAGCAGTTGGGCTCCCTGAATTACAACCTGATGCTGTGGAATTAGTGTTGGCTCAGAGCGCACATCTTCGGATACCCATCCTCTCTCCTGCTTCCTAGCATGAACTTATATCCTTGGGCAGTTTTTCATCCACCACTCTCTTTGGCTTCTAATCTTAGCAAGTAAAGTCTCCTTAATGAAACAGCATTTCATGAGACTTACTGGGAGCATAGATCTGTTCCAGACCTATCCTATGTTAGCTAAAGCAGATATAAGTGATGTATTTTTGGCATTCATCCTTGTGGGTTGGAGAGAGAAGACAAAATTTTATCCTTTTAGGTGTCATCTGACTGGGCAAATGGGCTCTTTCCCTCTGCTGCCTACCATGTAAAAAACTGAGGGTGTTACCTCTAGAAGGTATCTTCTAGGTATCAAAATAGTTCAGATAAGTCAAATTTCTCAGTAAAAGATGACAAAACTATGGCTTAGGTGGTTAATTTTCCATGTCAATTTGTCTGGGCCACCATGCCCTGTTATTTGGTCAAATATTATTCTGGATATTTCTGTGATGGTGTTTTTGTGTTTTTTTAAATTTTTATGTTTTATTTATTTATAAGTTTTGGCTGCATTGGGTCTTCATTGCTGCACGTGGGCTTTCTCTATTTGCAGCAAGCAAGGGCTCCTCTTTGTTGTGGTGCGTGGGCTTCTCATTGCGGTGGCTCATTGCAGAGCATGGGCTCTAGGTGCATGGGCTCAGCAGCTGTGGTGCACAGGCTTAGTTGCTCCACAGCATGTGAGATCTTCCCAGACCAGGGCTCAAACCCGTGTCCCCTGCATGGGCAGGTGGATTCTTAACCACTGTGCCACCAGGGTAGTCCCTGTGATGGTGTTTTTGGATGAAATTCATATTTAAATTGGTGGTGGACTTTGAGTAAAGCAGATTATCCTCCATAATATGCATGGGCCTCATCCAATCAGGTGAAGCTCTTAATAAAACAAAGACTTACCTCCCTGTCGCAAAAAGGAATTCTGCCAGAAGACTTACAGAAATTGAACTGCAACTCTTCCTAGAGTTTCTAGACAGCCTAATCTGCAGATTTTGAATTTACCAAGCCTCTATTATTGTGTGAACCAATTGTTTAAAATCTCTCTCTCTCTTTCTCTATCTTTATGTAGATATGGATATAGATCTAGGTATCAATATCGATATCTAGATCTGTATCTGTCAGTATATATGGGCACATTGTATACACATGCTGTTGGTTCTGTTTTTCTGGAGAACCTTGACTAATACAGTGGCCCATATAAATAAAAGGATGAACCCAAGTTCACCCAGGTAGAAAGTAGTACAATGAGAACTGGAACTTAAGGCCTCATGACTCATTCAGCTGTGAACACTGACCCAGAACTGGCGTCCGCACACTCTGGCCCACTGATCAGATCTCGCTTGACTCCTGGTTTTGTACATAACGTTTTGTTTGAACCCAGCCGTACTCATTCATTAACGTATTGTGCATGGCTGTTTCTGTGCTACAGCAGCAGATGGGCAGTTGCAATGGAGATGTATGGTACAGAAAATCCAAAATATTTACTATCTAACCCTTTACAAAAAAGATCTGCTGACCCCTGCTCTAGGATGCCATCTGATTTCTGATAGCACCGAGGAGAATAATTCATGCACATTGGGATAGATTGTTAATCTCATGTCCTCCTTAGGTCAAAGATCTCTTAAATGCTCACCCTAGCAATAGCCAGCTTGGGGAGCACTGTCTGAGGATGCAGAAATATTTCTTGCCAGGTCTTTCCAATCCACACTGCTCCCTGACTGTGGTTCTTAAAACCTGTTTTTTAAAAAAAATTTTATTGGAGTGTAGTTGATATACAGTGTTGTGTTAGTTTCAGGTGTACAGCAAAGTGAATCACTTATACATATACACATATCCACTTTTTTTTTTTTCTTTTTTCGGTACGCCGGCCTCTCACTGTTGTGGCCTCTCCTGTTGTGGAGCACAGGCTCCAGCGCGCAGGCTCAGCGGCCATGGCTCACGGGCCCAGCCGCTCCGCAGCACGTGGGATCTTCCCGGACCAGGGCACGAACCCGTGTTCCCTGCATCAGCAGGCAGACCCTCAACCACTGTGCCACCAGGGAAGCCCCACTTTTATTTTTTTTTTTAGAGTCTTTTCCAAATAGCCCATTACAGAGTACTGAATGGAGTTCCCTGTGCTAATAAGAAGAGCAGGTTCTTATTAGTTATCTATTTTATGTATAGTAGTGTGTATATTTCAGTCCCAATCTCCCAATTTAGCCTCCCCGCCACAATCCCCTGGTAACCCTAAGTTTGTTTTCTACATCCGTGCCTCTACTTCTAAAACCTGTCTATTTTAACCAACTACCACTCATTGCTTACTGTCTCTGGCTTCATGTACTTGATAATAAATCTACTTCTTGTTCTATCCTGGATGACATGTTCCAAGGACTGAGATAATATCTTATTCTACATAGTTTGTCCTTGATATTGTCTATCTTGGGGTGTTCATCTATGTCCCAAAGAAGACAGTCACTCTGTCTTCTAGTACTACTACTAATACCACATTTTATGGCATGAATTTGACCCAATGCATTGAACTACCCCTTTAGAAGCTGTAGGCAACCTATCACTGGGTTTTAGCACAGGGGTAGAACTCAGATTAGTGTTCATATTTAAACAAATCTACTTGACCATAACTTTTTGTCTCACCATTTATTTTATTACACAAGTAATTTCTGTCTTTGCATCTGTGATGTAAATATTTTTAATTTCCTAAATTATCTGAAAAATTATTTAGAGCTTCCATATCAGTAGGCATTGGAATTGCTGTGTTATGACTATTTCATTATTTTATTTCCAAATGTTAAATTAGGCTTCAAGCTTTGGCCAAGAGTAGACAGGAAAGAGTTTAAAAAGAAATGAAGAGTGGGAAAGACTTCTGATGCAATGGAGACTTAATAAAGGTTTGATTTTGAATCAATAATTTATGTCATTGCAAAATAGCTCCCTGGTAAAATTCCATTCTTTGGTAATCATTAATTACAGAAATTAACAATCAAAATATGCAGTACTCTTCTTCATTTTCTAAAAACAAACCTATATCTAGATGAGAGGAGAATTCATTTCATAACTCAGGCTCTGGACTTACAACTCCTAGTCCTATCTTCTTTCAACCATACCTGCTAAGCTTCTGTCTAACATTTTGAGCATGAGGTAAGGGCTTCAGCTTTCATCCCCTTCCTCAGTATATAGCTTGGTGACTAATAGTAAGAGATATAAGACTTGAGAACTTGGGTTCAAATCTTGACTCTAAAATTTACTTGTTGAGTACTCTTGAGCATGTTATCTGTTTTTGCCTCAGTTTTCTCATCTATAAAATAGAGATAACATTATTTCTCTCAGGGAGTTGCTATGAGGGTTAAAAGAAAATTCATACAATGCAAGAATTTATCAGTTCTTGGAACACAATAAATACTGAAAAAAAATGTTAGCTATTATCAAGGCCCCCCTCATTTTATGGATAACATAGATTAGTTTATATAGGTCTAATATTTACATATACATAAACATTTTGTACTTATATGTGTGTATACGTTTTTCTTAGAAATTGAGCAGTCAACACTCACATCTAAAAGTATATGCTCTGTGAAATGTTGATCTGTGTACAGACACAGTGCTATAGTTATCTATTGCTACATAATAATGAAGTCCAAACTTAGGGGTGAAATAAACAAAATTTTTAATATGTGCCCAGATTCTGTGGGTCAGCAATTCAAACAGTACACAGAGATGGCTTGTCTCTACTCCATGACTGATGTCTGAAACCTCAGCTCATGAGGATTCAAATGGCTGGGGCTGGAATCATCTAGATAATTTTAATTCACATGTCTGGCCCTTGAAGACTGGGCCCAACAAGGACTGTTGACTGGAGTGCCTATAGATGGCTGCCCATGTGGCTTGGACTTCTCATAACGTAGTAGTTAGGATTCAAGATAGAGTATCCCGAGAATGAGTGTCCAGGGTTCAAGTATTCCACGAGAATCATGCAAAAGCTGCATGACCTTTTATGACCTAGTCTTAGATGTTACATAGCATCACTTTCATTATATACTATTGTAGGCATTGGAGATCTTTTTCCATAAAGTGTCAGACAGTCAATATTTTAGGCTTTACAAGCTATAAAGTCTCTTTTGCAACTACTTAGCTCTGCTGCTGTGATGTGAAAACAGACACAAACAATACATATACTAAGGAACATGGCTGTGTTCTAATAAAGCTTCATTTATAAAAGCTGGTAGAGGCCTAGACTTGGCCCACCAGCCATAATTTACTCACCCCTGCTCTATTGTTTGAAGCCATGGAAAGCCTGCCCAAATTCAAGGGAAAATGCCCACATCTGGATGCGAAGAATGGCAATGAATCTGAGACCCTGTATTAAAACCACTACATATGGGATATTTATAAGAGGATCTGTCTGCATACCATGTTTCTCCCATGTATGGTGGATATGAGGTATTGGGACATCTTACATCTCTGTAAGCCTGGGTCAGGCTTACAGAGTTGGAATCTGAACTTAATGACCTTGACTTCTGGAATAATTGGTAACTCTAATTATGATTTCCTTACACTCCTTACCCCAATAAATATACCACAAAAGATAGATTTCAAGTAAACAATTGCTTTATGGCAGATTTTTATTGTCTCCATTGACTGAATTATTCCATTTTGGTTGGAAAGCATTCGTTTTGTTTCTTTCCTAAAGAGATCTGCAACTATTCAGATGTGGCATTTCATTCTACTGAGAGGATGATGTAGGTTTTTATAAACGGAAAAAGCAAGGCAGGCTGAGTTCACTCAGATCATACTAATGCTTACAGGAATAACTGAAACTGGAACACAGGCTTCCAGGTTTTCCTGTCCTGTGCTCTTTCCGGTAGGTGCCATTGTCTGCTGGGTCTGGCAGTAATAATTTCTGACCTTTACCTCTCTCTACACTCTTGTGAAGTGGTTTTGGGCTTTGTTAGCTTTCTTATGAGTTTGTACTAAATTGTGTCCATAAAGTAGTCTGAATTCCTCAGGGAAGGATGATAGCTGTTACTGTGTTATTACTGCAAATGTTGTGTTGGTTACCTTTTTTTCTTTTCTTTTGTCCAGTTGTATCCTGAACTTAAAAGTTATATTATCCGAAATGAAAGATGTGCATCTGGTGGAAAACACTAATCTAAGGGATGAAAATTCCTGATGATTGCTTCAGTCAACCCTTAATACACACAGAGCTTCATTAGTAAATAGACAACTCTCAGACCATTCCCTTGGAAGAGGTCGCATAATCAGGAGAACAAATTAGAATAATTAGCTGGTACAGGAAAGCACAAAGAACTTTCTTCTGTTTTTGTGATGCATCCCGTAATAAGGGTTGAAAATGAGACTGGAGGTAAGAACGTGAAGCTCAGAAGAGCAAAGGAGAGAGGATATTGTTTCTTTGAAAATATTCTTTCAGTGTTGGCCCAGAAGAAATATGACGCTAAGGAAATTTGTTTTTTTAATGATGATTTTTGTGTTAAGGATGTGAGTGTGGAATTAGTAAGAATCAGGAAGCAAGTATCCTTTTCCACAAAGGACTTGGGAGCAAATGAAACCATAAATACTCCCTGCTCTTGGAAACCCTTTTGGAGCAGTAATCAGAGAAGGGTAAAGGTAAAGCCTCAGGGCAGAGGTGTTCAGAGCAAAGGGATAGGAGGAGAACAAAAGGAGAGTGGATATGTTTAGAGCTGTCATTTTGAAATTTACCTGCTTCTGATTCAGTGCTGCTTTGCTGCTGTGTTGGTCCAGTGGAAATCCTCAAAGCAGGAGCAGCCCTATTTTAAAATAATAAGGTTAGAGCAAGTGACTTTAATCCAGGTCTCTTTAGCTCAAGAGCACAGAGGAGAGTGTGAGGAAAGAGTGAGGCCACAAGGAATTGTTCACTGGGTACCTTTTCCCCAAACCTCACTAACTGGGAGAAACTGACCGCTGGATTATGTGCCTTGAAGGAAAGCAGAAATGTTGAAAGCAGAGTGTGGAGCTTGTTTAGAAAGCAAGCTCTATCATTTGGTCACCTGCTGATGATAATAGCATTGGCTGAGACCTGACCATTTACAATGAAGGCACTTCTGTAGGTAATAATTTCCAGGAGGGCCCGAACTGAGTATGTCTGTTTCAGCATTTAGCATAGTTTAGCATCTGAGAGGCCGGTACATTATTGGCATATAGTAGACTTAAAAATGAATCTTTGTGGATTGTCTGAATGAGTGGATGGATGTGTGTGATTCACATCCTATTTGCGGGTCCTATGCCCTGCAATGGATTTTCAGTGTCAGGTTGTAAAAGTACTTATGATGGGGATTGGCATTGTTCCCTATCTAATGGATAAAATTACACATCAAAGGACTTTACATTGACATCCCAAAAGCCTCATAGGAATTACTTAACAAAAAAATAAAATTGGATTCTGTATAATTTCTAATTTGTAAGCTGGCCAGAACACTGGTATTTCAGCCAGTCCTCTGGTAGTTCCGATGACGTCCCCATGATCACCCAGGCATAATCAGAATGGCTTTAGGATTTGGGAGCCAAAATGTTCCTCAGTATTTGCTGCTTTGCTAGTCCATTTAAGAAAATGGACTATTGAAAAAATAGCTTCAGACACAATATGGCATTTTATGATTTAGCATGAAATCTGAGAAATATAGAGGTTATCTGAAGCCTGCAATGGTAACGTTCCCTCTGCTATTGAAGTTATCGTCTTTAAACAAAGATTCTACATCACTAATGCTATATATATATATATATATATATATATATATATATAAAATGATATTCAGGTTGATTTCCTATTCTCTCTAAGGAAGTAGTTGGTTGGTTGGTATGAGAGATGGTGTGGCTTCCAAAGATGAAAAGTATTATTTTGTTGTAATTTCCAGCTACCTAAGGATGGGAGAGGCCCAGGACACTGCAGTCAGTATATTATGTGGAGCAGTTTATATTGTGGTTTATTTATGAACTTTTACATGTTTATTTTCTATGCAAGTTTGTATGCTCCATTTTGAGTTTTGGTAGATAAGCGGTAACTTTGGAATACTTGGAGATTATATATATATTTAACTTAGTAGTTAAAGCTGTGGAGAGTGTACTTGTCTACCTAGGTTCAAATTCTGGCTTTACCCTATGACTTCCCTGTGGCTTCCTCTGCTCACCTATTAAAAAGGAGGATAATAAGACTGCTGTGGTGCGTTATATACTAAGTGCTATTTAAACATTTGCTATAATGATTATGTATACTCGAAGGCAAGGAACTTGCCCCTTGATCGTCTCTGTATTCCTAGTGCTTAAGAATTCCTAGTGCTTTCCTAGTGCATTGTCTTACGATAGAGATAGCTCAGTATAGTTCTCCTCACTATAAAGTACTGTTACATTGAAAGTCTTTGCTTATGTACTAATAATCTATGACATATCTGCTGAGGACAAGGAAAGGAATAATTTTAAAACTGCAATGGATAACAAAAGATTGTATGATGTAATGCCTTTATTATGTAATTATAAAACTAACAAATGATCATGGTAGGAAATTTGAAAAACTCCTAGACGAAATAGAGATCAACAACATTTGGAGTAACTTTCAGAGTGTAGAGTTGTCCATGAATATTAGTGCTTTCACATTTTCCAGGACTTTAAGTAGACTCTGCTTCTTAAGAATCTATTCATGATATTTTACTTTAATGATGTTTTCATCATGGGGACACACACACACAGAAATCTGTTTAAAAAAAAAAAAAGAAAGGCATGTAAATCACTGATGTTTCAGATAGCCACATGAAATAAAGTGAGAAAGGTCAACAAGCTGAAAGAATGTGGAGTAGCATCTCCTTAATTGCTTACATAACTCTGATGATTACCTCTTTGTGGATAAAGTAATTAATGGGGAATCTAATTCAAGAAAAATGTATGAACTTCAAGCCTTCTCAAAGCCAAGTATTTCTTTCCACAAAAGGTTACTTTCCACGGCCATTCTTCCTTATTACCAGACAGGGAAAGAGTATTGTATGGCAAAGGATCTTCCCGAAGGAGGGTGCTTCCCACACTGATTGTCAAAAATGACTTCGGAATTACTGTTGCTGTATTACCAAAATCTTAAACTAGGATATTTTTGACAAATGCGGTCCTCAGTTAATTTTTAGAGCTACAAACTGTCAGATGGCTCTGAAATAACAATTGTCTGGCTATTCTTCAGGGTGATCACAATATGGTAATGACCTTGAGGTATCACTAAAAAGCAGGAAGGTGTGAGTCTTCCTTTGGTGCCAGAGTGAAATGCGAGTTGGGGTTGGAGTTGGAAAAGAGGCCCACAACCAAGTGATAGAGAAGGAAATGTGAGGTCATTGGTGAAAAACCAGGTTGAAGTTAAGGTGAAGAGGCATGAGGAAATGGGCAACTGTTACAGTATTACAAAGATCATCAAGAAGCATATCCATGAATGTAGTTTGTATTGCAATCTGCTGAAAAAGAGACAAGTATCCTGGCCTGGCCTTCATGGAGATGATATTTTATTGATTCTGATAATAGATTATTGTTGAAAAGGGCCTCCTATAAATTACAATCATGCAAAGGCAGCAAGATAATTTTTTTTTCTTTATGTATGTGTTTCTCATTCCTACTCACTTCTCTCTTAGGGGAAGAGAAAATCACACACAAAAAAATGTCAAGTCTCAGCTATTCCTTTTCAAAATAATTTTTTCCCCAAATTCCAGTGGAGGCAATAGGTTAACTGTTAAGATTTGTAAGGCTCAAAAAGCTAGATCTTTACAAAGTGTAGCCAAATTTTATTCCATAAATAATAGCTTTGGAAAGAATATGTGATGGCGCAAAGTTGGAAGAAGCTGGTTTTTCTTCCGTAAATGACCTCACTGTGTTGGGAGAAGAGGCAGAGAAGAAATCAAAGTAATTAAACATGGGGTGAGTGTTCCTGATAGGGGACTCTGGTACTTTAAAATAGACTAGAAAATCCTAGGGATAATCTGAGGGTAGAACAGACCAATGCCTCATTTCCAATCTGGTACCCTGGAAGAAAACAGTGTATTTCCTTTGAGGTCTTGAGAAGTTTTTTTTCTGCTTTGTTTTGTTTTTGGTTCATTTTGTAATCAACCTTATTATGGTATAATTTACATACAATAAAATGCAGACATTTTTAGTCAATGGTTCAGTGACTTTTAATTAATGTATACATTTGTTTAACTACCACCCCCATAAAGATAGATAACAGTTCTAAAACCCTAGAAAGTTTCCTCCTAGGCTTTTGCAAAAGTATCCCCATCTCCCACCCCAAGGCAACCACAGATCTGTTTTTTATCTTTAGAGATGACTTTTGCCGAGTTTACAATTTCATGTAAGTTGAATAATACAGTAGGTGCCCTTTTGATCTGGCTTCACTTGCTCAGCATGTGGTTTTTGAGATTCATTCATGTTGGAATGTTTTAAACCAGCACTTTAGCCTGGGTGGCTGATGTTGTCTGAAGGCACCTATAGGTACATCTGAGTCTCTGGCATTGTCACTGTCTGTTCTTGGCTCAGTATTTTCAACTTTACTAAGAAGCACAAGGTTGAAGTAAGGAAGATCATTGTCAGTATAATGGAGGTGAAGTGGGTTCTGTTATATAATATTCTCAGCAAAAATTGACCTGCTTGGAATCATTGTGTTGATAATCGACAAGGATACTCTTCCTCCAAAAACCTTGATACTATAAAACTTCTAAAGGATGCTGTCCTAGGACTCTTTTAGTTTTCATTTTTTGGGAAACATTTCTGGAAAATTCAAATGCTCACAACCTGAAAGAAGCAATTATTCGCCTGAAGGCTAACTCTGCTAAAGTTGAGTTGTCCGACCTTTACATGCTGATAGAACCCAAATAGCCTTGCAAAACAATGCTTTCTTATTGAATATAAGCACATAGATTGTTTAAGATGGACGTGTATATGCAGTAAAGTGAAAAAACAAAGAATCTTTGAGTTTCCCTTGCTGGTTTTTTTTATTTTTTCATTTAAGTTTCTATAGCATATGCTAATAATTCAGGGAAACATCAGGTTAGTTTTAGGTCCACTCTTTACATAAATGTTGAAGTATTCCATACCCACCTTTTTTCTACCTTCCTTCTTTTCTTCCATCTTTCCTTTCTAACTTCTTATAATCCATTATACTTAATCCTGCATTTGCTGAGGTGGCAATTAGTGTAGGAAAATACTGTGAAATTTTGCTGTTCAGAATGCATGTTGACCAAATTCTATATTGAGAAAAGGTCTGAATTTACCCAGAGTAACCCTTTCTCAGCGTCTTTGAATAAACGCCATAGAAACTGGGCTGTATATAGTATCCTGACAGGTATGTAGAATTCATAGCAATTGCCCTCAAAGAGCTTACCTGGCGTAGATGCATCTGAATGCATTTAATGATTGCTTTATTGGCAGCAGTGCCAACACACATAGTCTATTTTGTTTTATATCATTCTCATTACCTGCTGTTTACCACTGTACACATTGCTAATGGTGTGGTTTCTATGGCTTGTGAATTTCACGGCCAAATAATATGTAATTTATTGCACACTTCAGTGTAGAAGATGGAGACTCCATCTTCTTTTCGTGTGCTCTTTGCCCCTTTGGAATGTATTACACTGAGATCAGGCAAAGTCATAAATTTATTTCAAATGTGCATTATAGCTAAATATCAGTTAGGACTGATGGGCAAGATTTCTTCTTCCAGCAACATAACAGTTTTTAAAGACTAAGCCATTGAACTTGGAGTTACTGAACATGGGACTCAGTTCACTGTGATTCTTCTTAGAAAAATAAAGGATAACTTGAATTGGATTTGTGTGGCTTATTCAGGTAGTAACTAATCAGCTACATCTTGGTGAACTTAATTTGTCACAGTCGTTTGGTATTTTATTAACTCTCTTCCCCTTCTTCCCCTGACTCTCACAAGGATGGATCATGAGTATCTTAAAACATACTAAGTTGTCTTCCATCCCTGTTAATCTAACTACAAAAGCACACTTTCCTTATCCAATGTAACTTACTGTCTTTTAGAGTAGCTGTGGTTTTAATTCTCTACAAAATTAAAACCAGCAAAGAGAAACAGTTTCAAGGAGCCACCACATTGTAGAGCTTTAGAAATAAGACTTTAGAATTAAGGGAAAATATATCATTTTATAGGTAAAGCACCTGAGGCCTAAAGTAGGAAGGTAACCATCGAGGTCAGGGAAAGGGGTTGAAGATCGGGTTTCAAGCTGAGAAAGAGTATACAGGGACTCAGTCTGAGCAAGTCAAAAACTGAAATGAGGCCACGAATGTTCTGGGAAGGCTGGCATCTGGCCTCAAGTGTGGGATTCAGACAGGGAGTGGGCCCGCGGGGAACTGCACTTCTGCAGTAGGCAGAGAAGTCCACCTCCTCTCCGGAAAGTGCCACTGACATCAGGGAGTTGAGGGGAAAGAGCAATGAGTTCCAGTCCATCTGAGAAAGCAGGCCAGTCTGATTAACTCTGAATTTAGGCTTATTTCAGATACTTCTTGAGAAAGAACTTGGACAAGTTCTTTCTTGTGTGTGCTCTAAATCCAACAGTAGTTATTAGAGATATTGTTTTGCACTAGGTATTCCTCTCTTTTTTGTTCTTGGCCAACCAATTGAAAATTAGTTTTTATTTTCTGGTTGGTTTGCTAGATGTTTATGACTATAATAAAAGTCTTAAATTTTGTCTCATATCTTAAAACACAATCTGAATTAGCAATGGGTATTGTGCTATACATAGGGGCTGTGATATAAATATAGTTTCTAACTTCAAAAACATATAGCCTAGAAGGGAACACAGACACATATGCAGCAATTATGGCAACTGCATTTGTTTACTAAGTGAAATAGTACTGAGATGGATAAAGTGCTAGCAAGCCTTGAACAGCCAAATCAGCTTCAAAAACAGATGCGCAGTTCTTTAAAAATCTTTTTAACATTTTTCCAGCTACATGTAGAATATAACTTAGCATAAAATCGGTATGGGTTTTATTTTAAGTAATTTAGCATTTTGACATCCTCATAATGAAATTAAATCCAGAAGGAGGTTTCTCTCCATGATCTCTTAAAATGGTCCTTGATCATCCACAATATTTCCCATCATCACAAAGGTGGTACCAAGGGCAGGGAACTCCAACATTATTAAAGTTTCATAAAGCAAAGTCAATTTTAAGAATATAATGTCCCCAAACTGATAAAGGTCTTGACAGATAATTTCAAGGGAAGCATAAATTATTTTCTGTTTGTCAGAGGGCAAAAATATTTATGTTGAGTTAATGAATGGTAGAGTTTTTGAGTGGAGAGTGTCCTTAAAATATTATGTAGATCTGTACTGTCAACAGATGCTAGCCACGTGGCATTATTTATATTTAAACAAATTTAAAAATAAGATTAAAAATTCAGTTCCTCAGTTGCATTTGCCAGATTTCAAAGATGTTTATTTGCTCCATGTAACTATTGAATACTGCTTTGCATAGTACAGCTATAGAATATTTTCATTATCACCAAAAATTCTATTGAGCAATACTAAAATTATACCCAGATATTCACAGAGAAGGCAACCAAGTCTCAAGGAAATAATATAACTTCCCCAAGGTCACACAGCTATGTGTTTAAAGAAAAACAAAATGACACAAAGGAAATAGTAACAGAGGCATTAAAGAAACCCAGTAAGTTTCTGGAGCAGTCAAAGTAGGGTTTAAAAGTGCATACTTAGCTTTTAGCAGGGTTGAAGCTCTTGATGGTTGGTAAGATCTACCTGCCTGAATTTGGACATTAGCATTTTATGCAATGAATTAAAAGCAAAAAATCATTTCAACGAATGGCTCCCAGCTCCATATTTTTAGCCACTGCCGTGCTTCCAGATTATGTTTATCACTTTCATATACAGGGCACCACTGTGAAATGTGATGGTTTATCTGACCCCAGAGAAATCAAGAAATCTTGTGGGGATTATGGCTATATTTGAAAAGGTTGATTTTTAAACGCATCATGCAGACTGACCCTGTTTTAAAAGGGATTCCTGCCATCAAATAATCAAAATATAAACTCTCTTCTCACCTTGCAAAAGTCAAAGATAGTCCCCGAATCTTTATTATTTCGTTGAAATCCAAATATTATTTTTCCATTCTCTAACTTGTTTTCCTCACAGTGTGATCAACTATTGCCAAGGAAGGAAAGGTTAGATTTATCAATCAAAGTTTGCTAAAGGCCCCCTAGGTAACTGAACCCTCAGAAGAAACAATCGTCATGTATTCTTTTTCTTTTGTTTCAGTATCTTCATAAAGAGTCATTTCAATATATTTGGTTCTGTAGCAGAGGTTCTGTGAAGTGCTTATCTTCCTCAGAGGTCCAGAAAGCCTGCAAGTCTGTGAGTAAAGATGGGTAAGGAGAGAGAGGGAAGGAGGCTAGAGAGAGGCTCAGTGCTGAAATAAAGACAGTGTTCTAAAGCCTCCTGAGGGTGAGGCTGGGGTGCACAAACACCCAAGACTAATCTAGACAGAAACTGAATAATCAAGGGGACGACCAGTGTGAAGTCATGTGGTCACCTCTCCCTCTAGAAATAAACATTGCCCTCAGTAAGTCTCCTCCTGCCCCAGAAGAGCATTAGGAAGGTCTGGAGAGGGGGATTATTGGCAGAAATGGAAAAAGCACGTTGAAGGGATTCGCCTGGAGCAGAGAGACCTAGAAACCCAAGCCACTAGATGGAAGGCAGACTTTTCATGGAAGTCTCCAAGCCCACGTCAAGTTCTGGGACCACCAAGTACAAGTCAAAGAGTGGTCATTTAACCCCTTTGGGCCCCCACGGGAGTGGAGGAAGACTGGACAGAGAGGGAGAAGGGGCCATTGAAGGTACAGTATTTACTATGGGATTTAACTCCTCAAAGGCCTCCCAGTAGCTTCAGATCTGTGCAAGAATCCTTCATGTCTTGCTGGTTTGCAGTGAGTGGCTCACAGCTTCAAGGCCTCCTCTGCCAGATGGAGAACTATTGCAAACATCCTGCCTCTATTTTGTACTGTAGCGATGCAGTCAGGAAACCTGACCCCATTTTCAGGTTCTAAAGAGAAATTCTAAGTACCTGAAAGACTGAGGCACATGGTGGCTTTTATTTAAGATGTGGAGATAGAGAGCACATACCTGGACTTGGGCCTGCAGCAGCACCAAATTGCACTAAGAGTTCCCTTTATTTTCTCTCGCATCTCTGTTCCTCCTTTTCTCTCTGCTGGATTAGCCACGGGGACTCCAAGTTCTTCATTGTGTGGTCCTGGTACCAAGATTCTCCTGGGAATTATAAAGCTATTCACCTTCTACATCGAGCACTTCTTATATTTTCCCCAGCAACGTAAGTCATCCTTAAGAGGGGTCAGGGTGCTAGCTCTTAAATATATTTTAGTCATCCCTTTGTACATTAAATTCTCTTTCTTGGAGACTGCTCCTGACAAGGTGTTCACCGTGCTCTCAGCTGGCCTCCTGAAGTTCTGTCCTGCCTTCCCCACCAGGTACAATTCAGAAGCTGCCTACCTCAGGGTGATGGGTTATCTTCTAGTTGCTTTATTCCTTTCCCTTTTACATTTAGAGAATATAATTTGAATACATAAACTTCTCTGTGACCACAGCTTTATTTGCAACCCACAGGTTTTGTTATGGCATATTTTCATTATCATTCAATTAATAAAATTCTAATCCCCATTGCGACTTTATCTTTGACCTACATAATGATCAGAAGTATGTTTTTAATATCCAACTCTTTGGTAAAATATTGGTTATATATTTTTTAATTTCTTGCTTATTCAGAGTCTTGTTTTATAACCAGAATATAGTCAAATTTATAAATGTGCCATGTGCACCTAAAAATTTCTGCATAGTATATATATATTCCATCATTGTTGGTGCAGTGTTTTATGTAAATTTAGGCCAAAGTTTTTAATGATGGTATTCAGATCTTCTATAATCTGCTGATTTGTTGTTGTGATTCTATGTTACTGATCTAGGTAATTTAGATTTTTCTATTTCTACTTAGATTTTTGGAATTTCCCTTCATATATTGCATTGAAGTTTAGATTTATAATATATTCCTTGTAAAGTAACAGTGGGTTTTATTATCTTGCCTTATCGCCAGTGATACTTTTTGCTTTCAAATCTATGTTAACATTAAAAAATCTTCAATTTTACTTATTGTTATGACATAATTTTTGAATCCTTTCATTTTCAATCTGACTCTTATCTCTTGTAGGTGGCATAGAATTAGGTTTTTTGTTTGTTTCAATAATCCTTGTCCTTTAATTTGAATATTTACAGTTAATGTATTTTCTTATAGACCGTTTACTCCTTGTTTACTATTTGTCCCACCTTGTTATGTTCCTTTTGCTCTTCTTCCTGTGAGATTTCTTCAAATTCCATTTTCCCTTGTATTAGCTTGTTATTTTTACACAAGTAACAGTTACACATGTACCATGACTTATTAGGTCTTTTACTGCTTCTCAAGCAATGCTGAGATCTTAAATTTCTTTTACTACTTTTTCCTCTTCCATTTGTTTTAATGCATTCTAATTTTTGATATATTTTATTATTACCCTTTTGTGTGTTGTTAGATTTTATTTAGGTTTATCCACTTATTTATCCTTTCTGTTATACATAATTCTTTATAAAGTCCATATTTTCATCTGTGATAATCTTCCTTATGCCTGCGGGTCTCCCTTTATAATTTAATTCATTCAGTTCTGATGAGAAAATATTTTCTAAATTTTGTTTGTCTGCAAATTTCCTTGTTTCATCTTTCCTTCCAAACATTTTTTCTGCCTCTAGAATTCCCAATGGGCAGTTCCTTTCTTTAGCACTTAAAAATGTTATTCCATTATTTTCTAGTATCCAGTCAGTTCCGCTGAGAAGTAAGCTCTAATCTTAATACTATTGTTCCTTTGAAAGTAATCTCTCTCTTTCTCTTCGGGCTGCTTTTATGATGTCATGTTTTTCTTTGCTATTCATGAATTGTACTGTGGTGATCTTAGGCGTGGTTTTCTTTGTATTTTCTTTGCATTTTTTTAGTGCTTATTGAATTTATGACTCCATATATTCTTTTTAGTTTTAGAGAACTCTCAGCTGTTAATATTTCTGAAATATTGTTTTCATCCCAATCTCTCTCTCCTTTTTTCTTTGGATTCCAGTTTACACATATGATAAAAATGTTTACTGTGGCCCATATGTATCAAATGCGCTTTTGTGTACTTTTTATTCTCTTCGTTTCCCATGCTTTAGTTTTAATATTGTTCCTACTCTATCTTCCAGTCCACTTACCTTTCTTTACCTGTGTCCAATCCACTACCGGGTTTTAAATTTCATATAATTTTTAATTCTACCAGTTCAACTTCAATCAGTTTATGGTTTCTAGTTGTCAAGTTAAATTCTCCACCTTGTCATCTATTTTCTTGAACTTGATAATATTTACCAAAATATGTATGAACTTTAATGTTTAGGTCATCTATGATTCTGTTTCTGTTTTGTCTTTTATTCTAATTCTCCTTTTCTTGGTAGTCTTGGTGGTTCTTCAGTGAATACCAGACTTGGGATATGACAAGTTGTAGAGAATCTGAATGACATTACAGTTGTCCTTTGAACAACCTGGGTTTGAACTGCACAGATCCACTTATACATGGATTGTTTTTCAATAAGTAATACAGTACTACATGATCTGTGGTTGGTTGAATCCTCAGATTCAGAACCACAGATAAGAAGGGCCGACCATAAAGTTCTATGTGGAGTTTTGACTGCACAGGGGGTCAGCGTCTCTAACCCCTACATTGTTCCAGGGTCAACTGTATTTTCTTGAGGAGAGAATTTCCTATTCTTAGGTAGGGAGCAGAGGGGAAGATCACCTTAGTCACTGGACCAACTTCATACTCATTTTCCTTCTTTATAAGGTTCAATGTAGATGTTGCATCAACCTTCCTAACACACAGACACACACACAAACACAGACACACACACACACACACACACACATATGTAGAGACTTCCAATGTCCTAATTCATATCATTAGTTTTCCATTGGGCCACAAATCTTTCATAGGTTCTGAACCCCAATTTTGTCTCTTCAGCATTATGAGCCAATTAAGTGTTTGCTTTGACTTCAGTTAGCTTTTGTTTGACTTCTTAGCATCTTGCCTTGTCTACCTATTATACATGGAAAATACTGCAAGGGAACACTGTTGCTGAATCCAGCTCCGTTCTCTGAATCTTTACTCTCTCTGTGATTTTGGTCCTTAAAATTCTAGCTGCCTTGTTATTTCTCAATTCCAACTCTGGTTTCCTTAGTCCTATGACATTGTCCTAAGATCTACTGGCTTTTCTACCTCTTAGGAGCTGCATTTGGTTTCTCAGACTTTTGCTCTTCATCAGTAGTTTCTAAATGACTGGGCTAGAAACGCATGTGCAGAGTATTGTTCTCACTTCAGTGAGTTTCTTTCTCTATTTTACTTTTCTAGGTCATGGCTACCTCCGTAGCTTTCTAACGCTCACAGTCAAATGTTGCTTATGATTTATCTGGCCTTTCTAGTATGTTTTCCTAAGGTAAACTGATAGAGTTGGAAACAGAACTTCGTACTCACTATTTAAAATATTCTGTTTTGTCTTTCTATGAATTCTCTTTTTGTCCCATCTTCTGTCACTTCTTCCTACCCAAAATTCCCATTCTCACAGATAATTTTAAGATTAAAAATTATTATTAAGCTAATATGTTAATTTTGAAAGGAATTAATTTTGCTTTGAACAAGAACACAGATTGGTGAATAGAATACGGAAGATTCCTTAAGACCTTTTTCATCTCTAAGAGTAGTATCCAACCATCGGTACCATCATAAGTTTGTCAACTGTGGAAGAAAGCAGTCTTTATAAAATCAGCATTATTCAGTAATCTCAAAAACGTCTTTACTTTCCTGCTCATGCCACCAATTTCCAAATGTTCAGTAGGAGCAGAGAATCATGGGATGGGACATGGAGAAATGGCCTGTCGTAATAACTATAAATACTGGAAGAATGAAATTATAAATAAAGAGGGTTTTCTATGAATATATTTGAAGTGTTTGTTCCTAAAGAACTTCTAGAATAAGACTCAAAAGTTTAACATAGAAACACCTCTTGATAAGTATGAAACTCAGTAAAATTTATCTCATAATAGTTTTTTTCTTTTGTGTTATGTGATTGTCAGAGTCACACAAAACTATGTTTATCTGGACTTCACAGATCTTCTTATTTTTACTATGGGATCAGTGACCCTACATTTATGAAACGTGGCAAAATAGTTGGAATTGGAACATTTCCCCCACATCCAGGGCATACGACCTACATTTCTGTAGAAGGCAATATTATATTTCTGTCTAGTTCTGGGGTAAACATTTTCATACCTGCCAATCCAAGTTGACTAATGTATTGTTTTTACAGTGCATTAGTGGAAATTAAATGGTAAATTCAGTCAAACAGTCATTTCATACATCAAAAAGGAAAATCAGTCAACACAACTGTCTGACTGAAATGAATGAAGAAAACAATTCAAGGCAAACAACTGTCCCAGTAGACTTGTATAAATACAGTAGTGCTGTCATGTGCAGAATTAATCTTTCCTCACCCTTAACGGCAGAACACTCTGCCAGCCAATTCAGTCACTCAAATGATACTGAATTATAATATTCCAGTTTTATTTGCTCTCAGTTACTGGTGACTGCCCTTCCTTCTCCTTCATCTGTCCATCAGTGGAGAATGTCAGAGCAGGAGAATAGTAATATTGGCGTATTGTAATGTACTGTCTTGAATTCTACAGCTTCAAAATTCTTAGGCTAACTCAATGATCTTAAAGAGCCTGGTGCAGAAAGGATATGTGAATTAAATCCGAGACCACTGGCTGACCCTTCCAGCACTAACATCCCTTATTCCTGGTTCTAATATATCACAGAATACTCAAGAGGAAGGTTTTGAGTGGTCAGCAGAAATATGGCTCCAAAGCAGGCACATGGAAAAGAAATGTTGTCATCTGTGATCCACTTTAAAGTTGACTTGTCTTTTACTCATAAACCAGATTCAGTGTGAATTCTGTTCTGCTAAATGTTAGAGAATCTGTTGGAGGAGTGTGGCGAATTCTTTTGTATTTTTTTACTCTCTAAATTTTTTTTTTAACATCTTTATTGGAGTATAATTGCTTTACAATGGTGTGTTACTTTCTGCTTTATAACAAAGTGAATCAGCTATACATATACATATATCCCCATATCTCCTCCCTCTTGTATCTCCCACCCACCCTCCCTACCCCACCCCTCTAGGTGGTCACTAAGCACTGAGCTGATCTCCCTGTGCTATGTGGCTTCTTCCCACTAGTATCTATTTTACATTTGGTACTGTATATATGTCCAAGCCACTCTGTCACTTCATCCCAGCTTAACCTTCCACGTCCCCGTGTCCTCAAGTCCATTCTCTACGTCTTTGTCTTTATTCCTGTCCTGCCCCTAGGTTCTTCAGAACAATTTTTTTTTTTTTAGATTCCATATATCTGTGTTAGCATACGGTATTTGTTATTCTCTTTCTGACTTACTTCACTCTGTATGACAGTCTCTAGGTTCATCAACCTCACTGCAAATAACTCAATTTCTTTTTATGGCTGAGTAATATTCCATTGTATATATGTGCCACATCTTCTTTATCGTTCATCTGTCGATGGACACTTAGGTTGCTTCCATGTCCTGGCGATTGTAAATACTGCTGCAATGAACATGGTGGTACATGTCTCTTTTCGAATTATGTTTTTTTTAGGGTATATGCCCAGCAGTGGGATTGCTGGCTCGTACGGTGGTTCTATTTTTAGTTTTTTAGGGAACCTCCATACTGTACTCCATAGTGGCTGTATCAGTGTACATTCCCACCAACAGTGCAAGAGGGTTCCCTTTTCTCCACACCCTCTCCAGCATTTATTGTTTGTAGATTTTTTATGATGGCCATTCTGACTGGTCACACAAAGAACTTTGGCATGGTGTTCATCATCTAGCTAATCCTAACATGCAGACATTTATGAGAGTAAAGTCAGCTCTTTGCCAGAGTGGGTTGCTTATTTGGGCAACTGGGTTAAATCAAGAAGGGCAATAGTAGGCTGCCAGAGTAAATAAGGAGAGGAAAAACAAAAAGAACAAGACATATCATTCATCAGTGATTTTCCCCCCAATATTCTTAGCCTCCACCTATCTCCATCTTACTGGTAACACAGGAACTAGACTGAACAATCAGGTAAAAGGTCTCTACAGAAACTGAGGTAATATAGAAAATAAAATAATAAAACATAAAATTGTAAATTTTCCTCCTAGGGATAAATGAGATGATACTTCAATAATAACATAAGATCAGGTGAAGTCTAAAGAAATTTTAGAAAACCTGGATAAAGTAAGAAAACATCTGTTCACAAGCATCTGAATGCTAGAGAGACACCAAGACATGTGGGCCAAGTTCTGGAGAGAAGGGAAATACAGACGCAAGCTTGACATTTGGTGCAGCTTTTCTCCTTGGGGCATTTGCTGATTCAGATCTTACAGCCTAGGAGCTGAAAAGCCAAGGAGTTCAACCTCCTTGTGGCTTCTAAGCACAGAAGCCAAAGGGCAACAGCTCAAGCTAAAGGCAACAACTAATGGAATGACAAGCTACACGTATCCTTAGTCTCACAGGCCTGCGGGAACCATTACATTTAAAGCCTAACAAATACAAGGGTAGTTGGGAATAGGGAGAATCCAAACGTTCACATGGTAATCCCAAAGGGCAACACCCGTGGAGGAAGGACAAGACAGAAATAGAACACCCTTCACACAGAGTGAAAAACGGCTTTGAATGAGCTCAAACTGAGAATGGACTAAGGTTTCCAGTCCCTATAGTAACTGTCTGCCATGGGCAAAAGGAAATCTTTTCAAGAGAACGATAATAACATCCAGAATGTGGAGGTATCTTTATAGTTTCCTAAAATAAGCCCAATTTTAATATAAAAAATAATTGGACATACCAGGAAAAAGACTAAATGATCAAAAGCTCAAAAAAAAAAAAAAGTAAAAAGAATATAAGTAGACACAGGAGGACAACAGTTACTAGGCATTGGTTAAAAAACAAAACAAAACAACTATGATTAAACAAAGAAAATAGACACATGGCAAATAAGCATATGGAAAGATGCTACACATTCCATGTCATCAGGGAATTTTAAATTAGAACAATAATGAGATACCACTACACACCTATTCAAATGGCTAAAATCCAAATACTGAAATACCAAAATTGTTGACGATGCAGAACAACTGGGATTCTCATTTGTTGCTAGGAGGATACTTGGCAGTTTCTTACAAAACTAAACATACTTTTACCATACAGTGATCTAGCAATCACGCTCTTTCGTATTTACCCATAGGAACTGAAAAGTTACGTCCTCATAAAAACCTGCACATGCACATACACCCTCACAAAAAGAGGAAAAGGGGAAAAAATCATAAATCTTGCTCTCGAAGCCCACCTCCTCAATTTGGGATGATTCGTTGTCTATTCGTGTATTCCACAGATACAGAGTACATCAAGTTGATCGTGGAGCTTTACTCCGCTGTTTCTGAGGCTGCTGGGAGAGATTTCCCTTTCTCTTCTTTGTTCTCACAGCTCACAGGAGCTCAGCTTTGGATTTGGCCCTGCCTCTGCGTGTAGGTCGCTGGAGGGCGTCTGTTTTTTGCTCAGACAGGACGGGGTTAAAGGAGCCGCTGATTCGGGGGCTCTGGCTCACTCAGGCCGGGGGGGAGGGAGGGGCGCGGAGTGCGGGGTGAGCCTGCGGCGGCAGAGGCCGACGTGACGTTGCACCAGCCTGAGGCCCGTCGTGCGTTCTCCCGGGGAAGTTGTCCCTGGATCCCGGGAACCTGGCAGTGGCGGGCTGCACAGGCTCCCCGGAAGAGCGGTGTGGATAGTGACCTGTGCACGCACACAGGCCCCTTGGTGGCGGCAGCAGCAGCCTTAGCGTCTCCCGCCCGTCTCTGGGGTCCGTGCTTTTAGCCACGGCTCGCGCCCGTCTCTGGGGTCCGCGTTTTTAGCCGCGGCTCGCGCCCGTCTCTGGAGTTCCTTTAAGCAGCGCTCTTAAACCCCTCTCCTCGCGCACCAGGAAACAAAGAGGGAAGAAAAAGTCTCTTGCCTCTTCGGCAGGTCCAGACTTTTCCCCGGACTCCCTCCCGGCTAGCCGTGGTGCACTAACCCCTTCAGGCTGTGTTCACGCAGCCAACCCCAGTCCTCTCCCTGCGCTCCGACCAAAGCCCGAGCCTCAGCTCGAAGGCCCGCCCGCCCCGGCGGGTGAGCAGACAAGCCTCTCGGGCTGGTGAGTGCCGGTCGGCACCGATCCTGTGCGGGAATCTCTCCACTTTGCCCTCCGCACCCCTGTTGCTGTGCTCTCCTCCACGGCTTCGAAGCTCCCCGCTCCGCCTCCCGCAGTCTCCGCCCGCGAAGGGGCTTCCTAGTGTGTGGAAACCTTTCCGCCTTCACAGCTCCCTCCTACTGGTGCAGGTCCCGTCCCTATTCTTTTGTCTGTTTTTTCTTTTTTTCTTTTGCCCTACCCAGGTACATGGGGAGTTTCTTGCCTTTTGGGAGGTCTGAGGTCTTCTGCCAGCATTCAGTAGGTGTTCTGTAGGAGTTGCTCCACATGTAGATGTATTTCTGGTGTATCTGTGGGGAGGAAGGTGATCCCCACGTCTTACTCTTCCGCCATCTTCCCCCCATATATATCTGATTTCCAGCAGATCTTTACCCTGCCAGTTAGTAATTCAGGACTAATTAGGTGATTGCTTTTATTTATGGCAGCAGTTGGGGGGGTGATGAAATGGCTTTGCCCCTATTCTTGTTGGAAAAATAAATTACACCCACTGTCACTTGAGATGTTATTTTTGCCCCCAATCAAGCAAATTAGCGTGGTTCATTTTCCCAGCATTCACTCCTGAACAGACGGCAGTGCCCGGGAACGTGGCTTAGGGCTGTGTGGTCAGTGCAATTGTTTGGGGCTGTTTGTGCCGACAATGAGAGGAGACGCTTGTCTCCCAAAAGAAGAGTGGCCCTTGTCTTGCTTAGGCCAACGAGCTGCCCAGAGCGCTGCCCGCCTGGCTTCTGAGGAAGATGTACTCCGCCATCTAGTGGAGATGAGGGCTCACTGCACTGTGCTCGTTCTGCTTTTCCTTCTGGCAGGTAAGGACAAGCAATAATGTTTCTTGTAAGTTCCTAAAAATAGGGAGGTCTCGTTATGTCACCAGGAGTGAAATGTTTGCCTCAATGTCTGTAATGAAAGTGCAACCCCATGCTTGCACAACGTCTGTCTTGTCAGTAGCCCTCTTTCATCCCGATGTTTAGGTCCAAGACAGGATCGTCATTGTCTGAGCAATGGGTAACTCTCCGAAGCTGGGTAGTTCTCCCCTGTCCCAAGTAGTGTGGGAGGAGACAGTCAGCACCTTCAGAGGCGCCTTCATCTCTGCAGCCTCGCCATCACTCCTCATCTCGCCCACAGCAAGCCCGATTCCAAAGTGCACAGGGTAGAGGCGTTTGAAAGTTGGCCTGTTCAACCAGGGGCATTGCCACTTCCCAGCGGGAGCCACAAACACACCCACGTCCTAAGACTCTTTTCAGTCTTGGCGTTGAGGGGGTTCCTACTGTGTCCGCTGTCTACACACAAGTCAGTGTCTTTTTCCTTTCCGCTCATTCTACCTACATGAAGAGCACGTTGATCTCCCCAGTTTTAACACAGGAACCATGATTTTCTTGGGTTTTGTGTACTGGGGAGCGGGGGGAGAGATTGGGAGAGAGAGCAAGTACATCCCAATATGGAAGGGCTTGGGGCCGTGGTTCTCAACCAGGGGCAATTTTGCACCCAGGAGACATTTGAAAGTGTCTTGGGACACTTTGGATGGTCACAGCTTACGCGAGGCTAAAAGTCCTTCCGTCACAGGACAGGCCCGCAGCAAAGAAGCATCCAACCCCACCCAGCAGTCTTGCTGAGGCTGAGAAAGCCTGGTTTAGGCTCTCAGATATCGCCCTCCAGCAAGCCGGTGAGAGCACTGATTGTCCTCAAATGGCCCACACTGCAGAGGCTGTGGATAGATAATTCATCCTCTCCCAAGTCAGCACTGACCGCCGTTTTTCTTCTTTTAGACTCTTCCGTTTTAAACATAATTTAGCTGTCTCTTTTTGTTCCCTCTGCTCTGCTGGGAAGAGAAAGGATTAGAAAGGGGGAGGGGAAGGTGACAGAAAAGGAGGATTAGAGGCCTGACCTGTTTCTCCTGGAGAAGCTGGGCACATTCCTCTCTCACACGTGCTTTGTGACCCAGCAGGGTACAATTAAAAGCACAATAATTTGCTTGTTATTCAAGTCAGGCATTAGTCTGGGTAATGGCGTGCTTGGTGTAGAGATGGATTTCCTTGTTCGGAGCTAAGCACAGGACTAGCTGAATTCTCCATGGAGAAATCTTGATTTGTTCAAGTCTTTCATGTTTTCTACAGAGAATGGATTATGTCTTCCTAAAGAGGGGCCTTGCTTAAAAAGCTACAAAGTATAAGAAAAGGATTTAGGGCAGAGGGGCCTGTGGTTACCTAGCTGAGGGGTACAAGGAATTTCAGAGCCAAGGATTATTTAAATCCATAAAGTTCAAAAAATAATTGGTTTAGGGACTTACCTGGTGGTGCAGTGGTTAAGAATCCACCTGCCAGTGCAGGGGACACAGGTTCAAGCCCTGGTCCGGGAAGATCCCACATGCCGCGGAGCAACTAAGCCCGTGTGCCACAACTACTGAGCCTGTGCTCTAGAGCCCGTGAGCCACAACTACTGAGCCCGAGTGCCACAACTACTGAAGCCCATGCGCCTAAAGCCCGTGCTCTGCAACAAGAGAAGCCACCCAATGAGAAGCCCACGAACTGCGACGAAGAGTAGCCCCCGCTCACCGCAACTAGAGAAAGCCCATGCGCAGCAACAAAGACCTAAGGGAGCCAAAAATAAAAATAAATAAAATTTTTAAAATTTATTAAAAAAAATTGGTTCAGCACTACTGCATTAGTGCTGGCAAGTACGCTATAAAGACAATTAAGCATGAGCTAATATTCATTTTACTTTGGCTAATTACTGCATGGATCCAGGAGAGGGAGAGGAAAGAAAACATGCCCCCTCCCTAGCAATCAGGGAGGATGTTGGTTTTGGTTTCTTTGCCTTATAGTCACGCTTATTAGTTGGGGTGCCCAGAATCCAGCCATCACAAGGGCCTTATTAGTTAAAACACAGGAAAATTGTTCTCTCAAGGCAGAACAGTGAATGCTCTGCTGTCCCAGTGACCAAGCAGAAACCACTATTAGTTTTAACTCCATCGATTATTGTTAGCCAGAGAGGACATGACATACACAGTCCTGACTTCACCCATGTGCCTGCTGAGCCTGGGTCAGGGGCTCTCAACCCAGAGCAACTCTGCACCCCTTCCCCCAGCTCCCCGCCCCCGGGACAATTGACAATTTCTGGAGGCATTTCCGCTGTCACACCTGGGGAAGGACTGCTGGCGTCCCCTGGGCAGAGGCCAGGGATACTGTAGGAGTATCCCACAATGCCCAGGACAGCCCAGAGCAAAGAATTATCGGACACAAAATGTCACCAGTGGCAAAAGTAAGAGGTCCTGGTGTAGACAGGCAATTTCCTCTCCTTGAGTAGGTGAAGGTCTTCAGAATCTCCGCTTCCTCAAATACATAATGGACAAGTCATCAGATGACCATATTTCATGCTAACTAACACGCTTTTCTTCCCCCTTTTCTACACTGGGTATTCATTCTCTCACTTCAGGAAATCGAGTGACGCTAAGAAAAACTTGCCCTGGAAGGATGGTCCGTGGGGGCGAACCGAGACCCAAGTCGGTGCCCGCCCTCTCCTTCCCCGATTCACACACACGCACCCAAGAGAGAAGACAGCGAGCTTCTCTGCAATCCCCTGGTTCGGAGTTTTCAGAAGTTTTATTCCCTTTTCTGAGATTACCCACTCCTCCCTGCATGAAGCATGGTCAGCGAAGTCATTTGTCCTGCAGCTTTACAGGAGTTAAGAGCCCGCAGCAGTGAGATATCCATTTCCTCCCTGGAGAATGAGGACTCCCCCTGAGGGAGGTTAATGCTCAGGACAGGAGCATCCGTGGAGCTGGTTACAGCCAAGGGGCTGTGACTCAGGACTGTCCCAGGCAGGCCATCAACTCTCTGGGAGAGCCTCAAGGATGCAGTTAGCCTCAGTTTACAGGAGGTGAGGAGGGCAGAGTGCTGCAGACGGGGAGTGGGGCGGCCACACCCAGACTAAACCCTAGCCGGCACCCTGCAAGAGACAGAAAACCTCTCCCCTCAGGTCCCACCAGCCCTGCTCTCCCCTTCTGTGCACCCTCTCCAAATGCCTTTTTCTGCTTTGCCCCCTCCCATTCAATCTGTTCTAGGTACAGTGGTCACGGTGATCCTGGTAAGTCCCAAGTCACATCGTGTCACTCGGAGCTCAAAACCCTTCAGAGGCTCCCATCTGGATTCGAATAAAAGCAGTCTTCTTCCTCTCTCCCCTCCCCATCCCTATCTCTCTCTGTCTCTCTGTCTCTGTCTCTCTCTCTCTCTCTCTCTCTCACACACACACACACACACACACACACACACACACACACACACACACCGTCCCTCCCCTTGCCTCAAGCCCTTCCAGACGCACTGGCACGCTGTCCCTGGCTGTTCCTAGCAGCTCCCTCCCCATAGCCTCCTGCATTTACTATTCTCTCTGCCTAGAATGTTGTTTCTCTCCGTATCTACAGGGGCTGCTCCCTCGGGTCTGTCCACATGTCCCCTTCTAATTAGGGTAGCCCTCTTTCCCTTTGATGCTTTATTGTTCCCGTAACCTGCATCATCTGGTAACACGCTAAAAACTTCCATGCTTTTATCTGGGGGTCCTTCCCTACCCCACCTCTCACTCCCAGATTGCAAGGATCTTTGTATAATTTTTTCACAGCTGTCTATCTCGAGGACCAAGTACAGTGCCTGGCTCCAGCAAGCACTCAGATATTCATTGAAGAAATTAGGAAATGGGCCAGGCTACTTAGCTTCAGAAGCTCTTTCATGGAAGTTCCCATCCCCTCTGTAACAGTTCTCAGCTAGTTGACTGAAGACTAGCACCCTGACAATGAGGCAGCACTAAACCGTGAACGACAAAAATATTTACTGTGTCTCCGAGGGACACTTGTGTTTGGGTAATTTTTTAAAAAAATAATTTTTAAATTTATTTATTTATTTTTGGCTGCGTTGGGTCTTCGGTGCTGCGCGCGGGCTTTCTCTAGTTGCGGCGAGCGGGGGCTACTCCTCGTTGCGGTGTGTGGGCTTCTCACTGTGGTGGCTTCTCTTGTTGCGGAGCACGGACTCTAGGTGCATGCACTTCAGTAGTTGTGGCACACGGGCTTCAGTAGCTGTGGCTCGCAGGCTCTAGAGCACAGGCTCAGTAGCGGTGGCACGCGGGCTTAGCTGCTCCGCGGCATGTGGGATCTTCCCGGACCAGGGCTCGAACCCGTGTCCCCTGCATTGGCAGGCGGATTCTTAACCACTGCGCCACCAGGGAAGTCCATGTTTGGTTTTTATTTGTAGTGAAATGCACATAAAATTGTATCATCGTATCACTTATGAGTGTAGAGTTTAGAAACGTTCAGGAGATTCACGTTGGGCGGCAGCCAATCTCCAGAACTCTTTTCTTCTGGAAAAACTGGAACTCTCTGCCCTCCAGCAACCCCTACCCCCAGACCCTGGCGCCCACCATTCGACTTTCTGTCTGTACGAACTTGACCACTCTAGGTGCCTCATACAAGTGGAATCGACAGCATTTGTCTTTCTGTGACTGGTAGGTTAGCATCACGTCCTCAAGATTCATCCATGTTGTAGCCTGTGTCAGAACTTCCTCTTTAAGGCTGAATAATATTCTGTTGTGTATACACCCCGTTTTGCTTATCTATTCATCTGTCAGTGGGCAGTTGGGTTCCTTCCACAGTTTAGTTATTGTGAACAATGCTGCTATGAACATAGGTATACAAAGTATCTTGGAAAACCTGCTTTCAGTTATGTTGGGTGTATACCTAGAAGTGGAATTGGATCATATGGTAATCCTACTTTTAAGTTTGAGGAACCACCATGATATTTTGCACAATGGCTGTACCATTTTACATTCTCACCAGTAGTGCACAGGGTTCCAATTTCCTACATCCTCATCAACCCTTGTTATTTTCTGTTTTCACAGTAGCCACCCTAATGTGTGTAAGGTGGTATCTCACTGTAGTCTTGATTTGCATTTTCCTAATGATCGGTGATGCCGAGCATCTTTTGATGTGTTTATGGGCCATTTATGTATCTTCTTAGCAGAAGTGTCTAATCAAGTCCTTTGCCCATTTTTTAACCTGGTTGTTTGCTTTGTGGTTGAGTTTTAGGAGTTCTCTGTACACTCTAGATATTAATCCCTTATCAGATATATGATTTCCAAACATCTCTCATTCTGTGATTGCCCTTTTCCTCTGTTGATAGTGTCTTTATGCACAGATTTTCATGACGTCCAATTTCAAAAATTTTCATGAAGTCCAATTTCTCTATTTTCCTTTTGTTGCCTGTGCCTTCGGTGTCATATTCAAGAAATCATTGCCAAAATCTAATGCCATTAAACTTTGGGGCACTTGTGCTTTTTCAAAGGACCTTTTAATGACAAGTTCCCCAGTTTGGGGAGTTCAGAACCCTGAAACCTAACTATAAGTGTTCCCAATGCAGAAAATACATAAGAGCCAGAGTGCTTAATCAACATTTTTGTTGGCAAGCGAGGGTCCAAGGAGCCTGTGGAAGCACACCAGAAGTAACATGGAGGACTTTTAGGAATGCTCTCTGCCACCTTTGTTTCTTCCCTCTTTCTCCAAATATCCCTCCCATTTTTCCTTCTTTCCTTCCTTTCAGATAACATGTCTGGGGCAGAATATGGTGAGGAAAATGCTTTTACCTCACTCCCCTATAACAACACTGACCACCCCATGAGCCTTGGAGAAACAATTTGCCTAATTTGGAGAGAAAAACTCCATTCAAACCCTGCTGGGATTCAAGTTCAAATCTGTGTGACCACAAAACCCACGTTCATGGACCCACGTGCCTCTATTGCTTTTTTAAGCTATAGGAATGCTGGATGAGGAATGTTGTCTGTTATTAACTAGAAAAACATGATCCCCCTTTGAGCCTTCATGCCATTACCTATAAGATGAAAATGGACAAGCACAGCACGTTTCCAGTGTTACTTTTGAAAATTTCAGTGTGATCTTACATGAAAATAACATGAAGACACAGAAGCAAACCTGCCTTATTCCCCCTTATGCCTTGACTTCTTGGCCTGCAGAGAGGTCTCCAAGACCCTCCTTGGAAGATCCAGGTTTCCACCCAGCACTGAGCTAGATGACCACGGGCTCCCATCCAGCCCAGTGAGTCTTTGCATGACTGTTTTGGGTTTCTTTTTCCTAGACTCCCATTTCTTAGAAGTTTAAGAGGAGAGCCAATCACAGACCTCCATTTCACCCGAGAGCTGGCATGCCATGAGGTCACCAATATTTGTTTTATGTACTGCTAAGAGATTAAGTGGCAGTATAATTTCAGAGAAAAGTTAGGTTCCCTGGAAATCAGGAACCCCAGCATCCTGCCCTTAAACACTCGAATGACCTTGAGCAATGAAAGGTCTCCAGACCTTCATTTGAGAAGACAAATTGGACAACATCACTGTTTCCTAAAGTGTGGTGTGGACACCGCTGTGGAAAGTAAGCAATAGGTAGAAAAAAGTTAGGTGCTTTTATCTTATGTATATATCTATAAATACTTAAATAGCCTCTTAGCTCTACAGTATCTTAGCTATTATTGCTACAGCAAGGCTGAAGTCGGTGACACATACACAAGCAAGACCCAATGCTAGTACATGCGGTGAAGGTATCTCACCTTCAGGAATTGTCCTTTCCACCCAAACTGTCCAGAAAGATTGACACCGATGAAATGGATCGCTAGTGTGGATCCTCATATACCAAATTCCCATGAGCTTTGCTGAGAAGACCTCAGCAGTGCATCAAAGCATCCCTTTGATGCAATGTGAAGAAGGTTTAAAAAAGTTATTAATGTGGTTAGTAACTGACTGCAGTTTGGGCAATCCCACGCTTGATTTCTTGGTTTCTTCCACGTCTAGCTGTCTTTGACGTGTGACGTGCTTAGAAGAAAGTCAGTGTGCTCTCTTCAGGTCAGTCTTAATCTATAACCTGTGTTATACATGTGCCTCATTAAGGACAAATTTCTAGTTCCAGATGGGGAATTTGGAGCAGGCTCTTTTTTCTCTAAATGAATGGGCCTCTACTCCAAGAACAAGACTTCACATACATGGGTATAAACACATACATACACCAAAGTCAAGTCACTTTCTATCCCTCTATTCTCAGTTTAGGCCCTGAAGGTATTGTTTACAGCCCGACACTTGACCTGCAGGGAAGAATCTCATCCACCTGAGGTCTTAGGCACAGTGCCTCCAATCCCCTCCTCTCTTTCTGTTAAATTTCTGCAAAGGCAGGGAGTACCAGAGTGATGCAGAGGTTGGCTGGAAGGTTGAGAAGAGGCCCCAGAGATGTAAGGCTTAGGATGACCCTAAGAACAGATGGGGTTTGGGCAGTCGGCATGGAAGCTAGAGAAAATTCCAACTGGGCAAGGAAGGAGTGGACACTATAAATGGGGGACAGGGAAAAGACTGGAACACAGGGTTTGGACTGGGAAGCAAAGAGGATGCTATAAGGCAGGTTCGAGGGGGTGGGTTAGAGAGAGCATGATGGCCCGCTAAATGTTTTAGGCTCCGCTCTGTGCCACTCACGTGCTACAAAAGGATTTATTTCAGTGTGAGGTAAGATGTAAGTGCTACTTTAAGAATTTAACAGAACCAAAATGACCTGGGGACCAGGATGCTAGTCTGCTGTTCTAGGTACTGTTCTCCTGGGGAAAAAAACCAACATAAAATGGTGCATTAGTCTGCTTGGGCTGCCATAGTAAAATACTAGAGACTGGAGGCTTAAACAACAGAAATTTACTTTCTCGCAGTTCTGGAATTCTGCAGTCTAAAATCAGGGTGCCAGCAGAGTTGCTTTCTTCTGAGGCCTCTCTTCCTGGCTTGCAGACAGCTGCCTTCTCACTGAGTCCTCACATAGTCTTACCTGTGTGTGTGCACGGACAGAGAGAGGCCGCTGATGTCTCTATCTTCTTATAAGGACACTAGTCCAATCTGATTAGGGCCTCACCATTATGACCTTATTTAACCTTAATTACCTCCTTAAAGACCCTATTTCCTAATACAGTCACATTAGAGGTGAGGGCTTTTAACACAGGAATTGGCGGGGGCGGGGGGATACAGTTCAGTTCCCAATAAAAGGTGTGAACTTGGACCAAAGCACGTGATCACAATGGAAATGCAAGGACAGGACAAGAGGGACTTTGGAAGGATGAAGAGAAGATATTTGTGAAGGGTAGACAGGACTCAAAGACAGCACTAATGTTACCAACCCAAGCACACGGGGGCTGGAGACGCCTTCCGGAAGAGCCCCTCGCAGGGCTTTATATGCCATTACCCTCCTCCCCGTCACTCTCTCCTGCAGGGTGACTCATGCATTTTCCAATGTAAGAGCAGCCTGTCTTGTATCAAACGAGAATCGTTAGGACCAAGTATAAAGAGTTTTTAGGATGGTACAATAGAATATAACTAAGGAAAATGGGATGGTATTAAATGAAGGGGGTTTAGACCTCAGCAAAAAAAAAAAAATAAAGACCATAATATTGAGCTCTGTTAGACAGGATAATATTCAGTTTACCAAAGGAAGAGCTGACACATTCATTCAGCGATCCAAAGCCAGTTTCAAAATTGCACTCAGGTGCGTTCGGCAAACCACTGTCAGAAGCTGTGAAGTCTCTTCCTTTTTTCATCTAACTCCCAAGGTACCTGAGATCCAATGTCACCGTCCAGACCATCGTAACGTCCCATCTGACTAGCAGTCGTGCTAGCCCTTAATCATTTCCATTAAATGTTTGTGCCATCAGAAACCTGAAGATCGTTCACAAGCTGGCTTTGATTGCATTCCCCAGAAGTAGACCCTAAGATGAGGGTTCGTGCACGTGTTCCCAGGGAGACTGGCAAGGGGAGGGGGGAGCAGAACAGAGACGAGATGAAGCCAGGCAAAGATATACACCCAGCAGGTCCTGCAGAGGGTAGTTTCACCACTCTGAAGTGCAAGTGGTGCCTCAGAGCTGAAGCCAAGGAGCTGGGCTTTCCTACCCCTTCATCTACCCATCACTGGCTAAGGGCTACACCAGAGTGATTTCCAGGCACCACAGTCAACCTTCAGGCACTTCCGTTTCTCCAGGTGTTCGGACAAACTCCAGTAGCCCAAGCGCAGTTTTCCCAAAAAGAGTCCCAGGTACCTACTGTGGCAGTGAAAGCACATCACAGCCAGTGGGAACATAAAAACTATAAAAAGGAATTCAAGGGAATCTGGCCAAACACACACCCCCTAATTGCACAATTCTACTAAAATATAGGCAAAGGAAAAAGTCATGGATGGGCACAAAGATTTAACTGGGTATGTTTGTTGCAGTGCTGTTTTAAACGGATGTGTCAACTAGGATGCTTTTGGTTTCAAGTAACAGGAACCTCAGCTCAAACTGGGCTCAGTAATACAGGGAGTCTGCCGGTTCACCCACTGAAAGGTTCAGTAGTAGTTCGAGTTTCCACCGTGGTTCTACCTGGGCTTCTCTGCCAGTTCTCCCAGCTCTGCCTTCCTCCATGTGCAGACTTTGTTCTTAACTTGGCTTCCACGTGCCTTTTTTTTTTTTTAAGGGCTGCAGCTGTTAGAGGAGAGGAATTTTTTCCCCTTTTCCTAGCCACAGAACACATAGAACATAGTACTGAGCTTCGTTCCAGCGGAATTAACTTCGGTTCCGTGCTTGCTCCCGAACCAGTCCCTGTGGCAAAAGGGCATGGGGCCACCTTGGGTTAGTTTACACCAAGCAGGGCTGATTTGGGGCGGGGAGGGAGAAGGGAAATCCTACCCTGACCACGCAGCTGACAGGCAGCAGACAAGGGGAAGTTCTAAATAGCCACTAGAGCCAGGCAAACTGAAGATAACCTAAAATAACTGTAAACTGGACACTGGTTTTACCATTTATCTTCATTCGGTGGAATATCACACATCCATTTAAAACACGTAACAAAACAAAAAGATGTTGAAAATATACTTTATATAGAAAGAGTAGATTATAAAACTCTTGGAAAGACATACACCCATTCATTAACAGCCATTACTCTATGTGGTGGCATTCTGTTTGGTTTTAAGATTTTCATGTTGAAGTTTTACTTACCCATATTCATATTTTCCAAAATTTTATAATAAAATATTTTTCTTTGTAACAAGAAAAATATCCATTCCACTACTTTGATGCTTTTTAAGGGGCTGCATTTTTCTTATCTGCTTTTCCCATTAAACTTCTAAAGTAGTGTAGCATTTATTCTTTTTTTAATAAAAGAAATAGGTCCAACAAAATTACGTGACATGCCCAAGTTCTCACAGCAAGTTATTATAGGAGTTGATGTTAAAAATCAAGGAATCTCAGTTTCTATGGCAATTCTGTTCCAGTTCTCCATGTTCAGTGATTCCTTTTCCTGAGCTGATAAGGAATATTCACACTCTTGACACCTTTACTCCAAAATCAGCGCTGACAAAGGGACTTCTCCACTTGGCACCAAAAAGGTTCAACATTTCAAAGAAATGCCGTTCCTTTCTTGTCACCCCAAAAGCAGTCTAGTGGACCCAGCCCTGATGAACAGGATTATTAGTGACACACAGTGAATGAGATTCTCCAGCCAGCCCCCATTAGTGGCGCATGGCTAACTGCTGACTGCTGGGGCCAGTCCTGTTGGAATGGGAAACCTGACTCTACGTCCATGGCTTATTTTGTACTTTGTTAACTGTCAGTGCTGGTGTGACAGAGGATTGATCCAACCATCGGGGCACAGGGACTTCTCCCAGTTCACAGGCCCAAAGGTGCACTGGGCTGTCTTTCCAACCTCTCCATCAATAGCAGTGCCAAGCCCTCCCTTGGGAAAATAACGCCAAGGGAAAGATCAAAATACCAGATCCATGTCCTTAGTGAATGACACCACGTGGGATTTAGATAAATAATCGTCACACCCACACCCTCATTACCAGCACCAAATCTCTCAGAACCACTACAAATCATCTCATTTTACCGTTCATGTATTTTTTTTTTTTTTTTTTTGCGGTACGTGGGCCTCTCACTGTTGTGGCCTCTGCCGTTGCGGAGCACAGGCCCCGGACGCGCAGGGTCAGCGGCCATGGCTCACGGGCCCAGCCGCTCTGCGGCATGTGGGATCTTCCTAGACCGGGGCACGAACCCGCGTCCCCTGCATCGGCAGGTGGACTCTCAATCACTGCGCCACCAGGGAAGCCCCTTCATGTATTTTCTATGAAATATCAGCCTTATTCTAAATTTGGGCCATTATTTTAGACTACCCAGGCCACCCAGAACCCTCAATTCTGAGGACAAATGAAAAACATAACGTCTCTTTAAGCCCTAATGTAAAACTTCAAACTTCTGTGGCTCCAACATCAGCCAACTTCCCGGAGGACATTTGCCTGGTATACGGCTGCACTGTGTACTGTGACATTTTCTTTATCTATAGCAACATCGAGTGCAGGGTTCATCCCCCTTCTGGGCACATGGGAAGATTACATCTTTGCTTCTTTTAACTTTGGGTCCCATGACTAGTTCTGGCCAATTGGTTCTAAGGGGCAGTGATATGTGTCATTTCTGGGCCAAAGCATTTGACAAACAGTGAGACCCTCCACTCGCCTCCACCTACATCATCGATCACAGAAGTATGTGTTGAGATGGAGGGGCCACGTGGTCGAAGCAGCCTTTACCATTGAGCCAACCCTTGGAAGAGTCTCCCAGACCCACAGCCAATATCAGGTGAATGAAAAATAAACGTGTGTGTTTTAGAGATACTTAAATCCTGTGTTGATTGTTACAATAACACAACTAGACTACCTTGGCTAATACTCATGCTTACTATGGGGTCAGTCACAGTGCTGGGCACTTCACAAGCATTATCTCACTTACTCTTCAAAAGTAAGATTGATTCTATTAGGATTCCACTTCACTGATGGAGAAACAGAAAGGTTAAGTAACTTATCCAAGATCACACAGCAACAAAGTGATGCAACTGGATTAAACTCCTAAACGTACATTCATAACCACCACATTGCTAAAGAAGCCAAAGGTGAACTCATAATAATGAGCTGAGTCAGAAGAAGGAGAGAAGCAGGGAGCAAGAGAGCCTTAAGGGCTAGGATTGAGAAAAATTGGAGGATTAGGAGAAAAGTAGGCACCTTAGAGAAAGGCCTAAGGCATCAACTCCCAAAGTAACATTTGGCAATTTAACTACATCAGAATTATTACAGGTTAAAAACTACAAATATATAAATAAACTAACAGTTAACTGAATTACATTTGTGTAAATGGAACATGTCACAATCAAGATGAGTATAGAAAAGTTTCACCTATTTTTTTTTTTTTTTTTTTTTTTTCGGTACGCGGGCCTCTCACTGTTGTGGCCTCTCCCATTGTGGAGCACAGGCTCCAGACGCGCAGGCTCAGCGACCATGGCTCAAGGGCCCAGCTGCTCCGCAGCATGTGGGAGCTTCCCGGACCAGGGCACAAACCCGTGTCCCCTGCATCGGCAGGCAGACTCTCAACCACTGCGCCACCAGGGAAGCCCAAGTTTCACCTATTTTAAATGCTGAAAACAATTGCCTGTTTTCCTATCAGGTGGAACACTGAGCCATTTTTCCTCACAAGATACTTTACTTCCAATGACTACTCAGATGCCAGTCTTCATATAAACCCAACAAAAATTTTAGGAGAATAAATTCTATTGACCATTCATTTGTTTAGAATATAACCAGACTTGGCATTCCATTGGACAGTAAATCAAAGAACCCAAAGCAATAACACTGAACCAGAGTCATTGTGGCGTGCCTTAGATGCAGACACATATATTGCCACTTTTAAGAAAATTTTCAAGATGTGATTATAGACATCTCCAGATGTTAGAAAAAAATGTAAATTCAAAATTTCAAGCAATAAGCATGAAAGATTATTCTTCAGTAAATTAAAATTCAGTTTCTAGCAATGTTGGAAAACATCTACATATTTATGCATATAACATTTTATTATGCTTTAAGGAAAGCCAATTGGAAGAATCAATATAAATGTATCATGTCTTAATATTCCCAAAGTTTAACTCCACCTAAATACTGACAATGAAAATATCAATTTTAATTTAACCCGTAACTATAGATTTACTTTAGAATCTATGGAACTGTTTTAATTTCTTAACTTGTCTGAATCCACTTGCCCTCCACTCCTGCATTTAGTTCCTGTTTCATTTTCCATCCTTTTCTGCCCTGTAGTCTTCATGTTTTTTCAGTTAGACTCTGGACTAAATATCAGCAGAGGACAGAGTCACCCCCCGCACCTCAACTAGAAGAGAGGAGGTACCATTTACATTCTTTATTGAGATGTGCCTATAAACTCATAAAAAATATCCAAGGAATAAACAAAAACTGAAAGTAGGTTGTCACCCGATGAGACCTTCTCCTAAGATCGTGTCCACTGAGCACAAGGACTCTAAAATGATTCCAACCTTCACGTTTCACATATTGTTGCCTTTTTAAAGCAATTTAAAGCCCCCACCAAAAGATGTTTTAGAATGGGAGGAAATCCGGTTGGAGGGGATACAGGAAAGAACAACTAACTACCCATCTCCCCGCTGTCCCACCTCTCCCCCGCACACAATTGCCACTCCAGTTTGACTTCTCAGGGATTCCCAGCACAGCACGCCAGCACTTATTCTCACCCTTTGGTAAATGCCCTTCCCAGATTCTTTTTCCTACCAGAACCTGCATATCCATCCTTCAGAGCCCAGTTCAAGTGCCACTTCCACCATGAAGCCCCCATGAAAGTTCAACCCACTGCAATCTTTTCTAAATTTCTATTGTTCCAATCTTCTTTTATCACACACTCAGGATGGGGTTGTTTTGGTCAACGTTTCCATGTGATTAGTCTTCTTCCCCCACCCAGACAGTAGCCTTCACACATTTTTATTTTCCAGAGTATCTAGCATGACACTGATCATTAGCAGAGGCTGAGTTTCAATGTGTTGTTTACATAACTAAACAACATTATTATGTATAATAATGAAATATTGAAAATGGGATGACAAAAAGTCAGACTTAAGGATTACAATCCAGTTTCCTCAATATAAGTAAACATCAGTCTTAATTGTGGCAAACCCAACCCCAACGACCGAATTCATCATTTAAGAACCCATAAATAATTACTTTTTAAATATCCTTTGCTTCTAGGAGGGAACAAGAGGTTACAGCCTTGAGCTTTGACACTAACCCCACTAACACATTCTGTAGAACAATGTGACCTGAGAAAGGCAGCTCAAAAATCATGCCGCGACTGAATTTCATTATGGCGAGACTAGATGGAAGGCAAGGGCTTCACAGTTGTAGTAATATTGATTTTTTGGAAAACTTGGTTTCAGTAGTACTAGCTTTTGTCCATTAAGCAGCAACCGCTGCTGAGCATGTCAGACAAAACTTCTGAGAACAAAACTTCCGCGCCCGCCGCCCCCGCTCCCCAGCAGGGCGCCCCCGCCCTGCTTGATTTTAAACCCCCAGCAGGCGGAACTCGACTTAAAATAACTATTTTGACAGTTTTGATGTAAATATGTGAGCGATGCGTGGGGCTGTTTTTCCTTCACACTTCCCCTCACCCCTCGCTCCCTACGGCAGCCCCAACTCTGTTGAGGCGGAAATGATGGGAGAGCGCCGCCTGCAGGATGCTCCCCAAAACGTGGCCAGGGAAGTGACTCGTCCTAGACCGCTCAGCCCTGGGGGGACGGGGAGAATCAGAAGTTAGAGGAACCCTTGCTGACTTTCACCACACCACACCACTGTGCTAGAGTCAGTACGATATGTGAGATACGCAAAATCTCCTGCCACTTTTAATGCTTTCAACTAACCCCTTCACTTAACTCATTGAACTCCCGCTTTGTGCCAGGCACTAAGTAAGCATTTTAGCACATGCTGTCTTATTTGATCCTCAAAAAACATGGGGCGAGCATTATTATCTGTATTTTACATATGGAAAACAGAGGTTTGGGGAGATTGAGTTCTCTAGGCTGCCATAGCTAGCGAAGAGAATTGAGATCAGAACCCATGTCCTGTGCTCTTCCCCACCATAGCCAGTTGAGAGGAAGGAAGGTGGAGGCAGAGATCCACCCATTCTATAAGGAGGGAAACCAGAGTTTAGACAGACGAAGTCACACGTCTTTCTGGCCACTAACAAGCATCTTAGCTGGGGCAGATCCAGGACAGAAACACAGCATCTTTAGGACAGCCAGCCCATGCCTCTCTCCCCAGTCTGGACCCAGGCAGTGTGCTGGGACATGATGGGACATCCTTTTGAAAGAGGGTAGGAGAAAAGGTACTTGGAGAAAGAAAAGAAGAGGAAGGGAAAAGGAGGGAGGAGGTCTAGCGAGTGAAGGAGCTTAAGTAGGCATAGACTGCATAGCCTGGCCAGTCAGAGCTGTGAAGTAGGGGAAGTTCATTGTCAGAGCTCCCAGCTACCCCTTTCTTTGCCCCCTTTTCCCCACCAGGTGCCCTCTCCCCCCACCAACCCATGCTGCCCTGGGGCCAGATGCCCACTGATACTCCCATGCTTTTCTCCCATCCTAATGAAACCTGCTCCAGGAGGGAATCCAATGTACTCTTTTATGCTGTGGGGCAAATGCCTGATAACTGCCCAGTGTTCACCATCCTCCTGGATGACAAGCCCCAGGGAATCAAATCCTGAAGTAAAAGAAAGGAAGCACTACTGAAATGTCAGAGAGAAAAGGAATTTGGGAGCAATAGGGCCCACCTGTGACAGGAGAGGCTACGTATAGCACCTGTTTGCAAGGTGACTGCTGGCTTTGCATGTGCATACAGCTATGGGCAAATGTCGTAGAGGTTAGCAAAGTGGAGAGAGGGGTCCTGGGATCTGTGCTTTGAACATTCCTTCTGCTCCATCCTTCAAGTCTCAGCTCAAATTCCACCTCATTGTGAAACCTTCCCTGATCCCTCCCCACTCTCCAAACACTTTGCTTGTACTCTACATCTTGGATGTCACATCCTTCAAGCCTTTGCGTGTTGCTTTTTATTAAATCGTGAGTTCCTCAAGGGGCAGGGCAATGTCTGATTTCCCTGTGTTTCTCCTACAGCTCTTCCCAGAGGGCTCTGCACAGTCAGGACTCAATCTTGATGGGACGGATTGAATTGACAGGAGTGCACAGCACACATTTCCCCACACAAGGGGTAAGGACTGGGATACTGACAGCAGAAGGGCCAGGGGCAGTCACCCCAGCTGACTCCTGGAGACTGAAAGGTGTGGGGCACTTATTTGTCCCAGACCATCAGTGACCACTATTGAGTGCTTATGTACTAGCACTGTGGTGGCTGCTCCGGGAGAAGGGGCAGCCCCTCCCAGGAGCAGTCAATCCACCCTGTAAACTATGGGGCAGCATGTGACACTTCAGCCTCATCCTGCCCCAGCTACTCCATGCCTTACAGGATGCTGGCTCTGGGGTTAAACCTGATGGCTCTAGCTCTCTGGCCCCCTCAGAGCCTCCTGCTTCAGTGATAATTTGGATTTGCTGGCCCTCCAGTCAAAGTGGAGCTATGATATAATAATTCTTTTAAAAGATAGTTTTTAGGGGTAAGACAGGAATAAAGACACAGACCTACTGGAGAACGGACTTGAGGATATGGGGAGGGGGAAGGGTAAGCTGTGACAGAGCGAGAGAGAGGCATGGACATATATACACTACCAAACATAAGGTAGATAGCTAGTGGGAAGCAGCCGCATAGCACAGGGAGATCAGCTTGGTGCTTTGTGACCGCCTGGAAGGGTGGGTTAGGGAGGTTGGGAGGGAGGGAGTTGCAAGAGGGAAGAGATATGGGAACATATGTATATGTATAACTGATTCACTTTGTTATAAGGCAGAAACTAACACACCATTGTAAAGCAATTATACTCCAATAAAGATGTTAAAAAAAAAAAAGATGCTCAACAACGCTAATCATCAGGGAAATGATGCAAATCAAAACCACAATGAGATATCAACTCACACCTGTTAGAATGGCTATCACCAAAAAGAACACAAATAACACATGTTGGCAAGGATGTGGAGAAAAAGGAACCCTCGAACACTGGGTTCCACTGTTGGTGGGAATGTAAATTTGTGCAGCCACTGTGGAAAACAGTATGGCAGTTTCTCAAAAAACTAAAAATAGAACTGCCACATGATCCAGCAGTTCAACTCCTGGGTATATATCCAAGAAAAAAAAATGAAAACACTAATTCAAAAAGATATATGCACGCCAATGTTCATAGCAGCATCATTTGTGATAGCCAAAATATGGAAGCAACCTAAATGTCCATCAATAGATGAATGGATAAGAAGATGTGGTATGTGTGTATGTATACACACACACACACACACACACAATGGAATATTACTCAGCCATAAAAAGAAATGAAATTTTGCCATTTGTAGCAACATGGATGGACTTAGAGGATATTATGCTAAGAGAAGTAAGTCAGACACAGAAAGACAAATACTGTATGATATCACTTATATGTAGAATCTAAAAAATACAACAAACTAATGAATATAAGGAAAAAGAAGCAGACTCACAGATATAGAGAATAAACTAGTGGTTACCAGTGGGGAGAGAGAAGGGGGAGGGACAATATAAGGGTAGAGGATTAAGAGGTACAAACTATTAGATGTAAAATAAATTACAAGGATATATTGTACAATGCAGGGAATATAGCCGATATTTTATAAGTATAAACGGAGTATAACCTTTAAAAATTATGAATCATGGGCTTCCTGGATGGCGCAGTGGTTGAGAATCTGCCTGCCAATGCAGGCGACACATGCCATGGAGCAACTAAGCCTGTGCGCCACAACTACTGAGCCTGCACTCTAGAGCCTACGCACCACAACTACTGAAGCCTGCATGCCTAGAGCGCGTGCTCTGCAACAAGAGAAGCAACCGCAATGAGAAGCCCGTGCACCACAGTGAAGAGTAGCCCCCGCTGGCTGCAACTACAGAAAGCCCCTACGCAGAAACGAAGACCCAACACAGCCAAAAATAAATAAATTTATTTTTTAAAAATTGTGAATCACTATATTGTACACCTGTAGACATATAATATTATACATCAACTATACTTTAATAAAAATATGTATATATGATCTGATTTAAAAAAAGAAGAGGGCTTTCCTGGTGGCGCAGTGGTTGAGAGTCCGCCTGCTGATGCAGGGGACGTGCGTTTGTGCCCTGGTCCGGGAGGATCCCACATGCCGCGGAGCGGCTGGGCCTGTGAGCCATGGCCGCTGAGCCTGCGCGTCCGGAGCCTGTGCTCCGCGATGGGAGAGGCTACGGCAGTGAGAGGCCCGCATACGGAAAAAAAAAAAAAAAAAAAAAGAAGAAGAAGAAGAAGAAGAAATGATAGGTATTGCAAATTAAATAAAAAGAAATAATTTTATTAAATAAAGAAATAAAAACGGCTCCTTGGACTTGAATCAAGATGGCAGATGCAGAACTCATCTGCACCTGTGAACACATCAACAATATATCTATATGTGGAACAACTCTCACTGAAAACTAACTGGAGACTAGCAGAAGGACTCCTGCACAACCAAGACTTTAAGAAAGATCACACAGAATTGGGTAGCAAGGGAAGAAAAGCAATCAGGTCAGGATCTGTGCCCCTGGGAGAGGACTCAGAGTAAAAGAGAGACTACACAGGTGGAGACCCTCCCTAAAGAGTGAGTGTTTTGAGCCACACACTGGGTGCCCCAACACTCAAATCCAACAAAAGGATGATGACTGGAGGACCTTGGCTGACTGGAGGACCCGTGAGACTAACAGGAGGACTGTGGGAAGCCTGGACTCTGCTGCAGAGAAGTGCATAAACACTTGCTTGCTTCCAAAGCAGGGCAGAGAGGGCAGACTGAAACTGCTTGAGTGACTGACTGGTGTCTTGTGACCACCCTGGTACCTGCCCCAGCCTGAGCTGATTGAACCCTCCCGCACCACTTACCTGGCGTTGCAGCTCCACACTGGAGCAAGGGCTGCCATGACTAAGGAAAAGGCTTGGCTGTGAGATGCCGAAGTAGTTCAAACCATAAGCAGCATCTGAGCAGGGAGGGGGCAGCCATTACAGATGATTGCAAAAGGCAGCCTATCAGAGGCAGTCTGAATTTCTGATAGCAGCCAGACAGCAACACACCATGCTTGACCCTCACCAGATACCCACGCCAACCCCTCATACTCCAGTACTGCTCTCCTCTGGGGCGAGGGTTCCAGTGCTGGGAGGGGGAAGAGCACGCACTTAAAGGGAACTGATTCAGCTTGGAACTGACCCTCAGGGATTCTGCTCCAGTAGCTTGGGACTTGACCCCACCCCCAGTAGGGCAGTGACAGCCACTAAGCAGAGAGGAAGTCCCGCCTCACACCCAACTCTGGCCCTAGCCCTTCTATTTTCAGCCCCCCTTCTTACTAAGGTGATAGCTGCCAGCACATCCTGAGGAAAGACAGGACTTGTGTTCATGTCAAATACAACTCTCCCACCAAAGCCACTGGACACACACAGACTATAGGGAAGCTCCTACATAAGGACACTCCTTCAAGACTGCTATAGGCAACTGTTTCACCTAATTTCATAGAGACAGAGGAATATAAGCAAAATGAGAAGACAGAGGAATTTGACTCATTTGAAGAGCCAGAGAAAAACCCTGAAAAAACAACCAATGGACAGAAATAACGAATTTACCAGATAAAGAATTCAAAGCATTAGTGATAAGAATGCTAATAGAATTGGGAAAAAGAATAGATGGACATAGTGAGAATTTTACTTAGGAACTATAAAATATAAAAAAAAGAACCAGTCAGAACAGATGAATACAATAACTGAAATGAAAACACATTAGAAGAAATGAACAGCAGTCTTGGTAATACAAAATAATGTGCAAGTGATCTAGAAGATAGAATAATGGAAATCACCCAATTAGAACAGCAAAAAGAAAAAACATTCTCCAGGATAAAGCACATGCTAGGCCACAGAATAAGTCCCAACAAGTTTAAGAAGATAAAAATTATATCAAGTATTTTTTCCAACCACAGTGGTATGAAAATAGAAATCAATTACAGGAAGAAAAATGGGAAGAGAAGAAACATGTGGAGATTAAACAACATGCTACTAAAAAACCAATGGGTCAATGAAGAAATCAAAAGGGAAATCAGAAAATACCTCAAGACAAATGAAAATGGAAACAACTTTCCAAAATCTATGGAATGCAGCAAAAGCAGTTTTAAGAGGGAAGTTTATAAAAATACGGGCCTATCACAAGAAATAAGAAAAATTTCAAATAAACAACCTCAACTTCCATATAAAGGAATTAGATAAAGAAAAACAAACAAAGCCCAAAGTCAGCAGGAGGGAGGTAACAATAAAGATCAGCAAGGAAATAAATAAAACATAGACTAAAAAACCCAGAAAATATCAAAGAAACCAAGAGCTGGATCATTGAAAAGGCAAACGAAATTAATAAACCTTAGCCAGGCTCACCAAGAAGAAAAGAGAGAGGACCTAAACAAACAAGATGAGAAATAACAACCAATACCACACAGATACAAAACATCATGAGAATACTATGAACAGTTATATGCCAACAAATCGGACAATCTAGAAAAAATGGACAAATTTCTAGAAACATACAACCTTTCAAGACTGAATCAGGAAGAAATAGACAATCTGACAAGACTAATCACTAGGAGTAAAATTGAATCAGTAAAAACAAACAAACAAACAAAAACAAAACAACAAAAACTAGCAAACAAAAGTCCAGGATCCAACGGCTTTACAGATGAACTCTACCAAACATATAAAGAATAACTAATACCTATAATTTTTAGACTATTCCAAAAATGAAGAAGATAGAACACTTCCAAATTCATTCTATAAGGCCACCATTACCCTGATACCAAAACTAGATAAAGACACTACAAAATAAAAGAAAATTACAGGCCAATATCTCTGATGCAAAAAAATCTCTACAATTATCAGCAAATCAAACTCAATAATCTATAAAAAGTATCATGCACCAATGATCAAGTGGTATTTATTCCGGGGAACCAGGAATGATTCAATAATCGCAGGCTTCCCTGGTGGCGCAGTGGTTAAGAATCTGCCTGCTAATGCAGGGGACACGGGTTCGAGCGCTGGTCCAGGAAGATCCCACATGCCGCGGAGCAACTAAGCCCGTGTGCCACAACTACTGAGACTGTGCTCTAGAGCCTGAGAGGCACAACTACTGAGCCCACGTGCCACAACTACTGAAGCCCATGTGCCTAGAGCCTGTGTTCCACAACAAGAGAAGCCACCGCAGTGGCCCGTGCACTGCAATGAAGAGTAGCCCCCGCTCACTGCAACTAGAAAAAGCCCGCGCACAGAAACCAAGACCCAACACAGCCAAAATAAGTAAATAAAATAAATTTTAAAAACATAAAATGATTCAATAATCACAAATCAATGTGATTTACCATATTAACAAAATGAAGGATAAAAGTCACATGATCATCTCAACAGATACAGAAAAAGCATTTGACAAAATTTAACATCCATTCATTGTAAAAACTCTCATCGAAGTTGGTATACAGGGAACATATCTCAACATAATAAAAGCTATTTATGACAAACCCACAGCTAACATCATACTCAATGGTGAAAAGCCAAAAGCTTTCCCTCTAAAATCAGGAATAGGAAAAGGATGCCCATTCCTGCCACTTCTATTTAACATAGTATTGGAAGTCCTAGCCATGGCAATCAGACAAGAAAAAGAAATAAAAGGCATCCAGATTGGAAAGGAATTCTTAAAACTGTCACTATCTGCAGATGAAATGATACCATATATAGAAAACCCTAAAGTCTCTACCAAAAACCCACTAGAACTAACAAACAAATTCAGTAAAGTTGCAGGATACAAGATTAATAGAAATCTGTTGCATTTCTGTATACTAATAATTTCTCAGAAAGAGGAATTAAGAAAATAATTCCATTTACAATCACATCAAAAAGAATAAATACCTTGGAATAAACTTAACCAAGGAATGAAATACCTATACTCTGAAAACTATAAATTATTGATGAAGGAATTTGAAAATTATAGAAAGAAATGGAAAGATATCCTGTGTTCTTGGATTGGAAGAAATAATGTTGTTAAAATGTCCATACAACCCAAAGCAATCTAGAGATTTAATGTGATCCCTATCAAAATACCCATGACATTTTCCACAGAACTAGAACAAATAATCCTAAAATTTATGTGGAACCACAAAAGATACCGAATTGCCAAAGCAATCTTGAAGAAAACAAGAACAAAGCTGGGGGTATCACACTCCCTGACTCAGTTCATACTACAAAGCTACAGTAATAAAAACAGCACAGTACTGGCACAAAAACAGACACATATATCAGTGGAATAGAAAAGAGATTCCAGAAATAAACCCACACACTTATGGTCAATCAATCTACAACAAAGGAGGCAGGAATATACAATGGAAAAAAGGCAGTCTCCTCAGTAAATAGTGCTGAAGAAACTGGACAGCTACATGTAAAACAATGAGATTAGAACATTTCCTCACACCATACAAAAATAAACTCAAAATGGATTAAAGACCTAAATGTAAGACTAGAAACCATAAAACTCCTACAAGAGGACATAGGCAGAACACCCTTTGACATAAATTGTAGCAATATTTTTTGGATCTGTCTCCTAAGGCAAAAGAAATAAAAGCAAAATAAACAAATGGGACCTAATTAAACTTAAAAGCTTTTGCACACCATAGGAAATTGTTGACTAAACAAAAAGACAACCTACTGAATGGGAGAAAATATATGCAAATGATATGATTGATAAAAGATTAATATCCAAAAAATATAAACAGCTCATACAACTCAATATCAAAAAAGCAAAGAACCCAATGAAAAAATGAGCAGAAGACCGGAACAGACATTTTTCCAAAGAAGATATACAGATGGCCAACAGGCACATGAAAAAAATGCTCAACAGTGCTAATTATCAGAGAAATATAAATCAAAACCATGAGATATCACCTCACACCTGTCAAAATGGCTATCATCAAAAAGACCATAAATAACAAATGCTGGCAAGGATGTGGGGAAAAGGGAACGCTAGTACACTAGTGGTGGGATTTTAAATTGGTGCAGCCACTCTGGAAAACAGTAGGGAGGTTTCTCAGAAACCTAAAAATCAAACTACCATATAATCCAGCAATTCCACTGCTGGATATCTGAAGAAAACGAAAACACTAATTTGAAAAGATACATGCACGCTAATTATCACAGCAGCATTATTTACAATAGCCAAGATATGGAAGCTACCCAAATGTCCATCAAAAGATGTATGGATAAAGAAGATGTGTACACACACACACACACACACACACACACACACACACACACACAATGGAATAGTGCTTGACCATAAAAAAAAAAAAGAAATTCTGCCATTTGCAGTAATGTGGATGGACCTAGAGATTATGCCTAGTGAAATAAGTCAGATGAAGACTAATACTGTATGCTATCACTTATATATGGAATCTAAAAAATAAAACGAATGTAATAACAAAACAGAAACAGGCTCACAGATACAGAGAACAAACTAGTGGCTACCAATGAGGAGAGGGAAGAAGGAGGGGCAAGATAGGGGTATGAGATTAAGAGACGCAAACTACTATGTATAAAATAAGCAAGCAACAAGGATATATTGTACCATACAGGGAAATATAGCCATTACTTTGTAAATGGAGTATAATATATAAAGATATTGAATTACTATGTTGTAAATCTGAAACTAATATAATATTGTAAGTCAACTATACTTCAATAAAAAGATAAATAAAACATTGACAAGAATAAACAATAAGTTTGTGTAAAAAAAAATTAAGGGACATAAAATAGGATGTTATTAAATGGAGATGCATACCAAGTTCCTGAGCGGAAAGACTCAAGAGTATATAGATGTCAATTCATTCCCAAATCAAGTCTATAAGCTGAAGGAAATTTTTTAAAGTTTTCAATAAAATTCTTTCTGGAACTTGAAAAAACATAACAGCTCTTTTAGTAACTTTTACAACTTGTCTCCCTAGAAAGAATGTGTATCTTTGAGTTTGGAGTTTAGCAGTGTCATTAATTAAAAATTGCTGCTTTTTAGTAAAAGGTGAAATAAAAGATTTACATGTGTTCGGTTCCATTAATGTGGCCAAAGGACTTAAAGAGGGGCTTTGCTTTAGATCTTCATATTCTTGAAATTTGAAAGATAAACAGTTTTGGGGTTAGCACTTCTTTCATTCCAATGAATTAAAATAGTAATTATATGGTTGAAAATGAATGTTTCAGTTAAAACCTTTAAGTCTCCGATAGTGACGGCATAAAAATAGGGTTTATTTCTTTTGCACTTTGATTTCCTCCAGAGTCTCAATGTCTTGGTGTTTTCAACAGGGTATCACATTAGCAGAAATATACTTGCATGTGGGTGTTATGAACTTTTTATTAATGTTGTGAAGTGAGAAGGCTTGGTGCTTTACCAGCTGTGTTTTGTCTACAAACATCAATCATGGAAAAATTATTTGAAACAATTTTCTTTTAGTTCAGTCTATTAGACCCTTGTTCATGTTATAACTTTAGATAAATTTGAATAGTTCGCGACTATAATCAATTACTCAGTTTCAATTACAATTCCTAATTGATTCAACCCTATTAGCACCATCTCTAGTGATAGTCTGTTACACGATGTTAGTAAAAGGCCAGTGGTTTGCGCCTAATGAATGTCTATGTATTAAGTAATTAAAAACAGAAGTCTGCTTCTAAATATGTTAGGGTGGCACTGTCTGGTGGGTCCAACAGTTTGGATTCCTGGTCCCTAAGTACCATGCTTCTCAAGCCAGGGATTAGCATCTTTTGGGAGCTGCAAAGAACTTAGAAGGACAAAGAACCTAACTTAGGACACACAATAACTTATTCGTACTGGTGATACTAGACCAGGATCCTGCTCCCTCACAGTTCTGTAACCTTCGCTCGGTTTTTTCTCTCAATACAAAGCAAAGACACCATTCTTTCCTCATTGATCCTTCTAGTATTAAGTTTGGAGTATGGTGGTAAATTAATAAACTTTTAAGAGCCCCTCCCCCAGCTTTGGGATTCAGAAATTTACAGCTTTTGTATAAGAAATTAGAGTTAAGACTCTTTTAGACCCATGTTGGACTATGTCTACGTGGCCTGAGAGATGGAGCACGAAGATGACAATAGATGTGCTTTTGGGATACTGAAGTGAACCTGGAGTGTGGACAGAGGCAGTAGCAGAAAAATCGGGGAGACCATAATGTAAACTCAGTTCTAATCAACGGGGTTGTGGGTTTCGGGTCTGAGACACCAAATCACCTTACAAGACGTATGATAAAAAAAACCCACACTGCCCAGAACCACCAGCTACCCTTAGGGAACCAGACGCAGGTTGACCCTTAGGCGCTGGATGATGACGTACTGCCTAGACCAGGTGGTGATTGGTTTCTGAAGAGGGGGGTTGGCCGCCAGTGCGACGCGGAGCCCTGTCCAAAGCCTCGCGAGAGCTGCGGTCCTGGAGCGGAATGGCTGCGGAGCCGGGCAGAGCTGGCCTTTGGCTCCTGCTTCCCGCTCTCTGGCCTGAAACATGGCCCGGGGTCCTGGCCCGCTAACCCGGCCTCGCCCCGACACAGTCGCCATGCCCAAGAGAGGAAAGCGACTCAAGTTCCGGGCCCAAGACGCCTGCTCTGGGCGAGGTGGGCGAGGGCGGGGGCGTTGAAAGGCTTGGGGCTGGAAGCAGGGAGGGGGCTGGACAGCACCGAGGCGAATGCTCGCCTGCCTGCGACGGGAGGGCGGCTGGACTGGGGACTTGGAGTGAGCAGGAAATCTTGGTGGGGAGGAAGCTGAGGAGAGAAGGCCTCCTCCTTTGAGGTTTGGTGCTGTGTTTCAGTGACTGTGGCGGATTATGCCAACTCGGATCCGGCCGTCGTGAGGTCTGGAAGGGTCAAGAAAGCCGTCGCCAATGCTGTTCAGCAGGAAGGTAGGCTTCCGACGAGTCTTTTCAGACTCAGTGAAGAGAGAACTAGGTGCTTTATTTTCCTGGGATTCTGCCTCAATGTTTTTCTTGCAATCCTTTAGGCGTCTTCCCGTAAACATGCTTGCTCTCCTCGATGGTTACTCATATATTCAAGGGGAGGGGAAGGATTAGTCAAGAGCAGTAGCAGTTTCCGTAGCAGAAATATTTTATTTCTGTCTTCCCATAAACAAACAAACAAACAAACAAAAAACTTTGCGTACTCTTCTTTGGTTTCCACTGCTTTCTTCCTGGTTATTAATCTTATTCCTGTTGTTCACATATATTCTCCACTTAACTCTGCTGTTTGCTTCTTTGTGTAATAACCTTGAACTATTTATTCTTTTCCTTTTCTCATGCTTCTCTTACTTTCAAGCTTCTTACTCAGGGGTCCTTGAAGCTTGTGTTTTCATGATATGTACTGTCTCCAGCCCAGGAATAATGTTAAATTCCTCTCAAACACTGCTCCTCAGAATTTATGCAAATGAAAATAGCATTCACCTTTTGCTTTTACCCTGAAGGGTTTATAGTGGAGAATAATTCACTCCCTTTTTCTTCAGGTCTGAAGCAGTTTCTGCAACTTTGGAGTCAGTTTGCTCATTACTTTCCAATTTTTTGTGTTTAAAATGCTATATATATATATTTTTTAAGATTCTCAGCTTCCTTTAGCAGACTCACACAGCTTTTGCTTTTGTTTTCTTTTTTCTTTTCCGTATGGATGCTGATATCCTGCCTAAGCCATGGTACTCTGCCATCTCATTCTCTTCTTATTTTCTTCTAGTCAAATCTCTTTGTGGCTTGGAAGCCTCCCAGGTTCCTGCAGTAGAAGCTTTCTCTGGGGCTGGTGAGCCCTGTGACATCATTGACAGCAGTGATGAGATTGATGCCCAGGAGGAAAGCATCCATGAAAGAACTGCCTCCAGAAAAAAGAAAAGCAAGAGGCACAAAGGTACAGGGCTCACTCTCTTTTGGATTATTAGTCCTATCTGTGGTGATAACTTGAAGCTGTCACTTTCTCAGTAGCACAAGAGGTGATACCAGTGGAGAACCAGAGTTTGGATCTTTCTAGTGGGACAGGACTTCAATATACCAGGGCTTTCTACTTATATCTAAAGTTGAGAGGAAAGGAGATTGGTAACAGTAGTAGCCATTCATTGAGAACATATCATTATCAGGTAAAATCCATATAGCAACAGGAAAGCAAAAAGCCTTTGCATTTCTGAATGTGTAAGGAAGCAGAGTTGTGACAAAAATGTTCTCTCTCCCAAATATGTGGTTTGTATATAACCAATTTCATTTCAGCGAAAGTTAGATTATTATCGTGGACTTTTAAGTGCTCTGCAATTGTTAATGCCTGCTTTGTGTCTAGTAGGTACTGTAGGAAATAGAAAAATGTGTGATGTTTATGTATTAGTGGCAATAAAACTTACACAAATGAAACAAAGAAAGGTAAACTAATGGTATACAATGTGCCAATGCATCATTCACTGGTTTGCTCCAGACTTAAGGAATCAGACTCTTGGGGTAGAGCCCAGAATTCTTAAAGCTAAAGTGGTTCTGATGATCAGCTAGAGTTAGGAGGAAACTAATGTAATAAATGATATGTGTATTTTTGGTCTCAGATCTGTGAGAACTTTCACCTATACTTGAGAATCAGATGACAGACTTTTGCATATGTTAAAATATATTGAAATAATCAATAAATTAATGAACTGACTTTGCTTTGAAGTTATACCAATTATTGTCAGTGATACCGCTCTTTTCCGGAACCAAGAATGTTAATAGACATTCCTAACACTTCTTTGTTCCTTAATTTCTTGCTTTAAATCCCTACTTGTCATCACCATTGTATTAGATATTTCTCTTGATTTTCCTTTTTGGTTTTGAGCACATTCCACATAAGAGCTTACAGACTTTTAAAACATCTTTATTGAGATAAAATTCATCTCTTTAAAGTGTACAATGCAGTAGTTTTAGTATGTTCTCAGAGTTTTTTTTTTTAACATCTTTATTGGCGTATAATTGCTTTACAATGGTGTGTTAGTTTCTGCTTTATAACAAAGTGAATCAGTTATACATATACATATATTCCCATATCTCTTCCCTCTTGCGTCTCCCTCCCTCCCACCCTCCCTGTCTCACCCCTCTAGGTGGTCACAAAGCACCCGAGCTGATCTCCCTGTGCTATGCGGCTGCTTCCCACTAGCTATCTGTTTTACGTTTGGTAGTGTATATATGTCCATGCCACTCTCTCACTTTGTCACAGCTTACCCTTCCCCCTCCCCACATCCTCAAGTCCATTCTCTAGTAGTTCTGTGTCTTTATTCCCGTCTTACTCCTAGGTTCTTCATGACCTTTTTTTTTCCTTAGATTCCATATATGTTAGCATACGGTATTTGTCTTTCTCTTTCTGACTTACTTCACTCTGTATGACAGACTCTAGGTCCATCCACCTTACTACAAATAACTCAATTTCATTTCTTTTTATGGCTGAGTAATATTCCATTGTATATATGTGCCACAACATCTTTATCCATTCATCCAATGATGGACACTTAGGTTGCTTCCATCTCCTGGCTATTGTAAATAGAGCTGCAATGAACATTTTGGTACATGACTTTTTGAATTATGGTTTTCTCAGGGTATATGCCCAGTAGTGGGATTGCTGGGTCATATGGTAGTTCTGTTTGTAGTTTTTTAAGGAATCTCCATACTGTTCTCCATAGTGGCTGTACCAATTCACATTCCCACCAGCAGTGCAAGAGAGTTGTGTAGCCATCAACATGATCTAAGTTTAGAACATTTCTATCAACTCAAATCTATTAGTATCATTCCTCATTCCCTCCCAACACTCTCTCCCACCCATCCCTTCCCCCAGGCAACCACCAATCTACTTCTGTCCTTACAGATTTGCCTATTCCGGGCATCTCAGATAAACAAAATCATATAATATGTGGTCTTTTGCGTCTGGCTTCTTTGACTTAACATAATGTTTTCAAGGTTCATCCATATTGTAGCATATATCAGTACTTTATTCCTTTTTATTGCTTTTTATTTGACTGTCATAAATGCTACTATGAAAACTCATGGATAAGTTTTTGTGTGAACATATATTTTTATTTTTGTCAGGTAGGAGTGAAATTGCTGGATCGCATGGTAACTATGTTTAACTTTTTGCGGAACTGCCAAGTTTTTTATGAAGTTTCCGTTTTATATTCCCACCAGCAATGAATGAGAGTTACAGTTTCTCCACATCCTCCTCAACACTTGTTATTGTCTAACTTTTTAAACTATAGGCATTCTAGTTGATGTGAAGTGGTATCTCATGGTTTTGATTTGCATGCTAATGGTGTTGAGCGTTTTTTATGTGCTTATTGGCCTTTTGTGTATCTTCTTTGGAGAAATGTCTATTCAAATTCTTCACTCATTTTTACATTAGGTTATCTTTTTATTACTGAGTTGTAAGAATTCTTATGTATTCAGGAGACCAGTCACTTATCAGATACATGATTTGTGGTTTACAAGCTCTTAGCTATAATTCATCTTTTACTTCCTTGCTGCACTTTACCCCCATTAGGGTCCTTCATTCTCATCAAACTGGTCTTTTTTTTCCCCCTCTTTTAGCTTTTTAAAAATGAAACATATACAAAAGAAGAGAGAATAGTGTAATGAATCCAATGTGGCTATTACATAGCTTCAGTTATCAACTCATGGTCACTTTTGTTTCAGCCACTACCCCCTCACCCCCACCTCAACACACACACACACACACACACACACACACACACACACACACACCCCATACACACTTGATTATTTTGAAACAATTTCCAGATATTCCATTTTTATATCTGTAAATATTCTGGTAGTTATCACCAAAAGATAAATGCTCTTAAAAAAATTATCACATCTAAAAAAGTTAGTAATTTCTTTTTTTTTAAAGCTATTTTATTATTATTTTTAAAATTTATTTATTTATTTTTGGTTGTGTTGGGCCTTCGTTGCTGCGCGTGGGCTTTCTCTAGTTGCAGCAAGTGGGGGCTATACTTCATTGAGGTGCGCAGGCTTCTCACTGTGGTGGCTTCTCTTGTTGAGGATCATGGGCTCTAGGCGCGCTGGCTTCAGTAGTTGTGGCACGCGGGTTCGGTAGCTGTGGCTTGTAGGCTCTAGAGCACAGGCTCAGTAGTTGTGGCACACGTGCTTAGTTGCTCTGCGGCATGTGGGATCTTCCCGGACCAGGGCTCAAACCTGTGTGGCCTGTATTGGCAGGTGGATTCTTAACCACTGTGCCACCAAGGAAGCCCAACAGTAATTTCTTAATATCATCAAAATCTTGTTAGACTTGTCTCTTTATTGCCCTCACATGTGTTTTGTTTTTTTAAATATCCAGGCTTCATGTTAGCTGTTTATTTCACTTGGAATACTTTTCCCCTTAACCTATGAATATCAAATTTTTTGTCCTTCATAACTTATCTCCATGAAGCTTTCCTTTGCTGATTCCATTTCCTACGTTTTGAAATTTCTTAATAATTGTGTGTAAAACATTGGCAATTTTTATAATTACTGAGTTTTGTCCCTAAGAACAGAAAATTTTTAATAGTACTCTGCTTTGTGAAAGTCCTCATGGGTCTCAGTGGAGGAAATTCTGATAGTTGTTTGCCTTCTCTTTTAGAGAGAGATTTAATGTGGGAGAAGGGGGCCCCAAATGTGGTAGGCTGAGCCTTAAATGGTTACTGGAGATTTCAAGAAGCATAAGAACCAAAAAAGACGATGTTGTTTTAGAAGCATTGATCTCTGTTACGAAGAACCTAATGCAAGAACCTGATTGAGTCATAGAGCTGCAGGAAGCAGCTAGAAAAGCAGAGGCAGCTTCAGGGAGGTAGTTGTAGGGGCTTTTCTGCTCAGGAAACAGAAAGAAAAAAGCTGTGTTTTGGATAGCTATATAACTAAGTCTCAATTAAAGATTATGGTTAGCCCCGATTCTGGTATCTCTGTGGAGTGTGAATTTTTATTTGAACCTGACATGTATAGTGGACCTCAGGGTCAAGAGAATTAATCCTAATGAGGTCTGAAGGAGGAAGAGGTGGGGATACATTATCACAGGGTATCCTTGAATACTGGATGCTTGTGGCCAGAATTGTAGATCAAGCTGACAATGAAACAAGAAGAAACCAGAAGACACATATCTAAGGCAATTACTGAGTAATGAAAATACACTGTAACTTACTTGGTTTTTTTAATTTAGTTTGTACTTTGAGGTTTCCTCATACCATCTTAAAATCAGTTTTATTTTTTAAATGACTGAATTGAAGAAAATGTTTGGTGGACGGGAACTGCAAGGGAAATCAAGGGCAGAATTTATAGTGAAAAGCTGGACTTGGGAGAAAACTGGGTTCTGTTTACCTTGAATACGTGCAACGTTCTGTTTTCTTACAGTAAAATGGACACAATAATATTTTCCTTATTTCCACTGAAAAATTATTATAGTTGAATGATATAATGTATGCAAAGGTACTTTGAAAACTTCAAAATAGTATGTAAATAGTGGTTAAATAAAGGCCTTAAGAACAAGACCTATTCACTTGGGCAACAGGAAACAAAAGTTTTCAGCAGCTAGAATAAGCAGGAAATGATGAGTTTGAGAGGCTTCCTTGGACCTATTTAAACCATTTTCTTAACTGTGCAAGCCCTGGGAGAATTGAAATGATTGGGGATCTTTATATGTGCATATAATAGAAGGTCAAAAGTTATAGTTCTTTTTTCTGTTTCAGAAGATCTGGATGGGGCTGGAGGAGAAGAGTATCCCATGGATATTTGGCTCTTACTGGCCTCCTATATCCGTCCTGAGGACATTGTGAATTTTTCCCTGATTTGTAAGAATGCCTGGACTGTCACTTGCACTGCTGCCTTTTGGACCAGGTTGTACCGAAGGTGCGACCACAGAGAGCTCACTGTTATCTGTGTAGCTTATTTCTTGTTGTTTTTGATTTGGAGCTACTCTCTGGATGGTGACCTCTTCTCACTTTCTCTACTGCATGCCTGGGCATGAACCTAGCTTTGAATTCCTTGAGCTCCTCTTTAATTTAAAATTGATATTATTAATTCATCTGGTAATTGTCTTCCCTATGGTTACCAACTTTTCTTCAGCGGTTTATCTTAGCTAGAATTTTCAGAAGTTATAGATGCCCATCTGTTTATCTTTGCAACTGGATTTGTTGTTTCTTAGATTTGCTAGTCATCTTGAAGTATCATATAGTCTTTGTAGTTATGCTGCTCTGTGTATAGTAGTGGTGAAGAGGGAGTGAATGATGTGATTAGTAAGAGGGCTGACTTTTGATGCAGGGTTAGAAGTGTAGTGAAGATTATAAATCGTCAGTAAGAATGTGGTGGAAGGGGATGGTGAGGTATCAGGGAGTAGAGAACTTTCTGAGACATGTGACAGGAGAACTTGGTGGATCTTCCCCAGTGCAGGTTCTTTTTGAGCAGCTGAAGAATATTGTACTGGTATAAAGTCAGAGACTTGCCCCCTTTTTAAAGTGAAATAGTGAGGATTTAAAATTTTTAAATGAATAGAGGAGTGCAGGATTACAAGGTATATTGGGTTTTGCATAGAAGAGACGCAAAAGTAGCTAAGAAGTGAAGGAGATAGTGATTTGTGTGTGTGTATGTGAGAGCACTAGGGACAAACTAACTACTGGCCAGTGGAATAGTATAGTAAAATTTGTACTGAGCCTAGGAGTCCTAGGAGACTGGCCTAGAGCAGAAGAGAGAGGTCACTTATTAGTAGGAGTAATGTGTCATGTTTTAGGCACTACACGCTGGATGCCTCTCTGCCTTTGCGCCTGCGACCAGAGTCAATGGAGAAGCTGCGCTGTCTCCGGGCATGTGTGATCCGATCTCTGTACCATATGTATGAGCCATTTGCTGCTCGAATCTCCAAGAATCCAGCCATTCCAGAAAGCACTCCTAGCACATTAAAGAATTCCAAAGTAAGTGACAATTAGTGTTGGGGTTTAACAAATGGACTCTTGTATAATGGGCCTGTTATCATGGCTTGTTTCCAGCTTCCTTGATGGGGTGGTCTAGGGCCATAGGTACCAGGCTGCTAAGGGACTAATGTAAACTTTCAGAGCTCATGGGTATCTCTTCTCCCAAGACATTCCTGCTGTGCTGTGTTGGCTCATGTTATCTTTACCTTAAAGCTTTCTTGTGCTTTTAGCATATTCCTTATTCTCTTTATTTTAATTTATCTTCATGCCCCTTATACATTGGGCCACTTTAGATGGTTTAGATGGTTTGATGGTTTGGGCTAGGAAGAACACAACTCAAATGGTAGATGTAAACTATAATTCTTAAAAGGTGCTTTAAATCATGATACAAAGATATAAAACAACTTACTAATTTTCTTTTTCTAATGTGACCTTGACATCTGGATTTCCACTTTCTTGTTAACCTTAAAAGATTCTGGTGTGGACTTCTTCAGCATTTGCAAAGTGCCCACTATTGCCAGGCTCAGGGGTGGGTTGTTTCAGAGACTATAAGGTACTTCCACTCATAGACTTTAGCCCTCTAAAATTCTTACTGTGTTCTAGGCCTTTCCTTATATCTTGGAATTTCCCCAGTAGTTTATATTTGTACATTGTATTCAAGGTTCTAGCATTCTTCTGATTTGTAAGTAGGTCTATAAGCCTTTGGTCCATTCTCTCCTTTTTTTTTGCCATAATGAAATATCTAGTGAACACATCTTTGCCAAGCTAGACTAGTATAGCATATATGATCGTTTAGGCAAGTTGATGTCTCGGCCTTTTTCTCATTCAACTAATACTATTGTCTAAATTTTGTATCTTTTGCGTTTGTTAATAACTTTTATTACTCTGTTCCTACCCAAAGTCTGGTGTTCTGTGGCACTTCCTGTTCTCTTCTGTTTTGTTTTTATGCTTTGGATGTTACATAATGATTCTTTTCCCCTAGTTCAGCTCTAGTGTGGTAACATTCTACCTGATACATATTGATTAAAAGGGAACTGTTGATTCGAGATCATCATGGTTCCCCCCAGGGTTGCAAACTGAGGTGGTCAGGGCCATTGGCTGAGCCAATTTAATGTCACACTAGCTGATGGATTTAGGGCAGGATTAGAATGCTGGGTGAGTAGAATTTCATTCCTTCTCCTTGTAATATGAGTGGACAGTGTATCATTTCACATTTATAGTTTTTCTCCCCCAAAAAACATTTGATCTTGTCAGGTGAGGTGGGGATCATCCCAAAGCTAACCATGCTAGGGGTGAATCAATTGTTGGGAGCAGAGCAGCGTTAGGCAAACTCCTCATGCTTGACACATCCTCGCGGCTCCAGTGCACAATGCAAGTGCTACTGCCTAAATCTAAAATACCCATGTCTTCATATTCTTATAATTGTATATTAAGTTTTTTAAGTGGACTAAAAAAGTGACTTTTAAGTGGCTAAAATCAAGGTGGTGATAACTAAGGTCTTAATCCAGACAGGAAGGCTAGGCTACCTGTCTGCTGCTTTTGTACCTGTTGTTAGAGATCTTCTGAAGAGGATGTGGGACCTGCAGTGGCAGGTGTCCCATGCATGGCCTTGCTAGTATAACCACATCGCATGGCATTCAGGAAGTTGCCAGCATGCCTAAGGGAAGTTGTCCCATGTTCCTGGACTCCACCTTTTCGTATTTGATTCTCCCTCTCTCTCTTTTCAGTAGCATAGCTTGTGTGGGACACTGGAGCCGTTGTGTTGGCAGCAGAAGTGTTTGCCCCTTAAAGCCAAGCCCATTATTTTTGATGGAACAGCAGGACCTACAGGGCATGTCTGAAGGGCAGGACAGCTGGCACGGCGGACGACCCACCCCTTATCCCCTGGGAGGTACTTAACTTCTTGTGTTAACCCTAGCTGTAGCCTGACTTTCCTTGAGGGGCTTACTCTAGACTGAATTCAGCTCACCTCTGTAGTTTCCATACCGGCTGTCTGCTCCCAGAAGGTCCTGAGTGGTTTGCTCCTATTACGTACAGGGCTGGCTGTCTCTGCCTGCCTTATGGCTTTGTTATCATCTTGTCTGGTGGCTACTGGCTGCCCTTATATTTTAATATAGAGGAGTGGCCTGCTGAATCAGATAATGCCCCAGTCTCTAGAGACCATGTTTCTGTCTTTAAAGATGAGAACAATAGGGGTTGACCTCAATAGCATCTGAGGTTGACTTATATTGGTACCTCTTCTCTTTACTGAATAGCCTTGGGATTGTCTCTTTTCATGTTGCACCAGTGTCAAATTGTAGTGGTGGTGCGGGGGAGGTGGGGGTTTCTATCCGTGCCAAAGTGAAATCTCAGCATTGGGACCGTGGCTGGCTTTAGTGCTAGCAAACAGAAAGGTTATTTTTATTTCCTTACAGTGCTTACTTTTCTGGTGCAGAAAGATTGTTGGGAACAGACAGGAGCCAATGTGGGAATTCAACTTCAAGTTCAAAAAGCAGGTGTGTGCTTTTATCATCTCTTTGCTTTTCAGGTAATAGCTTACTCTAATTTTACTAGACATAAAATTGCCTCATTAAAATCAGATAATACACATTAAAACATATAATGTCATAAAAATGAAAGAAAGAACTGTTTTGTGTGAAAGAGGCACAAAGATTTAATAGCTTAATGCAAAGAGTAAATAAACCTTGAGTGGATCCTGGATTAATGAACAAAGAGCAATAAAAGACATTTTTGGTACAATTAAAGAAATATGAGGATGCCCTGGATATTAGATTACATGAAATTATTGTTAATTTTCTTAGGTGTGATCATGTTACTAAGTTATATATGTATCTTTATTCATGTTGAATAAGGGTGGAATGCCAGTGTTACTTTCAAATGGCTTTGCCTCCCCTACCCCAAGAGTTCATGTGGTTTTTTTTTTCTTAATATGTGAATATATATAAAATGAGAGGTGAGGGAGAGAGAAAACAAACGTGGCAAAATATCCAGTGGTAAAGGGTATACAGGAGTTTATTGCATGGTTTTGTTAACTTTTCTATATATTTGAAGACTTTAAAAGTGGGGAAAAGGGAAAAACTTGTTATAACAATGTACTGAGGTTATTTGACTAAGAATTTTTTTGTTTTTCAAAGCAAATGTATTTGTAAACAACAATACTTCATATGGTTTTATATCTGAGGCAGTTTGGGCAAGCCATGGGGAGAGGGACTGCCAAGAGTCTATAAGAAGAGTAGATACTATTGCACCTTTATCTCTGCCTTTTTCTTGGACTGTACCTGAGATCTTGGCTACAGTGAGGATCTCTTCTGCATGTCTTTACTTCTTGTCCTCAGCAGCCTCATTTCCTCCACCTGTCTCCCATACTTAGTATCTCACTGAGGTGACACATTACAAATAGAATTACAGTTATCCCTCACTTGATGACAAGTGTGTTCCAGATAAGTTTGTATTTAAAGTAAATCATATTTTTACATTGATTTTTCAAAAACACGGTTCTAGGGATGAATTTTGGCTCTGATCATTTGCTTTTAATAAGATGTCCACAATCTATGATATCCATTAGATGTTGGTAGAGAGTCCACCATAGCAGCTTTTTGGGAGGGAACTGAGGGGCAATCTTCACAGTGTATACAAGCCAAGACCAGAGCTGCTGCAGGAAAGTGAATGCTAAGATTTCCTCTAGCTCTGAGAGTTGTGACTCTTGTTTTATGATGCCTGGAATTAGATGGCCACTTCTGCTTCCATCCCTTTTTGTGCAGCAGATGTTCTTTGGAGTCTGACAAGTCACAAGGAATTTGTGATCTCTCAAACATTGGAGGGCCTCTGATAGAGCTATAAGTTTCCATGTCTTGCCAGATGGTAGGAAACACCATCTAAATGAAGCACCCACTGTCACATTTCTCATCCAAATGTGTTTCCATGTCTTTCAAAGGTCAGATTTTCCTTGATCTGTATAGAAACTGATATGTATATTAAAGAGAGAAGAGATAACAGAAAAATGGATCTCAGCAGCTTTAGTTAAGCCATACCATTTTCATTGGTGGAGTCTTAGAGCCATAAACATTTTCTCTAACCCATTAGAGTAATTCTTAATTCTCTTCAGTCCCCTAGATTAAAGAGCAAGTGTATGGGAGGATTGCAGCCTCCCATTCAGTATGAAGATGTTCATACCAACCCAGACCAGGACTGCTGCCTACTGCAGGTCACCACCCTCAATTTCATCTTTATTCCAATTGTCATGGGAATGATATTTACCCTGGTAAGTGGAGACAGGATGTCATCCTCAGCTCTTTCATAGACTCACTATACTTAGGGTTTGAAAGAAATTTGTAAATTTAACCATTGAGGAAGAAATCTTTGAAGAATAATTTTAAACAAAATCTGAAAGCAGACTTGTATACTAGGAACAGACATATTTGTGAAGTTAATTATGTCTGAGAATATTTTACTTCTGTTTCCTTCTCTATAGTGAACAGAATGTTTTTGCATCTCCTGTGTAGTGCTCATTAATGTTTGAGAAACATTATCCCATTAAGGTTAATGAAGAAGCTTATACATGAACACAGTATGTCAGGACCTGAGGCATGCGTGTGGTATCATAAATGGAATATTAAAATGTAGCGTTACCAGCTCTGTCTTTTGTGTGATGCTCTGACTATTCAAGGTTTAGCTAAGAATTAGATTTTAGCTAAGAATTAGATTAGTAAACAACAAATATGCTTCTGGTGTATTTTCCGTGTTTTTAACATTTTTAACTGGATTGGCAACTGGTGAGTTCATGTAATTTATCTTCTCTGTATTTTAAGCTTATGTTCAGAGATATGTTTCCCCCTCCACATTGAAAATAGCATTATTCTTTTTTTAATGGTAAAATAAATAATTCATACTTCATGTGAAGAATTTAAATAATACATAAACACATTGAGAACAGTGAAGGTGACTTAGACTTCCGCTATCCTATAACTGCAGTTAACTTTTGGGGAACTGTTCTTTAATGTATCTGTTAATATATATTCAATACATGTATATACCCACTCTCTTAAATAATTTTGTATAATTGAGATTATGTCATATATCTGTTTTTATTGTAGGCATCTCTCATTAAGCCACATTAATGACTTATTTATATACTTATACTCCATATACTTCCTACTCTTAGAATTCTATACAGATTTACGTATACATAAACATTTAGAGATTTTGTGGTTTGTTTTCCAAAACAATGTGATCAGACCAGTTTCATGCATCTTGCTTAACTTGCTCAATAATATCTCATCAGAATCCCTTCAAGTCATCTCTTATAGCTCTAATCCAGTTTTTTAAAATTGTCATTAAGGTAGTCTATGTGCATGTGTCCTAATTTGTTCAGCCATTTGAGAGGCTTTCTTTAGCACAGTTTAAATATATGAAGCTAAGAAAAACTTATAAAAATCACCCTTAATTTTTAATATCTTTGCATAGAAAGATAGTATAGTGCTGTTGGTATAACTTAGAGATTATTTTGTGGCCTAGTTCATGTCAGTTTTCTAGATTGTCTCATTTTAGAGTGAGTCATAGGAAAACAAGGTTGTTTAATTTGAGTACCGAATTTATTTTTCCCTCCCAGTTTACTATCAATGTGAGCACGGACATGCGGCATCATCGAGTGAGACTGGTGTTCCAAGATTCTCCTGTCCATGGAGGTCGGAAACTGCGCAGTGAACAGGGTGTGCAAGTCATCCTGGACCCAGTGCACAGCATTCGACTTTTTGACTGGTGGCATCCTCAGTATCCATTCTCCCTGAGGGCATAGATACTGCTTCCCGTCACTGAGGGCAGCCCTGAGCTAGGCCAGTCCATTTGTAATCAGATTCCAGTTTGGAAGGGGCAGCTGATTGTATATCTGGTCAGTAATGCACATGCTCTTCAGGTTTCTGGGGCTCCTTCTAGGGGAAGGAGAAGGATTGAATCAGGAGTAAAAACATTATGATTTATAAACATATTTTAATGTAAAATTTTGCATTTGAAAGGTGAAACCTGGCCCTATTTTCTGTGTTAAACCCCATTTGGTGCTACTGAGTTTGTTCTTTATTCTTTTATCCCAGCCAGAGTGGATGATCTCGCTTTAGGGGAAAATTAAACTCTTAAATCTCCAAACAAGGAAATTTCAGCATTCCCTTATGGATCAGAGTAACCTTAGAGGCTTAAAATTGTTGCTACTGTTGCTTCCAATTTAGCTGCCCCTCAAATTCAAGTGAATATTTCCTCTTCTCCCTTTACCCCTCTCTAGAAATAAAGCAGGTGACAGGGTTTTCATAAACTTATGAGATTGACTTGTGTATCTTTCTTTAAAAATATTTGTCACATAAATATTTTTCTGCCAGTTTTGGATTTTAGGTATTTTTTTTTTTTGCATGAAGCTGATAGTAATGATAATGATTTTGTGCTACACTAGGAACTTTTCATAATATCTCTAGTTCTCACAATCCTGCAAGGTAGGTGATACTATTCCCATTCTCTGGCTGAAAAAGCTGAATCAGTGACTTACCCAAGGCCATACTATCCAATAAGTGGCAGAGCCAGAATTCTGACCCAGGTCCTTTTGCTGTGCCACAATTTAAAAGGTCAGTCTCATTATTCTTGTGGTAGATGGTGGCACAGGGGAGCAGGCAGAGTGTACATAGATAGAAAGAGTAAAAGGGTGAGTAAAAAGTTGATTGTGGTATACCTTATCCCTGATCAGCCTAAAAGTTACATAAGATTGATGAAAGAATCTTTTAAATATGTGTTTCCAAGTAAAATGTAAAACAAATCAAGACAGTTATTGCAGGAAGGATAGTGATATTTTCATTGAATTGTTAGAAGGGCATTTATTATGAAGGTCATTAAAAAATTGCATTCTCATATTGAAACCAGACTCCTGCACTATAAGAATTCAGTGACTCCTTTGCTCTGCTCTGCCCTGTGCTGCCTATGAGAGCTTGGCCTTTTATCCCTGCAGAAATGCTCATGTCCTCTTGGTGAGAGGACTTGGTATAGCTTGTGTACTCTGAGAAGAGGATCATGTTTTTGTTTTGTTTCTGCTAACAAGATAAGTTTGCTGCTTGTCTCCTCCCACCTGCCCCCCACCCAAATTAGCTAGGGAGCTGGATGTTAGCTAGAGGTGGCATCACGACCATATTCTTTAAACATGAAAACCTCATGGGGGTAGTTATTATCATGAGCTTGACTGCTAAATTAGTGTGTTGTTTTTTTCCTTACCATTCCCTACCCCCTGCTATTTAAAGAATATTCTTAGGAAGCACCTGCTTAATACAGCTGCTAACAGCTAACCTTACCCTGCACTGAGGGTGGTACTCAAGCTGTTCACACAGAAAGTGAGCCTGGGTCAGTGAAAACCAGAATTTGGACAGTTAAATGATAAAAACAAAAAACCCCTGAACAATATGCACCATCTCTACAATCAGAAGTTGCCTCTTTGAGGCAAGAGGAGAGAAGCACACAGTCCCTAGTTCCCTGAATTAAAGATGCCATGGAGCAGAAGGGAGTTGTCCTGGTGGATTTTGTGTCCCCCATTTAGGAGTCACTTTTAGAAGGGGAGTGAAATAAATTCGGCTTAATAATTGTGTTCTGACTGATCTTCCTAGTTTTTGTATGAAACTCCATGGTATGATGATATTGCCTCAGCTGTTCTCTTAGTGTAATATTGACAGACACTTGGTAAAGTATGTTATCAAAGGTTATCATGGCTTCAGCCTTCCCTCTGCACTGACTGAGTTGCCTTTTCTAGGATGATTCCTGATTCATTAGTGAAAGGATATGAAGTGTCTCAGGGATTTCCTTTTGATGAGAACCTGAAACTACCTGGAGAAGAGTTGGAACTTTCTGAACTGCTTTTGTAAAAACTGCTTTGTACTTGTCACTTCCTTAAATATGTACCTTGATTTTGCTCTAAGGGTCAGACAAACAAAATACTTAGCTTCATTTCTTACCCCTCAAATAAATCAGAATTACTCAGATTTTCCTGCCTTCTACCAAAGATACAAGGAAACTAAGCCAAAAGGTGAATATATTGCAGGAAAGAAAAAAATTAATGGTTATATGTGCCACTGATCTCAACTACAGCATTTGTTGCTGATATAGAACATGTGTGTGTATAAGTCTGTACACATGGCATGTATATAAAAATCTTTCACACTTGTAGCAGTGTGTACTGGGTATTGGAAAGGATTGAGTAGGCACTGTGATGATACTTCACAAACTAGATGGGAAAGATGCATTAATAGCCACAGGTGACAGGGTAAGGAGCAATTCAAGAAAACGTACAGATTTAACCAAAATTTCTCAGGAATTTTGGCATTGAGACTGTCTTCATACTATGTATATATAATAGACAAACATTTCATTTTATAGTAAGTGTTAGCACAGCCAAATACCTGAATTCAGGCAAGCGACACAGTTCACTGAAGTGCACCCTAGGGAAATATATCTGGATTAGGTTTCTCCACTTACAAAATGGGTACAACCAGAGTAAAAGTAGTAAATGGGCGCAAGAGAAAGGTGACGAACCATTGGCAGACAATTACAAGGCCAGTACGGAGGCCAATTTAGAGAGCAGGTGGTTAGAGACAAAGGTAAGTTCAAAGGGATATGTGCTGCACCTCACTGGGAAGGAGGCAGGACTCCGCTGGGCTCTGAAACTTTACTGGCGTTGGGTAAAAACCTCGGCTCTCCGCCACCTCGTAAGGGACTCTCCGGGCAGAACCAAGATGGCGCGCAGCATCAAAGAGGCTCCTGTGTCACGTGTGAGGGAGCGCCGGGGCGGAGGCGTGGCCTCGAGGGAGTCGGTCAGGCCCCGCCCTTGAGGTGGGGCCAGGGACTGTCAGCAGAAGGAGCGGGTAGGACCTTGAGGAGGGGCGCCACGGCGCTGGTGGAGGCTGCAGCTACGTCCGCGCCTGCTCGGCTCCCTAGGACGCGTCGGGCTCCCGGGGTCCGGGGTGGCTTCTTGCTCGAATACGAGCTGCCCGGCCTTCAGTGATTGCAGGCAGGTGAGCGTCCAGAGCCCGGGTTGGGGAAGGATGCCTCTTTTTCCCACTTTCAGCTCCCCTCACAGTTTGGGGAGGGGGTCTCAGTCTAGCGGTTCTGGGGAAACAGCACCTTTTTACTCAAATGTGTCGTCTCCTTTAGACTTCGCTACTGCTGCTTCTGCCGCCACTCACCAGCCTTTGCAGTGCCCTGTGCCCTTGGAGGTGAGAATGGGGGGGGGGGGACGATTCTCGATTTGCGAGGAGGGCGTGGAGTTCGCCTTCAGCTCTATCAGCTTGGGGAGGGGGAGTTGAGTTGGCAACTCTCCCGGTGGGAACTGGATGGACTGCGCCCCCATTTCCCCTCCAGGAGAGTCAGAGAAGAGCCTGGGCCAGCTCCGCTCCTTTGGCACAAGAGGTACTGAGGTCTTCGCTCTTCCCGGGGGTCTTATTCCTTTCCACGTTGCTCATATCACCCGTTCTTAATATTGCTAGCTCTCCATTCCTCGAACTGCCAGTCTCAGGCTGTGCCAGAGATGCCCCCATCTCTGCAGTGCCAGGGCGGTGGGGTGGAAGGAGCGGCCAATCCGAGGTCTGGTGAAGGTGGGGTTGAGTGTGGGCGCAACCGTAAAAGAGTGCTGGAATACAGATTCCTGAGCTGGGAGGGTGGGAGTGGGGAACTGACTTTCGACCACGCAGTAGCGGTGTTTTCCCCGTACAGTTTGGTGGTGGGTGGGAAGAGAGAGGTCCGGTTGAAAGACTTGGAAACGAGGTGTGGCTGGGTTTTTTGTTTTGAGGAAGAGGGATTGAGGACAAGGTACCACCAGGTGCTAAAGTCACCTTTGAGGAGAGGTATGCTGGTAGAGGGGTGGGGGAATTGGGGCTGCTGTCCTATGTGGTGAGCAAGTGGTTAAGGAGGAGACTGCTTAGCATGGAGATCCCCTCCTGGAGGGAGCTTAAGGGGCTGCTCCAGTAGCCACGTTTCAGGTTCTTCCCCCAGTCTTCCCCGTTGGAACTGGTACCTAGTACTTTGTTTGACATCCAACAAACATTAATTGGGCACCTACTATAATGCCAGACACCATGCTAGGTGCTAAGTCTTCTGAAGGCAATTTAGGGCTATGGAGCACCTGAAAGGTACACACAGTAGACACTGTTAACAGCTCTGCACACCGCCAGCCCCCGCTCCCCGCCCTCCACCAGCCCCAATTTTGTTACATTGCTATTGGATTAGAAAAAGCCAGAGCCCTGTCCACATCCTTTCAAATAACTGTCTGAACTGGATTCCAACCTATCCACCCCCTACCACTATTAATTAGCAGGCAGTCCCAAGGAAAACTACCTTAGCAAAAGGAACAGTTTGAATGATTTCCTTTGGCTATTTTCTAGAACTTTGTCCTGAGGTGTGAGGAGGCTGCCTGGGATAAAAGGTATCTCAAGATAAAAATGAAGCAATGAATGGCACAATGGTTATCGGGGGCCAAGAATGCACTAGACACCCAGCACAATGGGAGACACCATCTCTGGAAGATAGAAGAGTAGGGGTGGGGGGATGTGAAAGGGAAATCTCGTCCAGTGGTATCTGGGCATGTGCAGCTGAGCACGTCATGATGCCAGAACTGTGGCATGTATAAGGAAGGTCTGGCAGCTGGGTGCTAAGGAGAGATTGGAGGGGCAGGGCAGGGCAGGCAGACAGGCTGCTGGGTCTCCTGTCTAGGAGATTGCTGAAATCTTAGAGCTGAAAGAGCTGTCAGGGATTGCTTGTGGATCCTTTCAGAGAGAGCCTCTGAGGATAGCAGGGTGAGAGCTAGGGAGAGGAGCAGGGCCAGGGAGGTGGGGGCCAATGGGGCTTTAGGATATGGGGGAGATAGCTGAGGTCTTTCTATGCCAGGGACACTCTACTCTGGGGCTTTAGGCCCTTGGATGGGTTGACATAGAAACAACGTGTGGTTTCTGAGTGGTATGGATTTGTGTGTGGTGTGTGTGTGCTGGAGAGGAGGAGTTGGTATGGAGCAGGGAGGACTGAGTGAAAGCTGCCTCAGAGTCTAGGTCCCAGGTAGGGAATTGGGAGAAATGGAGGGGAAGGAGTGGGGTCAGAGGGCGGGGTGAGTGTGTACTGCAGCCACATGAAGTCACCATACATCCCCCCTCTGGCCTGCTTGCTCACTGAGCTATAATTAGCTCTGGAGGGCATGTGGTGCTGGCTCACAGGAGTGTGGCACTTGGGATGGCCAGCAGAGTAAAGAGTACTCAGAGAGGTGCTGGTGCTGGGCGAACTCTGAGAGGGGGTGTTTCTAGGGGACCTTTTCTGAATTGGGAGTGGCCTGTTAGGACCTGAGAATGTCATGGGGAAATAGCAGTGGGGGAAGGAGCTCTAAGCCAGGATGGTATGAAACTCCAGGGCTGGCAGAGCCTGAGGACTCCCCTCTTATCTCCTGGCCACTGGCTCACCAGTCACACAAGAAGCATGACTGCTGCCCAGCTCATTGCTCTGCTTTCAGAGAGCATTGGGAGCTGCAGCCCCCCACCTCCCTCAAGTGTCTTCTGTTCCCCCAGGTGAAGTCAGTTCTAATCCAGAGCAGTTTCCTGCCTGTCAGTCAGGGGCTGAGAGGCCTTGGCTGGGGTTGCTTCATTCTCAAAGAGCTGGAGGAGAAACTATCACCAGTTAATTCAGTTGGTCATACTCCAAGTGGTGCTCAGTGTTGACCCCCAGGCTGTGCCAGAGACTGAATCTTTGATCACATGCTACTCCGTATTGCTCCCAAATGATTACTTGTATATCTTAAGTTCTTTCAGGTAGACTGTGAACTTGTTAAGGGTAAAGATTGTATCTTACTTGCCTTTTGTATCCATGACAATTCCTAGCTAAGTAAGTAATCTACTACAGAATAGGAAGTCTACTGACAGTAATCGTTGGATTGAATTAAAGAGATCTGTCTTCAGATCCTCTGGGTTCAATGAAACCTCCTTGCAACTAGAAATATTTAACCAGGAGCAGAGGATCCTCTGGGGACCCAATACAGTGGTATTAAATCAGTGGGGGAATTAGATTCTATAGGCAGTGAAGTGAAAATTCCTAGATCTCCCATAAAGCCATGGTATGTGGTTTAGGTTTATAACTCTGAATAATAATACTAATGTACAGATATAGTATATATTATATAGTAATTATAAAAATACATAATGTATACAATGATTTAAAAGAGTATTTAAGTACAAGTATAATTTTGTAGTTAAGTGTCAGATGAAATAGCTGGTTTGCATTTAGAGGCCTTTATTGCTCACTTTGCCCAGCCAGTGGAATTTTATTTATTCTCATAAATTTATTCTCATAAATTAAATGCATGTCTGATGTGACTTCATGGCCACTGTCTTCAGATAGATAACTGTCATTTTAAAGGAGAGATAGGTTTCCATTTAATTTAAGAAATACTTCCTTAGGACAATAAGGGATTCCTCATTTAGTTGTGAGCTCCTTATTCCTGAAGGATAATCAAGTAAAGACTGAACTGTCAGGGATGTTGTGGAAGGAGCTCCCTGCCAGGGTGGGAGGTTGGCCTGCATGGAATCTGCAGGAATCTGCAGTTCCAAGTATGGGCAGGGGTGGGGGTCGGCACTGGATGATAGAGGTTCTTGACAGCTACTACAGAAGAGGATTTTCCTGTGTTTGGCTTAGAACAGGGGTCCCCAACCCCCAGGCCACAGACAGGTACCAGTCCAAGGCCTGTTAGGAGCCAGGCAGCACAGCAGGAGGTGAGTGGCGGGCCAGCGAGCGAACCTCCATCTGCCGCTTCCCATCGCTCCCCATCTCTCACATTACCACCTGAACAATGCCCCCGCCAACTCCGTCCATGGAAAAATTGTCTTCTACGAAACCAGTCCCTGGTGCCAAAAAGGTTGCGGACCGCTGGCTTAGAGGATAGCTGCTGAGAGGAGGGCCTGGGAAGTGCAGCCAGGCCAGGAGCTTGACGTTGACTGTTCCGTGAAGAGTGAGCATTCTGGGAGACTTAGGGGGTGACCACCGCCATCTCTAATGCACACGGAGCCCTGGGCTTGGGAGATTAGGCAGTAGAGCTCTGATGGATGGTGGTGAGTAGAAGGGTGGGCTGGGCCCAGTTCCTTGACCTCAGCTCACACTAGGCCAGTTGTGGAGTACCCCCAAATGTTGGCCCTTGTTTGGGACAGAGCACATGGAACAAGTGGAATTTTCATTCCTTAATTATTATCCTCATCCTTCCCTCTCATACATTCCCACAGAAATTCAAGACCACATATACACTTGCACTCTTTCATCACCAGTGGTACGCTTTCATGATCATGCACACACACAAAGCTCTCACGGCACCCATGAGCTCTTATGAACATACATGGTTTCATGACTCCCAGATGCATTCTCACGACCACAGTCGTATACCATCATGAGCCCTGTCATACACTTGTGACCACACACATCCACACACAATCTCACCATTATACATACTCATTCAGGACCCCATTCTCATGACCATACTCTTACACACACACACACACACACGCTTCTCTTTCATGATTACACATTTACGCCACAAATTCTCATGACTATGCACTTACACACTCTGTTGTGTGAATATACATGCCTTCCCCCACATTCTCTCTGTGTCATAACCACATATAGCCCCCATACTTTTGTGACCACATACACATACACACTTTTTGTGGTGCCTACATGTCTCTGGGTAGTTCTGTGTACTCTAGACCTTTCACACCCCAGCACCTGGCAGCACTCCCTTCTGGTGTTCCTGATTACCCCTGAGCAGTTCTGTTTTCTGCTACGTGACAGCCCTCTAATCTGATGGGCTGACCTACTAACGCAGAAACCTCTGAGCAGTTTTTTGTGAACACCAGAGGACCCATATTTGTCCCACACAGACCTCTAGTTTGAAAGATTTTTATCCTCCAAATAGATGACATTTATGACTTTGTTCCTTCTCTTGCGAACATTATTTGAGGACATCTGTAAGTGTTAATCAACGGCTCTGATTAGCAGAAGATGGCTAGGGTTACTGTACTTAATGATGTAAGTTCAGCGAAAGCCAGGTCCTGCCTATCTTAGCTTTTGTAAATAAATGATCTCTACTAGACATTTAGAATGTGGGCCCCCAGTGTCACCTGTGTAGCCTTCCCAGGTTTTTTTCTCTGTTGCATTGATGTGCTGCCTCTCTGAGAGAACATGTATTTATTTTAGCAGAGGTCTCTGTAGACAATACTTACCAGGGATCTTCTAACCTCTTTTAGGCCTGGAACCCTTTTATACAAATGAAACCTTAATCACATGTCCAGTAAAATTGACAGACTTGGAGTTGATGAGATTAAAGAAAGGAAAGAGGGTTCAGAGCCCTTTGTGTCTGTCTCACCTCTTTCCCCTTTTTTCGTCCCGGGCTGCCCCAAAGGTACTATATCATAAAGCCCAGTTTGCAAATCCCTGGCTTAATTTAAAGATGTAGTTGTGATGGCTGTAATTTTGAAGCGGAACTATTCTGGAGGTGCACAGAGACTTGCAGTCCTCCTTTCCCCAATAGCCTTTGACATTAGTCCTCCTGGGGTGGTGAGAATGCGAGTAAGCATACGGCTAGGCATGCCCGGGGCAGCTGCAGTTTATATCTGTGTCCTGGTGTGGTTGTTAACAGTGCTTCCATTCACTCTCCTGGTTTGGACAGAAAGTTGTTTGCTTACCCAAATGATAGGCCGTGTCTTAGCAAGAGGTGGTTCATAGCTAACTCCTGGGGAGCAGCTGGAGGGATGGGCTTCACAGATACGGGCCCAGAGGAACCTGTCAGATAGAGAGGCCTCTTCCTGAATCAGCAGGATGCGCCGATGTTCGGAAGTTGAGTATCTGGGCTGGCAGTCAGTGCTAACCTGTGCTTGGGTAGCATTTTATACTTTTCAGAACAGTTTCGTGTCTCTTAACTCCTTTGACCCTCATGACACCCTGTAAGATCACTGTCTCGTGTTGTGTGTTACAACCTTCATTTTCCAGATTTGGGAACCTGATGCCCAGAGAAAGTCTAACTGCTGGCCTTTTAGGGGCCCAGGGAACTGGATGATTTGACTTAGAAGTGATTTGTGGCCAGCAGTGAGAAACTGTCAATAAAGCTTTTCCAAGAGTGTTTTTCTCTTGGAAGGCTTCCTGTAGCTAATACAGATTTTTAGTTTTCTTATTGTAATTGGAGTGGGCCCAGCCTTGAGGTGCTTCAGGAGCCTGGGGTGCTAAGAGTTAACACTTACTGAGTGTTTGCTGGACACGGATGTCAACACTTTGCATATGTTAGCTCTAGTAATCCTCACATCAGCTATGTGAGGTGAATATTATTGTCATCTCCATTTCACAGATGAAGAACGGAGGCTCAGAGAGATTAGGTGTCTTTCCAGAGTCACACGTCAGTGGAGGAGCCAGCCCGTCAGCCTGCTCCAGAGTCTTCCTTTCGAGGCAGGAGTGGCCTCCATCTTGCTGTAAAGAAGCTTTAATTTTTCGGAGGGGAAGACAAATGAACCTATTCCCAGGCCTTGAGTCAGTTTTTTCTATTTTAGAGTTGCCCTTCTTTAAAGTTGGTCAGAGATACACTTCCCAGAATGACTCTGTCACATGTATCCATTCAGCTCCTTGTATGTTAGGACCATGGTAAGTGTTGGAGCATCCAAAGATAGTTAGGTTAGAGTCTTCAGATGAGTCTGTGTTGTACAAACAGAGGGAAAGGCTGTGCTGGGTCAGTGGAAGAGCCAATCTTATGTATGGGGGGGAATCAGAAAAGGCTCCATGGAGAAAGTGGTATTTAAGATGAGCTTAGAAGGGTGATCAGGAGTTCCTTAGACTAACATGGAAAGGAAGACTGAGGCAGGCCAGGTGAGGTGCTAGAAGCTCATGAGCAATAGGTGGGCTCTGGGAGCATGACAGTGGGCAGAGCTAGGGAGTAGCAGGGGAGAAAGGGCTTGACTGGGCTTTGGAGAAGAGGATGAGTGAGGGCAAGTCTTCTTGGGGTGTTGAGCTGGATAGGGAGAGGAACAAGGGAGGAGGAGAAGCTTCTGGATTAGAGGAAAAAAGAGGTGGGGAGTGAGACTTCATTCTACTGGGAGGATGGTATCTGAAAACCCCACAGGATGAGGGGGGCTGAGGGCTCAGAAGAACGTGTTTCTGTAGCTCCTGTGGGAATGTGGTATGGTATGGGGAACTCAGGCAGTCTCCTTACAACTCAGTATGGAGCCAGCTAGGCGGTAGAGGGAGAGAATTGGGTAGGTGGTAGATGAGGCTTTGGAGACAGGTCACTTCCAGTGGGGGAGTGGCTGCCTCATGACCGTGATGCCTGTTACACAGAGGCCTTCGCTCAAGCTAGAGGAGGATCAGTGGAGGAGGCCCGAGGTGAGCTATCCCTAGGCTGCCATCTCCCTGGATGAAGGCGACAAGGGCCGGGCCCAAGTGCCTTGGCCTCTTGGAAGAAACACGATGCCTGAAGGAGTCATGTCCACTCCCTCTTCCTCCATCCCCTACCCGTCTTTGGAGTCAGACAGACTGGACTTGAATCCTAGCTCTTCCTCTTACTAGCTGTAATAGACTTGATTACATGACTTAAGTCCCAATTCTCACATCTGTGAAATGAGAAGAAGAATTGTGTCTTCCTTGCAAGGACTTGTGAGGATTAAAGTAAGTTAATATATGTCCACTGACAACACAGTGTCTGGCACATGGTAAATATTGAATAAATCATAGTTGCTATTATAATTGTTATTATTTTCCTAGATGACCACTTCCCTCCCCATTTCCTCAGGTCTTCACCCTTTTGGGTGGGTATCTGACCTCCCAATTGGGTGGGTATCTGACCTTCCTCTCTTACCTCTTTACCTTGAAGCGCCCTCTTTGTGTGGCTCATGGCCCACTTAGACTTGAGCACAGCTCCTGGAAGCTTTGCCCTGGCCCTTTGGCTTCTATGGGAGCTGGTAGCTTTGCCTTTGCCGAGCTGTCTCACCGTGGTGGGGCCTGCCATCTGGCAGGGCAGTGGGGAGCCAGCCTGTCTGTGTGTGCATGTGGCCAGCTAGAGCATCAGACCCAAGTGCCCATCCCTCCTGTTTGTTAGGAAAAGATGGGGGTGATTTTGGGGGAGCCAAAGAGGCCTCAGAGTCTGCCTCTTCTGTGTTTAAAACCCCAGAGGCCTGGTTTTCATCTGACCCCTCCCTCCTCACACACACATCAGCTCAGTCTGGAGCCCTTCTCTGTTGTGTCACAGCCTGCCCACACTCCTCACTTGGCAAAACCCCTCACATATGTTTGCTTTGGGGGCTGGTAGCTTTCGCTTCTGAATCAGGACTTGTGAGTGTTACTTAGAAATTATGCAGGAGCTGAGGAGGCTTGTGTTAGGCTGAGATGATAATTGCGCTATTTAAAGATGGCCATGGAGCCAGGAAGAGCCAGGCGTCCTGATGTGGCTGTCTTCAAGCTCCCATCTGCTCACCATGCTTGTGCAGTTTGTGGGGACGGGGAGAGGAAGTCCTGGACAGTCATCTCACGGGCATCTGTCTGGCGTACATCTCTGGGCTCATCTTCAACTTGCTCTACATGTTGCCAGTTCACTAGGGCAAGTGGAGTCGCTACCTGGCTCTTGGTTTGGAAGGAGGCTGGGAAAGGGCTGATGGCACTGAAGCCAGCTTCTCAGTTACCAGAATGACTCGGAGGATTTGAGGAGGCCAAGTCAGACCAAATGGCCAGCACATCACTGTGGGCAGCCTGAGGTCCTATGTTTCCTTCCTGAGAACTTCCCAACCCCTTTCCCATAAGGAGCCATAAAAAACCCACCCACAGGGCTTCCCTGGTGGCACAGTGGTTGAGAGTCCGCCTGCCGATGCAGGGGACGCAGGTTCGTGCCCCGGTCCGGGAAGATCCCACGTGCCGCGGAGCGGCTGGGCCCGTGAGCCATGGCCGCTGAGCCTGCGCGTCCGGAGCCTGTGCTCCGCAACGGGAGAGGCCACAACAGTGAGAGGGGCAAAACCCACCCACAGGCCCGCCTTTGCCCACTACTAAGGTAATTCGTACTCCCCTACAATTGTGGGGTGCTTTTCCAAACTCTTTATCCATGATCTCATCCCTCTGAGGTGGACTAAATAAGGGCTGTGGGTTCTTACAGTAGAGGCCTTAGTAGGTCATGACAAGCCCAAGATCACTCAGCTGGTCTGGCAGAAGTGCAGCTCAGGTCTCCAGAGTCCCCGCTCTGGGCTCCTTCCTCTATATTACACTGCAGGCTGCCTGGAGATCTGTTGGACTGAGTCCCTGAGCTCCTGAGCACACTATACTCTTCTCCAAAAGACAGCCTCTGCCATAGGGGGCCCCTTCCCCAGACTGGCCTTCTTTTCTGCTTCTCATTTCTTCTTGGGATGGGGGTAGGGGAGTGGGAAGGGTTGAGGGCCTGGCTGTTGATGAGCTTGGAGAGGTATGGGGGGCCAATGTGGCCTTTAAACCTCACAGATTGGAGCTTTAGGGTGAAGTGGGTAGGAGAATCAGAGGACTTGCTGTTATTAGCATTAGTGAGATGGCACCTCTGGCAAGACTGGGGTAGCAGCCCCTCCTACCTGCTCCCAGCTGCTCTTTGGGGCAGCGATATTGGGGTAAGGTAGGGTGCAGACCAAGGTGCTACTTTTCACCTCTTGGAACCCTGCCCTTTACGGTGGCTGTCCGGCTTGGGGAATGGATCCCTGGATCAGAGTGTGTATCCAGTTTCTGTGTCTGGGAACATGTGTATGTCCTAAGTCTCCAAGTTCCTGTGTCTCCCTGTGTGGGCACGCCCACATGCTGCCTGAACTACTGGGCCCTCTGGGAATGGCTGTGGGTATGAGCTTGGGAGTTCTCAAGCTGGCACTCTAACTTTTATCTTATCCAGGCCCAAGTTCCTCCCCAGCCTCACCTTGGCTATCCCCCGTTTCTGGGGGAGGGGATAAGGGGATGACAGGGGGGTTCAGGTAGAAGAGACACGGCCCGTTTTTGGTTCCCCTGCTAGGTTCAACCCTGCCACAGGCCAGAGGTTCCCTGTGTCTGACTTTTCACCTCATACTGGGTCCAGATGCCGCCTGTCCTCTCCCTGACCCTCCCAGTCTGCCTATTCCCCAGTCTGCTACCTGAGGGGTGAACAGGAAGCTGTCCCTGTGTCTCCCAAATGGGGATGGGGTAGGGAAGGAGGGAAAGCACCATTTACAGGGCTTCTCTGAGTGCCCATTACTGTGCTGGGTGTCTCACATCCCATCTCTCATAAAACAGGAGCTCTGAAGACAGCTCCCTCTGAAAACTGATTAAGGCGGTACCCTTCCAGCAGTGAGCAGGGAGGTTGGAAGCTGACGGCAGGCAGAAATCCCTAGCTGCATGCTGCCTTCCTCGGTTCACCTTCCTTTGCTCTGACCACTGGACTTCCCTGTGCCAGGCTCAAGGCGTTACTGCCAGGCTGTGCACATGCTAACCACCCTAGCTGGTGACTTTCTGACAGTGCCAGCATTGGGAAGTTACATGGAGGGAGAAGATTCCCAGGCACGAGCAGGGGCCCCACATGGAAGCCCTGCCCTAGGAGAGTAACATCTCCCCCACCTACCAACATGAATCCTTTACATCATTCTGTCTCTGCTCCAACCCAGAGGTGGTAGGCCATGAGTTCAGAATGGAAGCCTGCTGTCTGCCAGGTTTCAGGAGTAGGGGGTGACTTGAGCCAGAGCCTCCTCCCTGAATGATGGGCATGGAGCAGGTCAGGGCTATCTGCCTGCCCCAGTGTCCAGCCTGTGCCTTTTCAAGGAGCCATGTTGTGCCAGTGGTCAGGGTAGGAGCTACTCTGTCCCTGTTTCCTATGAGCCCAGTAGTCCATCCTGTATGGGACTCACACCCACTAAGAGCCCTTTAACCCCTTCTGTGCTTGCCTTGGCCTGAATGTGGGGGAGAAATCTATGGGGTGGGGTAGGGACCCTATTTCCTCTCCTCCCACTCTCACAGCCTCAGGTCTCGGGAGGACTCTGGGCAGGCTTCTGGCTGCTCCCTTGCCGCTTACTGAATTATTTCTATATTTGGCCAGCAAGCCACGTGGGTGGGGGAACCACTCCACTGCGGCTGCACTTCTGACAGCTGTGGGTGGGGGAAGCTGGTGACAGAGGCTACAGCAGTGGGCATGTGCATTTCTTGGGAGAACTAAGGAAGGCACCATCTGAGTGAGTAAGCCCGGAGAAGGGCCATGCACCAACTCTTCACCCTCTTCCCCCACGTTCTGGTCCACGTTCCTGCCTCCTCTCCCCTCACCCACCTCCTGGATGCCCTTCTCTGCTCAGCTGTTTCTCACAGCAGTCTCTTCCCCAACAGACCACTGCCCTCCGGAAACGATGGTTGTTGCTGGACCCAGCTGGGACTCTGCCAGGCTCCAGTGCTCAGTCTAAGGAAAGGGCCCTCTTCCAGCCCTGCTCTCCCTGCCTGTCATGGCCACGCTCAGCCGCTGCCTGCTTGCCTGGGGACATAGGGCACCCAGCCCCAGCGCTGAGAGGCTAAACCAGGCCCTCTCACTCCATTTCACAGGGGCGCTCTGGGCACCAGGCCCCTTTCAGACCGAGAGTAACTGATGCCGTCTGTTCACTCACCTGGCACTGCCTGCTCTGAGACCCCTACACGGGTCGCCCTGGAGGTGCCAACCCTGTGAACCCCTCCCCTGTGCCCTGACACTGAGAAGGCCCTGCCCACCCCCACCATGTGTGAAGTGATGCCCACAATCAACGAGGGGGACCCCCTGGGGTCTCCCCATGGAACGGATGCTGACGCCAACTTTGAGCAGCTGATGGTGAACATGCTGGATGAGCGGGAGAAGTTGCTGGAGTCCCTTCGGGAGAATCAGGAGACTTTGGCGGCGACACAGAGCCGGCTCCAGGATGCCCTGCATGAGCGAGACCAGCTCCAGTGCCACCTTAACTCTGCCCTTCCCCAGGTAAGGCCCGATAGTCTGCATCTCCCTCATCCCCTTCCCCTCACCCAGCCTTTCAGAGCCCTCAGCTTCTGGGCCCTCAGCTCTCTTCGTCTATTAGCGTCTCAACAAATGGAATTCACAGAGCATTTACTCTCCTTCGCCTTGCTTCATAATACTTTTCCCTGTTACTCCCAAGCTCCTCAGGCTGAAATTGGCTCCACCTGGAGAAAAGGATGGACTGATGCGGGAAGAAAACCCAGCCTTAGTTGCCAACTGCAGTGAACCCATGCAGCCAGAAGGTGGCAGGCTATACTGGAAAGACACCTCCACCTTGGAGGCTCCTCACCAGGGTCCTGTTCTTGGAAGTGGTGGGTGGCGAACCACAGAGAATGGAGATGGGAGAAGCCTTAGACCTCTCATTGCACAGATGAAAAAAACAAGAGGCATCACATGGAAAATTATAGGCAGAGCTGTGATACCCCCCTTATTCTCCTCAATCAACATGACTACTAGCAATAATGGTCACCATTTATTGTGTTTTCTGTGTGCTAAGCACTTTGACTGGAATTTCCTTCACTAAATTCCACAGTGCCGAAGTTAGCGCTGTTATCGCCATCATCTCTATTTTACAAATGATGAAGCTGAAACTTGAGGAGATTGGTAAACTGCTCATGGCCACCCTGCCTGTGGGGGTGCTGCAAGGGTTAGAGAGGCAGCCCTGAGGGGCCACACAGCTCAGGACTCAGCTCCAGGCCCTCTCCCCCACGTGTGGGGAGAAGAACCAGAGTAGCTGAGTTTCCTACCCAGGGTCCAGAAGCGTTCGGAGGGCATAGTCTTGTGATGCTCTGTAGATAGGAATATGGAGCCCTGGTGAGAAATTGGGGTGGGAGATGGGCCCATCCTACCCTGCTGTGTTCGGAGCCCTGAACAAGCCCCCCGCCCCCAGGATGAAGGAGCCAGTCCCTGCCCCCAGGGAGCTCGAACACTAGAAAGGAGATAGACAAGAACCCAAATGGTAGGAAGAAAACGTGGAGGAAGAGAAGAGGGGCCCCCAAAGGATTGTTAAAACAGTGTCAACACCTAAAATAGCTTCCAGATAATTGTCTTTCGGATTAGAGGTTCAAAGGGGTTAGGTATCTTGTCCAAGGTCACAAACGGGCAGACCTGAGATTTGATCTCAACCCCTCACTGGGAGCTTCATGAGGGCAGGGATTATGTCTTTTCTGTTACTGTGTTTCCAGTGACCAGCACAGGAGCTGGTACATGGTAGGTGCTCAGAGTGCCTGTGTTCGTAACGGTTTTCAGAGGAGGGAGAAAGCCTTCCACTGGGAAGTCTGGAAAGGTCCCAAGGAGGTGTGTCCTTTGAGATGGACTTTGAAAGATCAGGTGTTGATAGAAGATTGGGCTTTCAGGGGTCGGGGGAGCCCACTGAGCAAAGGTGTGGAATTAAGAAGTTTACTAGTGACTGTAAACAGCGGTTACCCAGGTTGACCAGGTCTTAGGGTGTATGGAAAGGAACTGTGAGAGAGAAGCTGGAAACCAGGATAATAAGTTTGGATTTAATGGTGTAAACAACACTGTGCTTTGGGAGATTACCTTAGCAGCAGTGTGTCAGAGGGGTTAGAGTTGGGGAGGGACGTTACTAATGCCAAACCAGAAGTGAAACTCCCCTCCATCCACTTCTAAAGGGAAATGTCACTGGATTGTTGGAGAAACAGAAATACAAAATGGGAGGGAGGACATAATCCGGTTATATTGGTGGCTGGAGGGGGAAGGGGCGCAGAGCAGACCTGGTGACTTTCTCACTCTTCTGTGCAACTGTATTCCCTTGCACCCTACCACATCCTTGGAATGCTTCCCCTCTGGAGAAGCACATGCTAGTAGTATGGATGGATAGGGATTTTTCTGGGGACAGTTGGTGGAAGCAAGGGACGAGTGAGAGGATCCCACCGCTGACTCGGGCGTGCAGGATACTGCTTAGGTGGTGGATCCCCAAGCACTGAGGGGCCTTGGGGGTTTTCAGGAATTTGCCACCTTAACCCGGGAGCTGAGTATGTGTCGGGAGCAGCTTCTAGAGAGGGAGGAAGAGATATCAGAGCTGAAAGCAGAGCGGAATAACACGAGGGTAAGTGGGGTGACCTGGTGTGTGTTTGTGCTTTGGGGGTGGGGGGTATGACCAAGGGAGCAGGCATGGCCAGGGCCAGCACATCCCCAGCCCTATCCTAACCTCCTCCTGCCTTATATCACCCTGGGGTGATAGTCAGTTTGTTCAACCATCAGTGCTAGGCTTTTCACCTCTAGTTCGGGGTCAAGGAAAAGGTCGGGGTCTTGGGAGAGAGGCTAGGGCAGGTATTCAGTTGGGGCAGCAGCTGTTTACCCACACAGAAGTATTTCACCATTCTAACAATGGTACACATGGCAGTACTCGTGTCTGCTGGCTGTTCATGTGGACCCTGCTTATAGCCCCTGGGCTCACAGCCCTTCCTCTTGCCCTCCCCTTCTCTCTGCCAGTTGCTTCTGGAACATCTGGAGTGCCTAGTGTCCCGTCATGAGCGGTCACTGAGGATGACTGTGGTGAAGCGTCAGGCTCAGTCACCTTCAGGGGTTTCCAGTGAGGTGGAGGTGCTGAAGGCTCTCAAGTCACTGTTTGTGCACCACAAGGCCCTGGATGAGAAGGTACCTAGGCTGGCCCACAGCCTGCCTCCACCCCCAATCCAGCCAGGCTTCCCCAGAGCCTCCATGCATCCCTTCTCTGAGATTTCTGAATCCTGTGTTTAGGGAAAACTGCCTTCTAGCTTCATAACTGGCTCCCTCCTACCATTAATCCAATTTCCAGGTCCTCCTATTAGGTTCCCTCTCAGAAATTTGCCCCTTGGCAGGTCCTTCTCTTTGCCTTATGCTCAGTGGTGGTCGACCAAGCCCAGGCTTCTCCAACTTGAGTCCAGTGGGGTCTCTGTTTCTTTCTTCATCTCCCCTTTCATCTTGGACAGGTGCGAGAGCGGCTCCGGGTGGCCCTGGAGAGAGTGACCACCTTGGAAGAGCAGTTGGCGGGTGCCCACCAGCAGGTAAGCTGCTTGCCCTCCCTCCATCTGTAGACTACAGCTCCTGGAAGCCAAGGCTGGTTTACCCCTTTTCCCTACTCTGTTCCTCATCAGATTTCTCCCCTCTGTCTTAACTGGAGACTCTTAGCCAACAGGAGACATCTCTCTCTAGGAGGTGGGAGACTTGGAAGGGCCTGGAATATATAGGAGGTTCTCTTCTCTTTGACTCACTGCCCTGGGGACTGTGCCCTACAGGTGTCTGCCCTACAGCAGGAGGCAGGGGTTCAGGATGGAGTAGCAAAAGAGGAGGGGACTGTGGAACTGGGACCGAAATGCCTGTGGAAGGTGGGTCATGGGGAGCTGCATAGAGGGGACGTGTCTTACCCCGGACAGGAGGTGGGGGCCCTGCCCTCTCTTAGTGCAGTAGAGCAACTGCTTGAATTAAATTTGGAGCTATCTCCAATGGTACCATCTCTCTTTCCTTCTTCCCCCTACCCCATCTGCAAAGAACTCTACATATTTTTGTTTTAGTGCCCAGTACGCACACTGCTAAGCATATAATGTGTTTGTTCACTTGCATTGTTAGGTGCCATGTACCTAAGAGATCACTTCTCTTTCTGAGCCTCTGTTCCCCTAGCCATGCCCCTTTCTAGGTTACAAGAGGCTGAAACAGCAGGTAAAACTAGACATGATTATTTTTCAAGGGATACACAGGAGAGTGAGAGTGTTTGGTCATTGTCTGGAATGAGCTTCTGGAGGCCAGAGGAAGAAGGGTGTACCTGGAGGTGTGCTCTAAAATTGGGGGCAGAGCTGTGATCTGCTCTGGTTGTGCTGTCCCTCTTCCCACCTCCCCAGGGCAGGGCAGGGGAATGGGATGCCCAAGGCTCTGATGACTGACTGATAGTTCACTGTCTCTGGAGCATGACGCAGGCCAGGTAGAAGAGCTGCAGGAGCTCCTGGAGAAGCAGAACTTTGAGTTGAGCCAGGCCCGGGAGCGACTGGTCACCCTGACAGCAACCGTGGCCGAACTTGAGGAGGACCTGGGCACGGCCCGCCGGGACCTTATCAAGTCGGAGGAGCTGAGCAGCAAACATCAGCGGGACCTCCGGGAAGTGAGCAAGGGCCTGGGCCTGACCCTATCTTTCTGGGTGCAGGTATTTGGCACTCAGGAAGATAGCTGCTGGATGTCCTGGGTGTAGAGGGAGAGCCAGGCAAGGGCTGAGGAGTGTAAGACTGAACACTTGGTAGGGTCCAACGTGGGGACGAGTGGTGGGAGGGATGGGTCAAGGTCAGAAACTGATAGGATAATGTGGAGGAGATACAGCCAGCCAGATTTAGTGGGGAGGTGCGGACACGATGAGGGCAGGAAAAAGCTGATGACCTTCATCTCATCCTCTCCTGTACCGCTCAGGCTCTAGCCCAGAAGGAGGACGTGGAGAAGCGAATAACCACACTGGAGAAGCGCTACCTGGCTGCTCAGCGTGAGGCCATATCGATTCATGACCTCAATGACAAACTGGAGAATGAGCTGGCCAATAAGGAGTCCCTGCACCGCCAGGTAACTCCTGCAGATGGGGTTGGGGGACACTGTACTTGACCCTGGAGGTCCTAATGACCATGCTGGAACCTCCCCTTGGTGGCCCAGGAGACCCTGAGGTGCTGGTCGCCTTGGGAAAGGGAAAGTCAGGTATCTCTGGGTAGCCAAGAATCAAGATTGTTCCCTGCGGCTTCTGACCTATCACTTGCTCTCTACTGAGGATGGGCCAGGGGGTGGGGGAAGCTTCAGTACTCCCTCTTGACTCTTCTCCCCACCCCCTACTTTGCTAGTGTGAGGAGAAAGCCCAGCATCTGCAGGAGCTACTGGAGGTAGCGGAGCAGAAACTGCGGCAGACGATGCGCAAGGCTGAGACGCTGCCAGAGGTGGAGGCTGAGCTGGCCCAGAGAATTGCAGCCCTCACCAAGGCAAGTGGGCCAAGGGCCTGGGAATCTTCCTCTGTTCCCTGCTTCCTGAGCTCTTATGTAGCCAGGCAGTGAATGGAGAGAGTGGGACGCACGTTGGGCTGGGGGCCAGGAAACTGCTTCTCATTGCATGGCTCCAGGAAACACACTTTGTTGTTGTGTCTGTCACATGGAAGAGTAATCCCTGCCCTCATCACCCCACAGGGATGTGACAGTTCCATAAGAAGGGATGTAAGAGTACTTTAATAAGTAGAAGAAACTGTGCTGATGCAAAATATTTTTATTATCATTTACACCATTGTAGTTAATACTTCCTTTGGTCGGGGGTCTGAAGTGGAAAAAATAGAACTTTCATTTCTGGAAAGGTGAAATCTGAGAGGAAATATGATCAAAGTTTATACATCTCTGAATGGGGTGGGAGTTTAGGCTGAGCATATCTTTTTTTTTTTTTTTTTTTTTGTCAAATTGAAGCATTCTAGATCTAGGGACCATCCCTAGCTGTTTGAAGGCTTCAGCTTTTGGACAAATAAAAGGGAATATAATTTTACCCAATGGATAGTTAACTTTATGGAGGTATGCAGGCTGAAAACATCCTAGGTCTGGAAGAGCTATGTAAATGCATGGACATCTACATGTGGTGGCTTAATCAAGAGAATTTAGGAGTGTTTACAGCGGGTCGGAGGCTTTCAGGGGTGCCTCATGTGGGATCACCATAGCTACCCACCCAAGCAATGGAGAGAAGAAAACCAATATTTAATAAGCATCAGACCCCAGAGCCTCTGGAGGATAGAGGCTGGCCATTGTGCCAGTGTGGCAGCTTGGGGGCTCTGGGGATGGAACCTGCAGCCTGGCTGTACCTCGGTAGACTCGGGACCACGTTTGCTTCTGCCACTGACTTGCTCTGTTACCTGGGAAAAGTCACTCCCTCCCTAACTGGGCGTCTGTGTCATTATCTCTGTGATGATGTCATCATCTCTATAATGATGGGGTTGAATTTGGTCGTCTCTAAGGCCTTTCAGGCCCCTAGGAGTGAAGGACAGAGTTTAAAGTGCAGCAGAAGACGTTATGTGTGGGATGCTGAGCAGTCAGTTTTAGTAACTCTCAAAACTGACAAGAAGGGATGGACTGAAGTGATTCATATGTTCAAGGGAGTCATAGTAGAAGGGCCTTAAGGAGGGATTTCCTGACTGTAAGATGTGTGATAGTCTGGAATACCTTGTCAGAAGAGGCAGTGGGGTCTCCATCTCTGAAGATGCATGAACGGAAGGGGAGACCACTCTACCCAGGCTGCTTTAATAACAAAGGTAATCACCATGGCTAACATTTGTTGAGTGCTTATTGTGTCCTAAGTGTTTGCCGTGGATTATCACCTTTAGTCCTTGCAATGGGCGTAGGTGCTGTTATTACAACTGAGGAGATAAAGGCTCAATAGAGGTTCAGTAACTTGCCCAAGGTCACACAGCTGGGAAGGGAGGGAGCCAGGATTTGAACCAGTCTGGTTTGAGTCCATGTTCTTAAGGACAATTCCATCTATCTGGAGGCATAGAGATTTATGGTCGCTCATGCTTTCAAGTGGGGTTTTTTTCTGGAAGCGTAGGGAGAATTTAGCCTCTTGAGCTGCCAGCTCTGGGATGTTTCAAGGCTATAGCCCTGAGCAGGAAGGAGGGGGTATGGGTGGGGGGAAAGCGGCAGGGTTGGGGTACTTGGAAAGAAAGGCAACGGTGGTGGCAATTATGCTCCAAGATGGTAAGTGGAGAGCTTGGCTTTCTTGGTCCCTGAGGCCCTGATTCCCAAGGGCCGCTCTGGCACCTGGGTGCATGGGATACAAGGTCTGAGCAGGAAGGCAGATGATCTTCGGGCTGCACTGACCCATTCCTCCCTCCAGGCTGAAGAGCGGCATGGCAGCACTGAGGAGCACCTGCGGCAGTTGGAGGGACAGCTGCAGGAAAAGAACCAAGAGCTGGCAAGGGTGAGCTTACCGGGCCAGACCCTCGAGCCTCCTCTCAACCCCAGGGCGGCATCCCAGGATGGTCTGTGGGTAGGGAAAGGAGGAAGAGTGAGAGCTAGGGAAGGACCTGGCTAGGGACAGGGACAGAGCCACAGAGGGGTGGGAGGAGGTGGTCAGGAAAGCTGCAGACAGGGGCCCCCGGAGGATAAGAAGGGGACAGGTGAGTGGGCTGGAACCACAGCAGGAATGAGTGGCTCCCTGGGATTGCAGTGAGATGGCCCTGGGGTGGCTTGGCGCAAGGTGGTCTGGTTATGCAGGTGCGCCAGCGGGAGAAGATGAACGAGGACCACGGCAAGCGACTGTCAGACACCGTGGACCGACTGCTTAGCGAGTCGAATGAGCGCCTGCAGCTCCACCTCAAGAAGCGCATGGCGGCCCTGGAGGAGAAGGTGCTGTGGGTGGCGGGCCTGGATGGGCAGGGCTGCCCGGAAGGACTGCGCTGGCGGAAAGGGGCGGGGTGGGTAAAGGTGTGGGTGGAGCCGGGCGAGCAGGAATGGTTGGGGTATGAGAGCTTAGTCTGGAGCGGGCGGGGGTGGGGGCCTGGGCGAGGCGGGGACTGCCGAGGGCTGTGGAGTGGAGTTAGGCTGAAGAGGAGCAGCCTGGGCTGGGGGTGGGGCGGTCTGGCAAGGAGAGGTAGGGCTGGGAGAGCAGACCGGAAGGCAGATCTTGCTGGAAGGGGAAGGCCTGAGCCGGAGTAGAGGAGCCGGGGTGGAGGGGAAGGGGGGCATCTTGGCTCACAGCTGTTCTCCCCCAGAACACACTGGTCCAAGAGCTGGAGAGCTCCCAGCGGCAGATTGAAGAGTGGCAGCAGGACAAGGTACCCAGCTGCTGGCCAGCCCTGCCAGCCCGGGAGGGCTGGGCTTGCTGTGAGGAAGGGACACGCCTGTGTTTCAAGCAGCTGCCCTAAAACCCAGCACTGTGCTAGCCAGTTTGTTAGTCCATGTACACACATTATTTCACTAATCCTCCCTAAAGCCTATCATAGTAGATGCATCACCGCCACCCACCTGTGAAGAAGAAACTTAGCCGTAAGCATAGGGCAGAAAGTGGGTAGCAGAGAGGCAGGACGCTGTGAAGGACTCGACAGAAGGATTTGGTGGGGCCTCAAACCTGGTGAAGCTCTTGCTTTCTGGTGATTTGGGCCGGATTAGCCACTATCCCTGTGCTAGCAATGTCTGTGAGGTCTGGGAGTTCACTGAGGGCCCCTCTGCTGCCCAGCCTTATTTGTCATGCATTTGCTTGTTAGTGAGAGCTCAGCAGGCCTGTTCTGGTAGAGTCCTTCCAGACAGACCTTCCTTCTGGCCCTGCCCCTGCCAACTCTTCTACTCACTCTCCAGTTGGACCTCTTCTCTTTTGGTGTCATCTGTGGGCTTGGCCTTGGGTCCCTGGCTTTGGACTTTGCAGTGCATCCTTCTGCTTCTCCCCAACTCTGCTGTTCTCTTGGTCCTTCTCTCCTCTCTCTTCTCCTCCCTCGCCCCTACCCCCACCATGGCTCTGCCTGGCACAGGGCCGTCTGTCTGAAGAGATGGAGAAGCTGCGCCAAGAGGTGGACCAGCTGAAGGGTCGAGGAGGGCCATTAGTGGATGGCATCCACTCCAGGTACTGGAGCTCAGGAGGCTTAGTGTGCTGTGATGGAGTCCTGGACAGACCTAGACAGGCCCTGGGGGAGGAGACTTCCTCCCACCAAAACACCGCCCAGGATCTCAGGGTCCTGCTCATATTCAGGGTGGGAACTTTGTAAAGTCACCCAGCTCACTTGGGCAGTTAAGAAGGGAGCACCTGTCCTCTGAGGGATGCTGAGAGGCAACTAAAGCACAGGATGATCCTTCGCCACTGCCATGAGACGCAGGGCATGATTCCTGCTTCCTTGACAGAGGGCACGCCCTTGAGAGGGGTCTGCTGAGTTACATGCTCACCTGTGTCCCACAGGGCCTGCTCACAGGGAGTATCTGGTTCACTCTAGTTACTTTGAGACACCTTATTTACGGCTCTGAACCTAATGCTTAAAGTAGGCCCATGTTTTAGGGAACTTCTGGATTTTTCTTCATATTTTGTGAAGCATTTGGCAGTGAACTCAGACCTCATGCCTGCGCTCAGTTCTTTGCCCAGAGAGGCAGGCTGACGATCGAGGAGACTGAAGTAGATGAGGCCACTCAAGGTTCATGGCTCCTGGATATTTTCTGTCCAAACCAAAGTCTCTTAGATCAGAACACATAAGGTTCCCTATGGTCATGCTCTCGTTAGATCAGAGAGATAGGGATCAGCTTCTTTGAAGAGAGGTTAAAGGAAAATTGTACATGTATATGTGCAGAGGGGTAGGGCTTAAATTAGGGAAAGAGATGTTGAACGTGAAGAAGAGAAGCCTGTGGGTTTCTGGGGTGTTAGAGACTTGGGTATCAATTTCAAGTTTGTTAGGAATATTTGTATAGGAGTGTGGAGAGAAGCAGGGAATAGAGACAGAAAATGGTAGTTGGAATTCCTCCTACTTCCCCCTTCCTGTAGGTTGCTCAGAAGAGACCAACCCCCTACGCCAATTAAAAAGGCATAGCCCAGAGTTCACCAAGCTATTTGGCACTGCTTGCTTTCCTTAATGGTTGGGAGTTCTTGGCTGTGACTATAGAAGCACTGGCCCCATCATGGAATTGGGACTGAGTTGCAGGGAAAAGGGGGGAATAAGCAGAAACTCCCCCATCCCTCCAGATAGCTTGTGTAACCTGTTGTAGGCTCACCCTGTCCCTTTGCTCTGGGCTCCCTCAAGTTCTAAACTGGGAAGGCGTAGGGAAGAAATGTCAGTAGGGGAGGCTCCAGATATTCCAGAGGATCATTACTGTGATCCTAAAATTTCAGGGTTGGGATAGACCCTTGGGGCAGTCAAAATGCTTTCTCTAGCCCGTGTCTCTGATACAGTGTCAGGGCCTCCTGAAGCTTCCTGCGGACAGGGAGTATGCCTGGCTTGAATTTTGGCCAGGGACTTAGTCCAGAGGAAGACCAGAGGTAGTTGCTAGGGAGAAGACCAAGAAACAAAGACGCTCAGAGTTCAAAGGACTCTTAGAGATCATCCCTTCCAACTTATCTTGGTGCCGTGACCCCTCCCACACATTCTTGTCAGGTGGCCAGGGAGTCTCCACCTGAATACCTCTCTGAGGGGAGTGCAGCTTGTTCAAAGCTACCAGTTGCATCATAAGCCAGCTCTTGCTATTTGAAGGTGCCTCTTGTGTTAAGTGGAAAGCTGCCTCCCTAGAGCTTTCTCCCCTGGATCATACTGACCCCTGGAGCACCAGAGAATAAACCTAATCTCTTGCTTACCTGGCAGCCCTTAAGGCATTAACAAAAGCTCATGTCCTGCTAAGACTTCTCTTTTCCCAGCTGACGATCCCTTAACTCTTTGGGCCCAGTGGGTGTAAGCTGGGGCTGTCAGTCCTCAGGGCTCGTCTTCTCTCCCCCATCCGCCACTCAAGGGCGCACATAGGCAGTGCAGCAGATGTGCAGTTCTCCCTGAGCGCAACCGCCCATGTACCTCAAGGTCTGCATCGTTCCTACTCAGCACTGCGGGGAGAGTCTGCCAAGGTGAGGGGGTGGAGGGGTGAGTGTGGATGGGTCTACCCTGGGGAGTTTGGGGTCAGTTCAGCCACGCGCCTTGCTCCAGTTTCACAGACGGCTGGTGTGATGCAAATCCTCCCCCTACCCTCCCCCGTGTCAACGACAGCTGCAGCCTTGGGGTTGGGGCCATCACTGCAACAGCTGTGTCTCGCCTCGACCTCCTGGTGGGCAAGAGGTAGAGGCTGGTGGGTGGTCAGCTAGTCCCTGGGGCCCCACTGAAGCCTGTGCATGTGTACCTGGGTGTGCAGCACGTATTTCTAGTGGTTGGGGTGGGGGATGCAGGGGCAAGATGGAATTGGCAAGCTTTCTGGAACAAAAGCTGTGGTTTATGGGTAGGTGAGAGAGGATGACAGGTTAACTGGCCATGGGACAGCACCTGAAGTTTTCTGAGAAGCATGTAGCTCATGTGGAGTCTGCCTAGGGAGATTTAGAGGGAACAGGAAAGATTAGGGGCAGAAAAGGACTGACTTCAATCTTTTGGGGAAGTCTGATTCCTTCCTAGCCCCATAATTTTTAACCGTGCTCTGTCTCGAGCCCAGATCCTCTACATGCTCTAGGGCACCAGAAGATATAGGTGGAGAAGGAGGGAACTCCTAGTCTGATGGTGGAAGATTCATCTCTGCCATTAGGGAACCCCTAGTGTAAGGGGGGAGTTGAAGTCTGAAGTCATCTCTTTTTCTCTCTCCCCTCTCCCTTTCCTCTGTTTATAAGAGCACAGCAGCTGCCCAGGACCTCAGTCTAAAGGCTGCAGGAGTGGGAAAAGAGCCCTAAGGGGATCTTGGGGGTTTGGGTCATACAGGATGGGGTTAGAGATGGCCTCTTTCCTTTCCTTCCGCTGCTCTTCTCACACTCCCAGCCCAGTTCTGTGCTCTTTCTGCTTCTGGACCTTTGTCTACCGAAGGGGTTTGTAGAATGATTTCTGAGAAGCTACCTCCTCTGAGGGTTGATCGGAGGGTCCTGTAATGTGCTGAAACTCTGAGACACAAGACAGTCATGCCTGCTTGGCTTTTTCTCGTTTCCTATATCTAGTCACCTTTTGTGTGAGTAGAAACAGATTGCCTTTACATAATGCTTACTTGGTGCCAGACCCTGTGCTAAGTGCCTTACATGCATTTCCTAATTTAATCCTCAGAGCTACCTATGAAGTAGGTACTATTACCATTCCCACTTTACAGATGAAGAAACTGAGGCACAGAGAGGTGAAACAACTCTCTCGTAGCTTGTATTGGGTGGAGCCAGGATTCAAAGCAAGGCAGTCTCTGGAATCTGTTCCTAACCATTCTGCTATCTGGCTCCTTGAGTTTGTGTAGTATTTCTTAGACTTTAACATACAAGTAAGTTACCCAGGGATTTTGTTAAAATGCAGATTCTGAATTAGTAGGTCTGGGATGGGGCCAGAGATTTAGCATATCTAACAAGCTCCTAGGAGATGCCAATGCTGCTGGTATAGGTTGGGAGGGTCCTGCTCCTTAGTCATCTGGTGTGTCTTATTACTACTCCTCTATCCTCCTTCTCTGCTAAGGACTGGGAGCCATCTCCACTGCCTGGGGTGCTGGTCCCCACAGCCACCCCTGCCTTTGACAGTGACCCTGAGATCTCTGATGTGGATGAGGATGAGCCAGGGGGTCTGGTGGGCTCCGTGGACGTTGTCTCCCCCAGCAGCCACTCAGACGCCCAGACCCTGGCCGTGATGCTGCAGGAGCAGCTGGATGCTATCAACGAGGAGATCAGGTTAGGGCAGGGGTGGAGGGCCTGGGAGGTTCCTTGAAGGACAGAGGCTCTTTGTGTTTGGTCACCGCAGGAGAGATTCTACATGTGTTTGCTTGTCTCTTACAGCTGGACCTTAGAGTGCCACAGTTTAGGGACCCTGCGTGGGGCATCGGGCAAGGTTCTGGCCCAGTGCTGGACAGAGAGGGGTAGGACCTCAGATTGACTTCTTAGGCTTCATTTTCTCTCCCAGGTCTATGGAGACTGTGTTCCTGAAGCTCCTGAAGCTAAACATAACCATTATGAGTGTAGTTCCCACATACTGAGGCCAACTCAGGGTGAGAGCTTTGGTCAGTCTAATCACAGTCACTGGAGGAGACAGCATTATCTCCATTTTACAGACAAGGAAACAAACCAGAGAGATTAAGTGATTTGCCCAAAGCGATACAGTAAGTGGCAGAGCCAGGATTCAAACTCGGGTCTAAACTCAGTGCACTGTGTCATGCCTCTGGTCTCTAATGAGGCATCAAACAGAAACCATTGGCAGGGAACGTTATGAAGACCTACACTTCACCCTGCCTTTGTAGAGAGTTTATTAATGTTTGTGACAAACAGCAAGAGAAAATCCAAACCAGAGAATGTCAGAGCTTTACAGGGCTGTAGGGGTCATCTGGTTCAATGGTTCCCACACTTTTGGATTTCACAGACCAGCTAAGAAGAAAACACTAGACACACACACACACACACACACACACACACACACACACACACACAAAGAGAAGGGTACTAACATAGGACTGCCAACTTTCATTCTGCAAAATGAAACATTAAAGATAATTACCATTTCCTACCACAACCATTCTACAAAAGAAAGGATATTTTAACATCCCTAAAGTTGGAAAGACATGCTCTGAGAATAAAGATAGGTCCTGTTCCTAAAGGATAGTTGGCATGTTTACATTAGTTTGTGTGTGTGTGTGTGTGTGTGTGTGTGAGAGAGAGAGAGAGTGTGTGTGTACATGTGTGTGAGTGTGCATACACACATTCCTCTCTGAGTGCCCCCTTCATACACATGACATTATCACTATTATTCTAATTTTTCCTTGGAACAGGAAAAGCTCCATCAGGGATCAGTATCAATTAAAGGTCCTGTGTTTGAGAAATACTGACCTAGACCATTCCTGACATTGGGTATATTGGGAAACTGAGGCCCTATAGATAGTGGTAGGTCAAGAATTCTGACTTCCATGAAGGTTTATATTCCACTGACTAAATTGCCTCCTTTCCCAGCAACTGCTTTTGTTAAATTAGGGAGTTTTGTTACATTAGGCCAGTTAACAAGAAAGAGAGAAAATTGTCTAAGCTGCAGTGGGATAGAACCAACTCTGCCCACAGGGCCTTGTATGTCCCTGCAATGCCGAAAACAATGGGGCACACCTGGCCATTGCCTTCTACCTGGGGTCACTGGGTGGTGACTGCAGGCAGTGCCCACACCTGCCTCCTGCTCGTCCTCTCTGGGGCTAATCATGAGATCCGGTTTTACCTGCCTCCCAGGATGATCCAGGAAGAGAAGGAGTCCACAGAGCTCCGTGCTGAGGAGATTGAGACACGAGTGACTAGTGGCAGCATGGAGGCCCTAAACCTGACCCAGCTGCGCAAACGTGGTTCCATCCCCACCTCTCTGACTGCCCTGTCCCTGGCCAGCGCATCCCCTCCGTTCAGCGGCCGCTCCACACCTAAGCTTACTTCCCGCAGTGCTACCCAGGACCTGGACCGAATGGGGGTCATGACCTTGGTGAGAGTCTTGGGGCAGTTGATGAACAACCTTGTCATCACTGGGCTTGGCCGAGGGGAGTTGAGAAGGCACAGCAGGGCTCACTCTCTCATTTGGGCCCCAGCATCTTCTTCTCATGATGTGTGCAGACCCTGGCATACCAGGTCACCAGCATGTCCTTCTGGGTCTGGAAAGGGCTATGTAGTATCTTCCTTACCCTCTCCCTTGGGTAATGCTTAAGAAACTCACCCAATGCCCATACCTCTTTCTCTTTCCAGAGGTAGCCCTGATTTATTTTCTCAAGCCAGTTTTTTGTTGCTGTTGTTTTGTTTTGTTTTGCTGTGATATTCTCTTCAGGCCTGTGTGAGGCACTGAATCCTATCTTCTCATCCTAAGACCACTGGGCTCCCCTTGGGGTAGACTTTCAAGCAACCAAAGGGTGAGTCCAAGCTCACCCTTCACTCTCTCTTCCAGCCCAGTGACTTAAGAAAGCATAGGAGGAAGCTGCTGGTGAGTGCTGCCTGATGACGCAGGTACTAATAGGTTAATTCTCCCAGGCCTTTCCCTTTTGGCTTCTCCCCACTGGGCCCTTGAGTCTGAGTCTGAACTCTGAGAGGCCCCTAGGGCCTCCCCTCTGCTTTTCTCCGTGCTCCTCTGCCTGTCTGGGCTGGGTAGGCAGGCCCCAGATCTCTCCCTCTATCCCCTGACGGCTTCACTGTCTGTTCAGTCACCAGTGTCTCGGCAAGAGAACCGAGAGGATAAAGCCACCATAAAATGTGAGACTTCTCCTCCTTCCTCACCCAGGACGCTGCAGCTAGAGAAGCTTGGCCACCCAGCCCTGAGCCAGGAAGAAAGCAAGAGGTAAATGGAGCGGACCCCATATTGAGCCTCTCCATTCCCAAGTTTAACGCGTCCCTCTCTCTGCCTCTGAACAGGCTGCATCTCACTTGTCCCAGGTGTCTGAACATCTCACTTGTCTTTGAAACACCATCAGGGAAGGACAGTCCCATGTCTCCTTTGGTCACATGCTCTGATCATACCCCCTTAACCCTCCCAACTCTGACACTTACTGTAAGTTCTTCCTGAAGTCTAACTTCCATCTCTCATGCTGTAATTTAAGTATGTTTCTTCTCATTCCACCCCCTCCTGGCTGTCATCCTGTAGTGCTTTGGAGGATCCAGGCAGCAACCCCAGCAGCAGCAACAGCAGCCAGGACTCCTTGCACAAGGGCACCAAGCGCAAGGGCATCAAATCATCCATCGGCCGCCTGTTTGGGAAGAAGGAGAAAGGCAGGCTGATCCAGCTGAGCCAGGGCGGAGCCACGGGCCATGGTCTCTGTCTCCTAGTAAATGGGTGCGAGTAGAGGGCAGAAGCAGGAGGGTATCCTTGGATCCAGTCTTCTCTGCCTGCCTCCCAGGGACCAGTGGGCAGAAGCCACAGACACAGAGATTCAGCTCCGGAGAAGAAGTTTTCTGTTAGAGCTATTTCACAGCGGGAAGGGCTACCTCATGAGGTGGTAGCTCCTGCCACGAGAAGTGTCAGGCATCAGTATCAGGCTGTTTATTTGATACGCTGTCGAAGGGGTTCCTGTATTCAGCGTGAGGTTGGACCTCTGAGGTTTCTTCCAATCTGGAGGTTTTCTGAGGTACTGTGCTCAGGACCTTCAGGAGAAATTTCTTAGTTCTTTCTCTAAGAGAGTCAGTTCTTAATTCCTAGTACATCTTGCCTTCAGGACTCAAAATATCACAATGCCTAATCGTGACTTTGTAGACATTATAGTCAAGTAAGTGCTTGGGCAAGGGTAGCATTATTAACACCTCTATGACGACATAAAGTTCCAGTGTGTGCTTGGTGTGTGGTAGGTACACAATAAATGTTAGCTATCTTCCTCTCCCTTCCCCTATTCCTTTTTTCCTTTCTTCCTTTCCCTCCCTTCCTCCTTCTCTTTCCCTCATCTATTCAGTTATTTGTTCAATAGACATGTATTGAGTAACTACTGTAAACAAGGCTTAGTATTAGGTATCGGAGCAATAGTGCATTCCTTCAAGGAGTTCAGTTTCTAATGAAAAGGAAAAAATAAAGAGATGATTCTAAAACAATATTAAGATAGCAATAGGCTCTGGGTGCTTCTGGAACTCAGAGGTCAGCCGTGGAGTGGTGGGGGCGACAGGAGAAGCTTTCTCTGCTGGGCAACACCTGGGCAGAAGCTTGAAGGCTAAGTGGGAATTAGCCAAGCCAAGAAGAGGTGTGTGTGTGTGTGTGTGTGTGTGTGTGTGTGTGTGTGTGAGGGGAAGAGGCGGGGGGGTGGGGGGGGTCTGAGAAAGGCAAAGATTCATGGGTGTGAGAGTTTTGTAAGCAGTTGAGTCTATTCAGAGTGGGGAGGGAAGAGGGTAGAGGGAGCAGAAGAGGTGAGTTTAGACCCTAGGCTGGGGCCAGCTCATAAGGGCCTTGCAAAATATATTGTGGAGCCAGCCACACATGGGAGGGGGCAGGGCTGAGAAGGTCTGGTCAGTGGAAGAGGCATCTCGTGTTGAAGCCTTATGATTTCCTATGTTCCCCACACCACATTGGCACCTAAACCTAAGACAGCATCCCAGATTGGCTTCTGGATTACCAACACCCTCGGTCCTCTGTGCACTTGTGAGGAGTGACCAGGGCTTAAATGAATTGTAAAATGCTGCCCCTGCCATGAACTCTAGCATCGGTTCAGGAGATCCTTAACAGAAGAGGACAGAGCTATGCATGTTCCCTTTTGAGATTTGTGCAAGTGAGTGGCCCTGAGAAAGAGGCCCAGACACACATCTCTGAACGTGCCTCTTTCCCCACCCTCAACCCAGGTCAGGATAATTCTGTCTGAGCCTCGAAGCCCACTCTGGCTCTCTGGGTTTCCTTTTCCCCTTGGTTTGGAGGAGGGACAAGTTCTGTCTAGGATTCTGCTGCCGTTAGGGTGGAACGACTTCCATCCGTCTGGCTGAAAAACACCTCCAGGGCTGAGGCTCCCAGGGGAAGGCTCTCTGGGCTTGGAGTGACCCACTCGATGCCACTGTGGGACTGCCTGGCTGTAGGGATGTCATGTGGAGGCTCCAGGAATAATGGGTTGTCCCATCAGACCCTCGGGTTGTCACATGCTGAGGAGCCTCCTGCTGGCCTGCTCCCCGGTCCCGGCCCAGGCCAAGGGAGGAGAAGCAGAGAGGGCCTCGCTGATATGCCATCTCTTCCCTTCTAGTTCTGCTAATAGACTCTGAGCTCGGTCTGCAGGAGCCCATGGTACCTACCAAGCTGGGGACCCAGGCAGAAAAGGACCGGCGGCTGAAGAAGAAGTAAGAGCCACCGGCCAGTCTCTGCCAGGGTGGGGTCCAACCCCTCATACACTCTTTTCCCTGGACTGCCATGGGACTGAGTTCAGGCAGCCAGAGCCCAGCAAGGCCCCTTCTGGACTGAGTTGGCCTGGTCTAAGTGGGCACAGCAGGGTTTGGGAAGTTGTTCTTAGGATGACCTGAGTGAGAAGGAGACAAGGTGCTGTGGGAGAGTGACCCAGCATCTGGGGATCTCTGACAGAGCAGAGTAGAATGTGTTTCAGGCCATGTGCAAACAAAGCGAGAGCCCTCACCTCTGGGAATGGAGAGGTGTTGCTGCTTCATGTCTTGGTGTCACACTGCTTCAGGAATAGAGCAGGGGTGGCAGTCCAACGGTGGGGAGAAGGGGTAGTGGGAGTCCAACTCTTGGCACAGCCCATGGTCCCTGGGAGTAAGCTTGGTTGAGAAAGAAGGAAGGACTAGTGAGTCTGTTGTTCCTCTTCCTGCAAGACACCAGCTGCTTGAAGATGCCCGCAGAAAAGGAATGCCCTTTGCCCAGTGGGACGGCCCTACTGTGGTCTCCTGGCTAGAGGTAAACCTGGGCAAAGGGAGTCTAAGTCTACTCAGGGGTCTGGTGGGAAGGATGTGTGGACTGGGACAAGGACTCCTTGGGCAAAGGGGTGGTATTTCTAGAATTTTCCCAGCATGTTTCTCCCGTACCAAGTGCACAGTGCCATACCTAGCACTTAGCCAGAATCGATGCTATATACTCATGCCTCTCAAGTAGCTAAGTCTGGATAAGGGGAATTAAGACTGAGCCATTAAGACTTTCACAGGTGTCCCCATTAAGACTTTCATTCTTCCTATAGGTGCCCCCAGGAGCTAATCACCCATGCAATGTTGGTAAAGTCCCTTCACCTTCCCAGGCCTCAGATTTTTCATCTGTAAAGTGGGGAAAAAGAGGCATTTGATGATGGTCATCTCCACATTTCTAAATTCCTCTGCTCTTCATTTGCTGTTCTGAGGCCATGGATGAGGCCTGGCCCTTGCCTCTCAGTATTGCCAGACTTTTGCAGTGGAGCCCAGATCTTGGGAAAGGGGCTGAATTTACCCTCTGTGCCCCATATCTGCAGCTCTGGGTGGGGATGCCTGCTTGGTATGTGGCAGCCTGCCGGGCCAACGTCAAGAGTGGTGCCATCATGTCAGCCCTCTCGGACACAGAGATCCAGCGGGAAATTGGCATCAGCAATGCCCTGCACCGGCTCAAGCTCCGGCTGGCTATCCAGGAGATGGTGTCGCTGACCAGCCCCTCTGCCCCGCCCACCTCCAGGACTGTGAGTGGCCTCTCCCTCACCCAGGACATTTTCAGAAGCCCCAAAATAGTGTTTACAAAGTTTCATATTGGTCATTGGGAAGATGGTAGCATTTGAGTCCTGCCCCTTACTTCCCATCCCCACAAAGGGTTCCACCAGGTCTCCAAGAGGAGGTAACACTGTTGCTAGCAGAATCCCAGCAGGCCTAGTTCCCTGCCTCCCATGTACCACTCATGAGCTCCATCTCCCCATACCTACCCTGCCGGTAATTTTAGATCTTTGGGCAGAGTTTCCAAAGACAGGACTTCTGGGTTCTGTGTTTTTGCCAGATTGGGGTAGCAGAGGGAGTAGGGCATTTGTAAATTCTGGTCCGCCAACCTCTCCATAAGAATGTAAACCTCTCCATGGACCCCCCAGGGTAAAACCTTTCACTGTAGTCCATCTCTGTGATTGGGGTCAGCCCTTATTCCAGATTCGCACCATTTATTAATATTCATTCAGGAAACATTTGTTGGGTACTTCTATGTGCCAGGCATTGTGCTCAGCAGTGCAGATACGGTAATAAAAGAGGGCTGCTCAGAGCTAGACGATGTGCAGAATTCTGGGCTGGGCCTGTGGGAGGACTTAGGGGAAGGGAGCTATGTCTTGTCCTTAGGGCTCCCAGCCTGATGGGGAGCCTAGGAGCTCACACGCAGGACCAGCTAGGTTTCCTCTCTGCTTACAGTCTTCTGGGAATGTCTGGGTCACCCATGAAGAGATGGAAACTCTGGCAACATCCACTAAAACAGTGAGTCTGGCCCTGGACCCTGGGCCTGGGGTTAGGGCTGATGACTTGCATGAGGATGAGGGAAAGGTTGTGGGAAGTCAAAGGGGCTTGTAGCTGATCTAATACGAGATTGGTATCCCTGATGTGTGATGGAGTTCTGTTCTCAGGGTGGTGGGTGGGTGGGAAAGAAGTGAGAATGGAAACAGTTTGTGTGTGTGTGGGGGGGGGGGTTGGTCTATTCCAGGGGGTCACAAGTTCACCCTGGGCTACTGGTATACTCCAGTGAAGAAGAGCAGGGCTTGGGAGCGTTTTGCCCTGCTATTGTCATGAAGCCACAGAGTCCGTAACCCTTGTGCTTGAACCTTGGTGGAGGAACAGGGAGGGTTGGGAGGACCTGGCACCTCGCCTGACTGTGTTTCTGCCACACACACATTTGATCCCCTCTCGCTGCAAACACAGGCGCGTGCACCAGCCTTCTGTGCTCTCTTAACCTTCCTAACAAGCTTTCCCTAGTCACCCATTCAGCTACTGGGGTGTCTGCTTCTCCTTCTTGATGGGACCTTGGGTGGAGGCTGCCAGGTTTCTTGACTTTGCCTGTTTCCCCTGACATGCTGCACTCATTCCTAGGACAGTGAGGAGGGCAGCTGGGCTCAGGTAAGACCCCCTCCTCTTGTCCAGAACCAACTCGCAGCAGTTTGGGGTAGTGTTCTCCCAGCAGGTTCGCTCCCCTGCAGGACTCTCTGAGCCCCAGTCTTTTAGGTCCCTCTTCATACAAAGAGTCCTGGGCACAGGTTCTCTCCTCTGCTGAAGCCACCCACCTCCATCCTTCCTCATTCCCCTTTAGCTACTTCTGGTTTTTCACCATGGCAGGTGAGGGGCCTTGGAGGGCTGTGCCCCCAGCATGCCTGCCTCTTCCCCTCAGTTCGACCCTCTTCCCAGGAGTAATGAGACTTAGATTAGTATGAATCCTCTTCCTCTTCCTGTCCCTCTCAGGGGTACCCCTGGTGAGCTGAGCAAAGGGCTTTCATTCATTCACTTGGTGAGCAAGGATTTACTGAGCAGCTACTAGGTGTTAGGCCTTTCTATGCCCTCTGGATACAGAAGTGAGCAAACTTAGCCCTCATGGGGCTTATATTCTAGGGGAGAAACAGACAGTAAACAAACAAATAAATGGATAATATATCAGATAGATGTAAGTGCCATGAATAAAAACGAAGCACGTAGCACTGTTTGTACTTGTTGGGCAACCCCATCAACAGGAGACTGGACAGATCAGTTACAGTATGTTCTCACAGTAAAACACTACTTAGCAAAGGGAATGGATGACTCAGACATATAGTGTAAAGTGAAAAGTGTAAGTCCCCAAAGATTTTCTATTAAAACTCAAAAACAAGCAAATTTAAACATATTATTTAGAGAAATATACCTTGGTGACTATAAGAAAATTTTTTCAAGCAGGGGCATCATGGACAGAAAACTCAGCATGGTGGTTACCTCTAGGGGGGCAGTAGGGCATAAGATGGGGAAAAAGAGCATAAGGATGGATGCAACAGTGTGGATAACATGGATGGTGTCCAATGATGTCAACTTCGTTTTTATGCTTAGTAATGAACATACGCTACATATGTTTTATATGTATCAATCGTTTTATTTTAAAAGATAACAAAATAAAATGTTCAATTCTAAAAAAATCAAGGTGGGTAAGGAAAGAGAGTGATGGAGGGTTACCATTAAAATTTGTTCTAAGGATAGATGGTTGAGGAGGTCCCTGCCCTCAAGGCAGGAGGCAACGACTAAGTGGAGCAGGCCTCTCAGAACCAGACTGGGTGGGTGGTGGGGCGCACAGTGTGTGGTGGGGTGGGGAGGCGGCACACGAAGGACCTAGAGAATCTCTGGAGAGACAACCAAGCCTTAGAGAAGAGCGCTGGCAGGCGCAGTTCACCTTACTTCATTTTTTTATATCTTTAGCCAAACGTAACTCCCTGTGGACCGTGTGAGGCCAGTTTCCCAAGTGAGACTGGCTTTCTTTGTCACTCTGCAGCCCTCTGTAATGCAGCCTATCCGCTGGGCTCAGCAGGCTTGAGGCTGACTGAAAATCAGGAAGGCGAGTCTGCCTTATAGCACCACAAATGCATTTCAGAGTCAATGGGAAGGATTTCCTATGACTTGCTGCCTAGGTGGTTGCTTCTGTTCATTAGTGTAGATAATTGATAAGTGAGTGGGAATATATCATTCCAGGATCTTAAAAAGCTCCATTTAAAATCCTCACCTCCCGCCTCTACCAGCCCCTCAGTGAAAGTAAGCTGAGATTTTTTTGAACTGCTAGCTGCAACCTGCCAGCGCTGCCTTTGCCCCCAGCCTCCTCCATCTTGTTCTCCAGACCCTGGCCTATGGGGACATGAACCACGAGTGGATTGGGAACCAGTGGCTGCCCAGTCTGGGGCTCCCCCAGTACCGCAGCTACTTCATGGAGTGCCTTGTGGACGCTCGCATGCTGGATCACCTCACCAAGAAGGACCTGCGGGTCCACCTGAAGATGGTGGACAGCTTCCACCGGTGAGCCAGGCTGGAACCCGGGGCCACCTCCCTACACAGGTCTCCCCCAACTCTGGGGGTCTGTCTCCAGGAATAGAGGTGCTTCCATCTCTTTCTTTGCCTGTTCTGGGTGGTAACAGGTCTCCCTTTGGGGAAAGCCAAATCTTTGTCTCCCCTGCAGTTTGAGGGTTTAGGCCTCTCACCTCCAACCCTTAAGACACAGTCATTTCTCTTTAGCTTCACTTGGAAAATTTTCCCCCTAGATATGAGTTTTATTTCTTGTCATTGAGCTTGCTGAATTCTCTACATTTACCCTGAGAAGACTCACACTGAACCCAGCATCTATTTTAGGTGTCTAATTCCTTACAAGATGAGAGGAAAGTTCTTTCTGGATGCTTGCCCTGCCGGCATCCCAGATCTGAGCCTCTCAGTTTTAAACACACATCCTTTTGTACAGGAAGCCATCCAGTGTTCTCCTCTTCTTTGTTGAAAAGGTCTTCCGTGCAAAAGGATCTGCAGTGGAGGTCACAAACTGGTAGCCTGAGGGCGGAACGTGGCGCACACATGTACTTTGTTTGGCCTACATTGTATTTTTAAAACTGTGACCTTAGCTGCCAACATTTAAACACTAGGAAATGTTAAACAAAATTCTGGATGTCTGGCTTCTCTTGAAAGAGAGAAAGCTCTCTGGGCACATCCCAGCATGGAAACAACCAGCTGGAGCTAGGGAGGCAGCCCTCCTAAGACATAGGTTTTCGGTAATGGTTCCAGGAGTTGATAGGTTTTAGGAAGTCCTTTTTAACATCCAACTTCAAATCACACAAGCTGCTATTTGAGCCAGGTCTTTTATCTTGAGTAGTTAATGTGACAAAGGGTGGAGCTGGGAGTGTGTGGCTTTTCAAGGTTCTTTTAGGGCTCTGCAGGTGTCCCTTGGTCTCTCCAACTCACAAACAGCAGAAAGTTATATTTGGAAGGGATCTAGTTAGCCTCCATATTTTATGGGTGAGGAAACTGAGGCATGGGAAGGAGCAGCGAGCGGCCCAAGGTCACGCAGGGACGCTAGCAAAATGCAAGTCTCCTGACTGAAACCCAGTTCTCTTGCCACCACATTGCAGAGCCGCCTATGCTGGAACCCCCATCTGTGTCTGCCCTGAGCACCACCCCTCCCTCACCACCGGGGCTGAAAGAGAATCTTTTGTTTCTGTCAATCCGGGAGGCTGCCAGGCCTAGCTGCACCTGTTCCCTCCTCAGTGATTGATAGGGCTGGGGAGAGAAGGGCCATTCCCCAGCAAGCTGAGATGTGCCTCGGCTGCTAGAGGATCAGGCAGCCCAACCCTACACAGCATTATGGAAGTCCTTCCCCGACCCTTTGCCCATGAGAGACTCTCAGCCTATATACACGGTTCCAGATTTAGCTCTAAATCTTGGGTACTTCACAGTTTCTAAAACATGTCCACATTTCTTACCTCAATTAGGTATATAACTGCTTTTTTTCCACTTAATATTTCATAAGCATGTTCTTATATCTTTAAAAATTCTTTTAAATCATACTTTTTTTTTAACGATGAGAAAGGGTTGTTTAAAAACTCTCCTTTCACAGATGGAGAAAACAAGTCCAGTAGAGATTGAGTGTCACCAGGTCACTCAGCCAAGTGGTTACAGAATGGGGCCAGCATCCTTCTTTCTTAATACCCAACTCAGAGCTCTTTTCCTTAGACCGTAGTGTTCTATTGAGCAGGTTTCCATAAGAATCTCCTATTCTGATAGGAGAAAAAGCACACACAATAATTAGTAATGTCCTCCCAAACGTGGTACCATTACTGAATGCCTCTGATGTTCAGGGGCTGGTCTAAGCCCTTTCATACAGGATCACCTTTAATGCTCACAGTAACTCTGCAGGAGAGTTATGACCCCCATCTCACATATGCTGAGTGCCACTCAACTGGGAAGTGGCACAGCTGGCATTCAGATCCAGGTTGATCTGACTTTAAGGGCTTTATATTTTTGCTAAGCTGTGCAACAGCTTTGAAAGTCATAGGAACTGAACTGAAAATTATAGTAAGTGAGATTGAAATTGGAGGCATTTCCAGTTAGGAGGTATGTGTGCATCTGCGCCCTCCAGGGGACCAAGGCTTAAACCAGTGGCCTTGAGCAGGATTCCTTAGAAGTGGTGTCTCTGAGCTATAAGGGTTTGTTCTAGGCAGATGGGCTACCTGGGTAGAACTGAGGGGAGAGAAGTAGGGAGAAATCAAGCATAATTTAATCTCACAAAGCAATGGCCTCAATGATAGAGTCAAAAGTATTTGGAATTGGGAGAGACCTATTTTATTCCTCCACTTTGTAGATGACAAAACCCAGAGAGGCTGAATGACAGAGTAGTGCTCAAGTTTAAAGAAGAACACTACAGGGAAAGCTGCCCAAGATGGAATGAGCTGCATCAAGAGGTAGTGAGCTCCCTGTCACCAGAGGTATTTAGGCACAGGTGTTCATAATACTCAGAAGGATGTTACAGAGGTGACTCCTGCATTAGGTGGGGAGCTTGGACTGATAATGTGTGGGGTCCCTTCTAACCTACGGATTCTTTGATTCGTGGCCTGGCTTAGTAATTATTTATTGAGTGCTTACTATGCACCTGGTACAGTTTAAAGTACTTTTAGTACTTTATGTGAATTATTTCACATCATTCATTTAGCATCCATGGTGTTTACATTTGTGGAATGTGTCAGGCATCATCCTAGGTGTTTGAGATACATCAGTGAACAAAACAAACCTCCTTGCCCTCATGGAGCTTACATTGTAACTGGGAGAGACAGACAAGGAATTATAAATATATAGAATGTTAATAGATAAAAGGTGGTAGAAAAAAAAAAATTAGACCAGAGTAAGGGGGATTGGTGGTGCTGGTGATGTTGCAGTCTTAAATCAGGTGGACAAGGTAACTACTGAATTTAAAATATAACATTTGAGCAAAAACTTAAAGGAGACAAGGGGGTAAGCCATGTAGCAGACTGGGGGGCAGGGAGGGGGTGTGTTCCAGGCAGAAGGAGCAGCCACTGCAAAGGCCCCAAAGCACAGAGGCCAAGCGTTCCTGCCACGTTTGAGGAACAGCAGGGCTATCAGTATAGGGGCAGATCATGTATCACATTGTAGGCCATTGTAAGGACTCTGAGTGAAATGGGGACACAAAAGAATATCTGGAGGGTTCTTTGTCATTCCAGTGCCTGGAGAGGGAGGGATATGTTGCTATCATTCAAAGAACTTTCCTTTGTCAATCAGGCCCACACCCTGGCTGAGAGGGAGGGCTTGGGGTAGGCAGAGAGAGGGAAGTAGCCTTGTGATGGACTATGTCTAAGCCCTGGGGGAAGGAGGAGAAGGAGTGGGCTGGGATGCTCTTTGTGCTGGAGCATATAGGTCTTGATGGGTTGTGGTTGGTGCTGGATATGGGGCAGACGTGGTAGAAAACACGGCCCCAGTGAGGCTCTGGCTCAGGGGGGCTGTGTGCCTGCAGAACCAGTCTTCAGTATGGCATCATGTGTCTGAAGAGGCTGAATTATGACCGGAAGGAGCTGGAGAAGAGGCGGGAGGAAAGCCAGCATGAGATCAAGGGTAAGCTTGTCAGGCTCAATGGAGCCTCCTCTGAAAGTTGTGGTGGGAGCGGCTTTGGGGGAGCAGGGACCTGCCTCACAGATCCCTGCCTTGGGCTGAGTGAAGGGAGAAGAGGCATTCTGTGCCACAGGGAAGCTCCAAATCTAAGAGGGAAGACACAGCCCTTAGGGAGCAGGGAGCTCCCAGTCTGATGAGGGAGACGCAATCCATGCCCAAAGGATGCTGCCATCTGGTGGAGGAAAAATAGCCCCCGCCCAATCAGCTGCAACATCCCCCTCCCCAGCACATTAGACAATGGCCACCAACGAGACAAATGCAATGACCCCCTTGGGAGAGTGCTATAGACTGGTGTGAGAAAGTGCTCGTGGAACTTGGTGATCTGGGTGGGGCTGGACAGGAAAGAAAGGCAAGTCTTAGAAGAGACCTTGAAGGTAGAAAGAATAAGAAGAGGGCCATTCCCGCCTGGGAGCAGTGGATGACTGGTACAGGGGCTCTGGGGAGAAAGCCTATTAGCCTGACCCTGAGTCTTGCAGGCTGGCAAGAATGGAGTGGTGTGGGGCTGGTTCTCCAAGAGCCCAGGTGCCAGGGAGGACAGAAGGAAGATGTGGAAAGTTGAGGGGGGTAGGGGTGGCTAGGAGCCAAGAGAACAGGGTGGACTGGGGCTCTGGGTCTAGGAACCTCTATTTCTGTCCCTGGAGGGGCCTTGGCCAAACCTGTCTCTTTCTGCTCCTTTTCTTCCCCTGCCCTCCAGATGTGCTGGTCTGGACCAACGACCAGGTGGTTCATTGGGTCCAGTCTATTGGGCTCCGGGACTATGCAGGAAACCTCCATGAGAGTGGTGTGCATGGTGCTCTGCTGGCCCTGGACGAGAACTTCGACCACAACACGTTGGCCCTGGTCCTCCAGATACCCACGCAGAATACCCAGGTAGGCTGTAAGTCTCAATCAGTCTGATCTTGGTCATCAGTCTCATCTTGGTCATCAGTCTCAATCTTGGTCTCTCCCTTTCCTCCACTCTCTTGCTCTCTCTCCCTCTGATATGTGCAAGTTTATGGATTGGTGGGAGGGCTTTCTGGAGGCCTGTTCTAGAGGGGATCACAAATGTCCTCAAACCTCCAAGTGGTCCCTGTGCATAACCAAGCCCCCCTAGGAAACAAGTGCCCTTCACATACAGAGCACGTTCAGCACAGGCCTGGAATACTGTGTTAATCCCCACACTGCAGTGAGCACCCCCGTCTCCTCCCAGCCCCATCTTTACAGCTGAGACTTTTCCTCTACTTGCTTCTCTGACCTGACTATTCATAGAAGAAAACTAGCGCTGGGGCCCACAAGGACCAGAGAACCCATATCCCCTTTGTTTCCACCCCCCACACCCCCGGGGGGATCTGTTCCTGGGTCCCTAGGTTTTAGAAAGTTAAATATACCAAATAACACAGCCCAGAGCTTCTCCATGCCAGGGCTTTGTCTCCCTGTCAACAGCTCAAAAGATTAGACATCTCCTTCCATTACATTTGATAATTATTATGGAGCTGTCATCTAAGAATATACCTAAATTCTCTTGAACCTATTTATATGTTTGGCTTTTTTAACTTCCTGTGGGTAATGGACTCTAGAATTACTACCTGTTGTGTAAAGTACTACCTAATTTTATTTGTCCTAAATGTACCCACAGTCGGCTCCCCCGGGGAAGAGAATTGCCTCATCCTAATTGTCTACGATTTAGTACGGGTATTTGTATTTGACTAGCTCTCACCTTCTGTGATTTCATAAACTCTGATTGTGTTGCCTCTGGGTCCAAGCTTTTACTTCTTCAGACAGAGTGGTCTTAATTCTTTTAGCCTTTCCTCATATAGACTTGTCTCCATGCCCTGATCATTTTAGCTGCCCTTGTCTGGACTGTTTGCAGCTGTCAGATCTCTTGAAATTCAGCCACCAGAGCTGCACAAGCTATTCTGGGAGCAGACGAGTTTTCGCTTGTGTGAGGATAGGGCTGAGTTGTCTTGTAATTTTGGGTGGAGTGTTGGCCTTTTAGGGGTGATGGCAGCACACAGGGCCAGGGCATCCTACAGTCTCTCTGCAATGACCCATCCCAAGCAGTCAGAATGGATAGCACAGATTCCCCTCGCTCTCTAGGAAGAGCTGAGATTTCCCCCAAGCTGCAATTTTTCTTATTTTAATCAAGGAGTCATTTTTAATTTTATTTATTTATTTCTTTATGGCTGCATGGCACGCGGGCTCAGTAGTTGTGGCTCGTGGGCTCTAGAGTGCAGGCTCAGTAGTTGTGGCACATGGGCTTAGTTGCTCCACGGCATGTGAGATCTTCCCGGACCAGGGATTGAACCCATGTCCCCTGCGTTGGCAGGCAGATTCTTAACCACTGCGCCACCAGGGAAATCCCAATGCAATTTTTCTAGGCTTGCCCATTTCCAACCCCATCAGCTGCTTTCTTGCCCACTCATACAACTTTGTGAAATGTTTCTGAAGTTTGTAAATGTCATAGTCACCTTTCATTACCCAGAGGAACAGTGTCACCTGGATACTTGAAAATTAACTATGCTTCTCCTTTCTGATCACTTAAAAAAATATTATGTTCCCAATACCAACAAAGACTGTCCCCACAGAATTCTATGGTTAATATTATCTACCCAGAAATGGGCTTGTTTTTCTCTCATTTCCTATCTCTAAATACATCCAGTTTTTTGTGGACAACAGTACATCTGTAAAGAGTAGCAGAGCTACTCTCTGTTGCTCTCTAACTGTTCTTATTATTCTGACCCATTCATTTAGCTTAGCTATTAGGGGAAGTAGGATTGACCCAATATGGAATCCTTCATTAAAAATGGTTCAGAATATCTGGTGGTAATTTTGAAAATGTTCTTGTTTCTGGCATTTCTCAAATCTCCTAGCAAGAAATTGCTGAGAGGCCTATAGAGAAGGCCTTTATGCCCCACTCAGCCCAAGGGCCACCAATATCCATGACTGAGCAGTTTTCCTAAGTTTAATTTTTGATGTGGAACTTTATAAAATACATTTATATAATCTAAATAAGTTAAATCTTCATTATCCATGGTCTGCATGCTTATTTACCCCTCCAGAAAGATAGCATGGCATGACACTCCCTTACAGAGACAAACTGGGGGGTGGGGGGGGTGGTTTTCCCCAGTAGGTGAAGTCTGTCCATCCACGTGTTCTATGATCCTACTTTTTAAAAAAATTATAGTTTTCTAATTTGCTCCATATGAAAAAAATTGTAAGGTTAACATTTTGACTTCTCAGAGGACACCAAGGTTAGCTCAAAGGAGCGGCATCAAGGGCTAATGGGTTAAATGCACTGAAAACCCCATCTCTGCCCTTGGACCCCCAAGGAAACAGGTGAAAGATGGCATTAGAGGTCACTAACTATAGCCCCTCCCTTCTCTCCCCCTTTCACCCTGTGGACTCCAGGCACGCCAGGTGATGGAGAGAGAGTTCAACAACCTGGTGGCCTTAGGCACAGACCGGAAACTGGATGACGTGAGTACCTGGCTGTGAACTGGTCACTGTTGGTTTGTTGGAGTTCATGAGTTCTGCTTTCCTCGGGCTAATGACTGGTGGGGTGGCCTAAGGGAGGAGAGTCATAGAGGATGGGCATGATATCAGGGGGTTGGGGAGGCAGGGACAGGCCTAGCAATAGGCCTGGAGAAGTCTCTATGAAACTCCTTCTGGGTACCTCTAGCCTCTTCCAACTCTGTGCCCTAAACCTCCTAACCACACAGGATCAGAGGTCTTCCCCAAAGGTCATCTCTTTGGGATCATACCTTTTTCTTTATCTTTTAGAGCCCCTCTCTTCAGTGCTGTGAGCACAGCACATCTCCAGCCTGCTACGTTTTCCCACCCATCCAATAGTGTGGTTGTTTGGAGGTAGACATTATTCTGAGGTCATTAGATGACAGGTTTGCTCACATGTTCCTCAGTGCAGTCTGACACAGCTAAACACATGGCTCAGGCTTCTATCATCCCAGCTTCCTTTCTTAGTTTTACTCTTATGCCCCAGGTCACTGAAGAAACAGTCCCTTCCAACTGAGTTTCATCAGGCCTTCTCCTCGAGTTCAGGTTGGACTATGTCTTGGAAGACTCCGAAGTTCCAGCCACAATGCTCCTGTTAGAGATGCTCCTAATCTAGCATTAGGATGCTAGACTGATGCTCCTAGCATAATGCTCCTCCTAAAACATACGTGTTTCCTGAGGGCACAGCCCCTTCCCCAGCCCTTGCCTCCTCTCCCCTCCCTCCTCCCTCCTCCCTTTCTTACCAGTAACCTTGCCTGCCTTTGCTGTCAGGTCTGCCTTAGCTGCCTTGGTTCCAAACAAGTTAAAAAAGAGCCCAGACTGTTTATTTTTAGCTTCTCCATCATCAATCAGAACTGTTTCTGATCCCCATTTTCTCTGCAGCACCCCTACCTCTACCAATGCCTCTGTTTAGACTTCTGGGCCTCCTTGTGGGACACCATTAGTGTTATCTGCTTATCAGTTAGTCTCTTCTTAGTTGGGTTTAACAGGGCTAAACCCCACCTTTGTGGAATGACTACTGCACCTCGGTAGATAGGACACACTCAGAAACATACAGAATTTGTGGAGGGGTGTTTTCTTCACAGAGGTGCCTTGAAATTTGGAGTGTGTTATTTACACACACACATATATTACATACATATTACATATGTGTGTGTGTGTATTCCACTCAAGGAGAGAAACTGCCAGACCCCACCAGATGTCCCCACTCTGATCTGAATCTTCCCAGTGCCCCTGCAAGGTGGACCCTCCTACTTATTCCCCACCCACTAGGTTCTAAGCTTTCTTTGATACAGCTTTCCCATATATCTTTGAATGGCGCTTTCTAACTTAGAAAACTCTTTACTCCTTCAATCCTAACAAAAATATTCTCTGAATGCCTACTCTGGGCCAGGCATTGGGCAAGGCATGGTGGTGCAGTGACGACAGACATCTTATTTTATGCTAACAGTCATCATGTGAGACAGGTTATGATGCCATCTTACAGATGAGGAATTGAAGCTCAAAGAGGTAACTTACCTGCAGTCACAGGCTGACATGTGGCAGAGCCAGACTGGAGCAAAAGTGTATCTGATTCCTGTGTTCTTTTTCCTACCTCCTGCTGCCTCCTAAAAGTGGAGACAGCTGTCCTATCAGGCTTCAGGCATTGGGGTGGTTACTGAGTAGGTGACATCATCTTGGCAATGTAGTGGGCTTTCTGGGATGCAGCTAGGTGTGGGGCTGGAGAGAACTGATTCTTTAAAAGGAAGCTTAAGTAGAAGGCCAGGTCCTAGGAATAAGGTGAGATTTGGGGGTGGGGGGAGTGGCAGGTGGGAGGGTGGCGATCCAAGAGACTGCCTCCTGTCCAGCCATCCGGCACACCATCAGCAACCTTGAGCTGTCTCTTTCAACTCTTTCCTTTGACAATTCTGGTTCTCAGTTTCCCCTCTCAAGCTTCAAGGCCCTGGAGGGCTATATCCAGTTCTCCCATGCATGGATGTCAGGACTCAAGGGAAATGAGGAGATGAGGAACACAAAGAACATCTGACTATTAGGGGACAGGGGAGAAAAACAGAAACTAGTCCTTAGGGTTGGCTGAAGATAGAAATGGAGGGAGAGAGAGCGTGCAGAAGAGAAGGGTCTCTAGATTAGGTTAAAGATAGGATCATGGCGAAGACAGAAATGATGAGGAAAGTTCCTGATAAACTCAGGGTTGGGATGCCTGCCTAGGGAGCCAGCTGCCATTTAGCAAATATTTATCCAGTGCCTATGGTGTTCCCAGGCACTACTCAGGTCTGCGGATATATTGGTTGGAACAAAAAAGATCATAATCTCTGTCCCATGAAGCATAGAATTTGAAAGGGGTGGGGTGGGGGGAGGAAGAGAGGGAGAGAAAGGAATTGATGAAATAATCTCCTAAGTACATTTAAAAATGCTATGACAGGGCTTCCCTGGTGGCGCAGTGGTTGAGAGTCCGCCTGCTGATGCAGGGGACACGGGTTCGTTCCCCGGTCCAGGAAGATCCCACATGCTGTGGAGCGGCTGGGCCCGTGAGCCATGGCTGCTGAGCCTGCGCGTCCGGAGCCTGTGCTTCACAACAGAAGAGGCCACAACAGTGAGAGGCCCGCATACCACAAAAAAAAAAAAAAAAAAAAAATGCTATGACAGAGATACATGGTGCTAAGAACTGATGGGGGCATTTGGCCTACTCAGGGCACAAACAACAAACCCTAATGGGGTTGGGAGAGGTTGTTTAGGTGAGAACTGGTGGGTTAGTGTCTCTTATTCCTGCTGCTAGCAGTCTACCTGCACCAGTTCCAAGAACATAAGCGTTGAGGGGGATTAGGCATGGCTGCCAAGCAGGATGGATGCGGGCTCTGAAGGGTGGGGTGGGTGCTTGTGCAGAGGGACATCCTGTAGAGTTATGGCTCTGGGTGCCCTCTGGCAGAGACAGTTATTTTGGAGACTTGGCTGGCACGGGTGAGAGGGCAGACAGCAGGAGCCTTTGGAGGAACCTGCCTCTGACTGGCCATCTGCCTGACCCATCACTATCAATGGGTCAATGTTCTCCCCTGATCCCCTCAGGGATAGGCAGCCTGAGAAATAGGTAGGGCAGATGCTGTTATTCCTATTTTACATTTACAGATAAGGAAACTGAAGCTCAGAGAGGTTACTTGCTCGGGGTCGCATAGCTAGTATTGATAAAATGGAAGCCGGGTTTCCTGACTCCTGACCCAGCGCTCTTTCAGCACACCGGTGCTGCAGCCATACTGAGGCCCCAGAAAGGCAGGGAGGAGTGAATGGAGGCTGGCTGGTGACTACTTCCCATGGATGAGCCTGAGAGGAGGAATACTTTAAAGGTCAATGGGCACCCCAAGCCCAGTTTGAGATGATTGGGGTGGGCAGAGAAACAGTTCAACTGCAGGATGCCACATCCGAACAGGGGGACCCCACCCCGCGAGCCAAGAGACAGGGAACTTCAGAGTCGCGAGGGCTCCCCGGAGTCATCCACTTGCCCCATTCACTTTACACAAGGAAAAGCTGAGGGCCTAAAAGCGGACGTGACCTTGCTTCCTTCTTTCCGAAGGGAAAGGTACCCCTAGAACCAGCCATTGACTGTCCTACCCCAGGCAGGGAGTGAGCGTGGCAGTTCCAAGGTAGCCCTGGTCCTTTGCGTGTCCCCACGGTGCAGGGGGAGGACAAGGTGTTCCGCCGCGCACCCTCTTGGAGGAAACGCTTCCGGCCGCGGGACCACCATGGCAGCGCCCTGCTCAGCGCCTCTGCCGAAACGCTCCCGGTAGGCTTCCGCGTGTCCACCCTGGGGCCATTGCAGCCTCCACCGGCCGCGCCAAAGAGGATCATGCCCGAAGGTGAGTGGCAGGCTGGCTGGGCGTGGCCGCGGCCCAGCAGGACCTAGGTTCCCCGGGCGGCGGAGTGGGACGGGCGCTGGCGCTCAGGCGAGGCCGAGGCGGGTAAACAGCTCCGGCGCCGGCGCTGCACTAACTAACGGCCGCCGCGGGCAGGCGCGGCCGGGAAGGCCCCACGGGCGAGCTGTGCGCGCACTAACCCGCCGCTCTGTGTTCTCCCGCGGCTGCCGACTCCTCCCAGCCGGGACGGCGGGGGCGCAGAGACTGGAGACCTCCACGGTTCGGACCTACTCCTGCTGACCCCGCCTCCCGCCCCGGGTCTGACGGGGCTGTGCCCGAGGCTCGGGGTACGTGGGCCAGGCCCTGGGCACGGGCGCTCTTCGGCCAGCCCTCCGCCCGCACAAAGGCCTCCCCGCACCTGTCCCTGGCTTCCGGCCGTCAGTGCCGCTCCAGCCCTGCTCGCGCCCGGTGCCCGGCTTACCCTTTCTGCTTTCTTTGGCCTTGGGCGCTTGGAGCTTGCGAGCACGCCGCAGATACCTTGCAACCCGTCTCTCAGGGACTCACTGCCAGCTCACCGCGCAACGCCTGTCTCTTTCCCTCTCTTTTAGCACACTCTCACTATCTCTACGGACACATGCTCTCCGCCTTCCGGGACTAGCTACAGCCCCCAAGGCCAGCTTCCTCCTGCTTGGTTTCACAGGCTCAGAGAGCCCTTAACCCTCCTGCTCGGTCCCCTTACTCCCACGGCTCCTAGTCTCCTGTCTCAGAATATACTGTCTACCCCCTAGCCGTGCCTCTACCCCAAGTCCAACGTGTGTCCCTTGTAAGGCTCTCTGGGATGTGGCTGGGTTTCCTGGTGTTGTGGAGGCAACCAGGTTGTCCATGCTTGTGGGTCTGCGGGAGGGAGAGGAAGGCAGCCCAAGATGGATGGACTCCACCTTCCCTCTTCTGCATCTAGCTGGTCTGGACTGCAAACTCCACCAGAGACCAGGACACAGCGTCAAGGGCTGGGGATGGCCCTTCCAAGAAAATGGCACTTCAGACTGCCTTGCTTGGGTTATTTGGCTTTCTGGTTCCTGTCCGCCTCTTGGTTGTACTAGATGGTCTACATCTGCTCTTGGTTGGCACCTTCACCATTATCCCTCCCCCAACTCATCTGCATAGCTGCAGCTCCTGCCTCACCTCCAGGACCTCCTTGGGGGCTGGGAAGGGCTGTAGAAGGCCCCGTTCTTCCTCAGGATGATGAACCTGGGAAGAGGGAAGGCTAAGGTGGAGATTCTAGGCCCTGGTTTAAGTTGAATCCCAAACACCAAGCATAAGGATGGGGAAACTCAGCCCACCTGCCCAGTGAGAGGTGCAGGCAGGTCAGCTAGAGGGAGAGCCAATGGCCTGTGGTAACCTTAAGCCCAGATGGCAGCGGGAATGCCTCCTGCCCCAGCTGTAGGGTAGAGCTGCTGCTGGGCTGGGGGGAGAGGGAACTGTGTGGATCTTGGCTGTGGATCAAGCTAACCTTGCACTGCCAGCTATGCTCCCAGTATTCCTTCCCTTTCTGTCCCCCTCTGCCCCACTTCTTTGATAATTCCAGCCCCATAAGAATATACCTAATGGGTGGATTTAAGGCCATTGGCCTTAAAGTCTGGTTTGGGAAAAAGGTAATCTGAGGCTTCCTTCCTCTGATCTCCTAGGAAGAAAACAAAGATTCTCCTGTAGTGAATCATGTCCTAGGTCCAGGAAATCCAGTGTTGGTGAAGACTGTCATTCTCTTGCTTGTCCCCACACCACTACCCCCTTGTTCAGGGCTCTTTTGGTGTGCAGGGACTGCTTCGTCCAGAAATTCCTGAGACCTGCCCAGTTTCAGCTGCTTTCCCCAGTAGCACGGCAGCATCCAGGGCTGAGGGATACAGGTCCCACTTTGGTAGGAATGTTATTTCCAAGAAATCCCTCTTCTTAACCCATGTACTCGTCCCGCAAAGGTGCCTGGAAGTGTTTGGGACCCAAGTTCAGGGTGAGCTGATGGAACCTAAGGTTTCATCCAAGTGAAAGGAGAGGAAAAGTGCCTGAAGCATGTTTCCTGGAGAGGAGCCAGTGAAGTGCCACCCTGCAGGTGGCTGAGCAGCTGGTTTGCAAGCTGATGACTTGGATTCTGAGTGGTGGCTAGGCTAGCAGGTGGGATGATGGGTCAGAGCACCCTGTCCAGAAGGAGTGCTGGAGCCTGGGGCAGTACCAGGCTTACGGGTTTCTGCTGCTTTTCAGTAGAGGAGAGGTCCACCAGTGGTGGGGCTGGGTGGGCTCCCATGGGTATGGGCAAGGCATCCAACTCCCCTTCCCTTGCTCTCCCTCATTGTTCCCTGCCCTTCCTGTCTGTCAGGCCACTGGGAATGGAGCTGGAGGAGTTCTTGAGCAGAAACTAAGTTGGATGGAGAGAAAGAGCTCCTATCCCTGGGTAATGGATGTTAAGATTATGGAGAAACCCCAGATTCCTAAGATCGGTGAAGTTGGAGACCACAAGGCCATCTGACTCCTTCAGGGAATTCTGATAGGCTAGCATAGTGGGAAATTCAGCCCCAGCCTCTCCTCTACAACTCAACCCTATCTTAACTAGTCATGTCATAAGGCAGCAGCTGGCAGGACCCAGGTCTCTTTGGGGGCATCTTGGGATTGTTGCAGGGAGGTGATGCACACAGTGATGGAAGGCTCTTGTCTTGGTGTATCCCTTGCCTCACAGTCAATATACTTTTTATTTGGGGAGTCACTTGTGACCCATACCCCCTCACCAGCTTCCTGTATCTTTTCAGGTCCCTTCTCAGTACCGTACTGCCGACACAGTGCATCAGGAATGGGTGTATGGGTGTGTATGAGTGTGAGTGTGTGTGTGTGTGAGTGTGTACATACCAATAAATAACCTGGTTTTGAGATAACATACATATGGCTTTGGTCTTTTTTTTTTTTTTTTAAACTTTGAGCTTACCTGATGCATCTAGCTTATTCCACAGTCCTAAGGGCTGCTGTAATCTGGAAAGTAAATATCAGAGTTTTTTAAACTTGTAGTCAGTAACCTTCTGTTTACTTACATAACCATGGGTTGATAGATTACTGTTTGAGCTACTTGTGCCAAGGGAGTATAGGAAAAGGAGTGAGGAGTCCTGACTGCTGGGATTGATTTATTTCTTTTTCTTCCTCTGAACACACCTGCTTCACTATCCTCGTAGACTTTCCTACTGATGCAAGAGTTACTGAAGCTAAACACCCATTAGTCATATCACGCTGCTGTTCGCTTTTGTAGCAGCTCCCCAGCACTGAGGTCCAACTCCTCGGTGTAGGACAGGAGGCCATCATGACTTCTTCCAGTGCCCTCTCCTCCCAACAGTCTCGAGTCCACCTGACTCAGAAGTGTTGCGTCTACGCAGGCCCATCACCAGAAGGCAGCACAGAATACTTCTTCCCTTGCCTTTGCAGCTGTGAACCTTCCAGACCCACTTCAAGCATCACCTGGGAGGCATGGCCTGCCTCTCCTCAGAAGAATTAGATAACCAGCAACCTTTTGCGCCCCTGGCAGTCTGTGCACACCGTGATGCTGCCCAGCCATTGTCCTCTCTTTGTCTGTTTCCCACTGGGCTGTGGGGAAGCTCCTTTAGGGTTAGGTATATACTTGAATGAATAAATGAACCAACCTTATCTCAGAGGGTTTTTATAAGGATTATTATTAAATAAAGCTAAAAAGTATTGAGAACTATTGTGTGCCAGGCACTGTTCTAAGCATGCTAAATGTATTGGCCCGTGAAATCCTCCCAACCCTGTGATGTATCGTCATCACCATTTTGCAGAACAGGAAATTCTAAAGCTGAGACCATGCAGCTGGTAAGATAGATGTGCAGATGTTTGTTAAAACTTCTGGCCCAGTACCAGGAGTGCTTAACAGATATTACTTGCTTCTCTTTTAAGTGAGCCCAAGACCTTACCCTGAAGTTAAGCCTCTCGCAGCTCCCTTTCTCAAACTCTTACATCTGTACCACTCATGCGGCACTTGGCTCCTGTGATTTTCATGGAGCCTTGTTTCTTCTGTTCATCTGAATGGTGAACTCCCTGAGGGCAGCATAATCCACCATCCAGCTTTGTACCCTCTCCAAGGCTAACTGACCCACTGATGATACAGGATGGCAGAGTCCATGGGCACAGATGGCAGGATGGGAGTAAGACAAGGCAACTTGTGACTCAGGGAGGCCAAACAGGCAAGGGAAGATGCTGGCCTAGTGCCTACAAGCCTCTGGGGGTCCCTTCCCACCCTCTCAATGATCAAAGGTAGAGTTGACCAGCCTTGATGACCAGCTGGCTACAGGAGTGAGATCTGAAGGAATCCAGGAAAACTACAGTTTCCCAGAGTTGCCATCTACTGGGCTGGGGAATGTAGAGGGAACAGGCTCATGTGAAAATGTGAGCTTGATGTTGGACATGCTGCATTTGAGATGAGACCCCAACATCATGTTTCTGTCAGCATTTGTAAAAGAGAAAGAAGACTCTAGGTTTCTTTCCTAGGACACTTTCCTTTGCCTCCCTTAGGAACGGTCCCAGCAGAGTGAGAGGCAGAGAATCTGGATCAGGTGGTTTCCTGTGGCTGAGCAGTGAGGGACAGCTAGAATCGCTGTGGGGTTTGGGGATCCCATTTGGGCCTAGGTGGTGCCTCCTTAGCCAAGATCCTAGCCCAATTCACAGCCTTCAGTACTTCCTGAGCTTTAGCTCACCTCCAGGCATCTCTGCCCTAGCCTGGAGCCCAGAAACCAGGAATTCAGACAAGTCCAGGGGACGTGACACGGTGGGTCTTGTCCAAGGAACAGATACCTGAGCCGAGGGGGCTCCTCTTCGCTCACCCTCCATTTTACCCCCTTTACCTCCCTCTCCAGTTGGTCCAACCTCCTACTACTGTACCTGCAGCACTTAGAAAGGCTTTTCAGTCTGCCAAGTAGGTTACTTTGAGAAGTTAGATACCGAAGGATGTTTATTGGAGTGCAGCAAATAGTACTTCAAGCATTCTGCAATTCACACTGTCTAAAGACTCCAAGAAGTTCCTCTCTACACACTGACAATTGGTATGTCAATTTCAAATCTTATCTTTTTATTCTGGCAGATTCCCTAAAGTCCCCTACTAGGCAACATTTGTTTAACTTTGATTTACTGCATGTGCTTCCACGGGAGACCAGACGTAAGCTAATTTCCCCAAAGAACTATGACTCGTTACTCGTTAATTGGAGTCTTATCTGTAATTCAGTTGTGCAGGTCAAGCATTTGTTAATTTAAGAAAGTCCCTGTGCTTTGATGACAAATGTTTCTTCTGTGAAAATAATGAGTGAGGCTGGGCTCCAGTTTGGCAAAGTTTGCCATTCACACATGTGAAGTTCCAGCAAATTGTTTCTTCCTGGTGGGAGGCTTAAGGACTTAAAGACTGAAAAAGAAATAAGCAGGCAATGACTACACCTGACAATGGTCAGGAACAATCGACCTTAATAGCCATTGCTTAGAACTGTTCATTCGTAACAGATTATGAATATGAACCTCGGATTCCAATTGACATGATAACTGAAGAGGAATAAACTTAAGAAATATATCCAGCAACCCGAGAGCCCATCAGTTCCTTAGGAGAGATGAGTGCCTTTCTCTTGGTCAGACCGAGCCCACAGTAAGAAGGAGGGCAACTTGAAGGCAGCAGGCTTGTATCTACCCTAGGAGCTTGGGAGGTACCAGGGGCAGAGGAAATGAACCCGAGGGGAGAAGATCCCCCTTGAATGGGTAGTTCAGTATTATTGGTGCATAATAAGGGAGTGAGTATAGATTGGAGAGCCAAGGTGTTGCACCCACACATGTTACTCTCCTCATCTCCAAGGGCAGGGAGCCAGGGAGAGCTAAGAGTTGTGGCAGTGACCTAGGTATTCCTCTCCAGCCTTTCCAAGAAGGTAAAACTGTGCCAACTGAAGAAAAACGCACAACCTAAAAGTTGCAAGATATGTTTTACTCAGGGAACTTACTGAGGACTATAGCCCAGGAGACAGCCTCTCAGATAGCTCTGAGGAACCGTTCTGAAGAGTTAAGGGAGGAGCCAGGATATATGGGGGTTTTTGCTGAAAAAAAAATGTAGTCAGATGTCAAAGATTACTGCTAATCACAAAAAATAGGCATATCAAATTAATGATTTTAGTGCTTTTCTATGTATGGGAAGATGCAAGAGTCCAGGCTCACTGAAATTATTCCTTAGGTGTGCATCTTAACAGTCTAGGGCCAGTATCCGAAGCGCATAATGCCTCCTGTTTTTTCTCCATCCTGCATTCCCCTCAGGGAGTACCTTGCCACTACAGTGGATGATAGTTTGATGGCAGGCAACGTTTGTTGTTTACTGGGATGGCAGGCAACATTCCCTGTCCACAGCTGTAAACACAATGACATAAACCCAAGAAGAAAATCCCACAAACGGGGACAGATTAGGCCAGTTTATGATTCCCAACAGGCCCAGCCCTGACTGGTGGTTTGGGATGAGCATGCCCCGGGGGGGACCCTGCCTTCTGCACCCTCACCTGAGCTCTGTGAGCCTACTTCACCTTTTGCTTAAATGGAGTTTCTGGAGAAACCTCTGGGAACAGTGTGTTGACTCCCCTCTCCAGGAACAAATCAAGAGGACAGGTGTGGTAGAGACGGCCCAGCTGAGCCCAGAGCAAGTGCAGAATGGGTATGAGGGCCTGGTTGATAAAACCGGGTTAAGTGTTTTATAAAGGGCCCTGAGGAATTGAATGCAGGATGGAATGTAGCACACTCTGAATCCCCTGACTTCTGTGATGATTCTGAAACTTATAAGTTGCAATAAATCAGACACACTTAGCGTGAAGCAGTTGGAATTAATAAAGGTTTTAGTCCATTCAAATTCTAGCTCCTGATGCCTTCTCAGTTAATATCATGCGATCTCTATCCAAATTCCTTCTCCCCAATTCTTCACCCACCTTCTCCCCCTCAGGAAGCCAGTCTTTGGAAGATGGCATCCCACATGAAGAGAGCCCCAGCTTTGTTTCCTTTGTAAGCCCCTTCCCCTACCCACAGCAGAACTGCCTTCATTCTCTGAGCTGTAGACAGGGACCAGAATCTCTTGCAGCCTGGAGGAATGGAAGGGTGTGGTGAGGGGACATGCTAGTTGGCCTGGAAGAAAGTGATAGTGTCTGACCCTAATCACCCTGATTGAATTAACTCCCACTTCCTCGCAGGACTCCTGCTAATGTGGCACCAGAGGAGAGGCAGGGATTAGAGAGGGGAAACCCACAAATTCCAGCTCCACACCCCTGTCTGCTGGCTGTGGTCTGAGTGCTAGGCATATGAGTATATGCTCAGTTAATTGGAAGGGAATGGACCTGTTGGGATATAAGATGGAGTGTAGTAGACTGTGAACAGTGTCTATGAATTAGAGTGCAACAGAATGCTCAACGGAATTTCCTGCGTGTCCCACAAGGATTTCTGTAGAATCTTGTCTTCGCCCAGCCAATGGACCAGACCTGGCTTCCTTTGTAATGGTAAAAAGAGCAGGGATCCCAGCGCCTAGTGACCACCAGCAACATGGTGCCTCTGACGCTTTTGGAGCCCCATCTGCTCCACAAGCCCTGGCCCTGCCAGGTGTCTGGACCACTGAGGTGGGAGAGGCTATAGCATTAGTCGTCTCCTCCCTCTATATCATCACAGACACTCTTCTAGCACCCAGTCTTTATTCATTTTTTTAAAAAGAAATCCAAATAAGTTAGCAAAAAAAAAAAGGAAAAAAAATATACAAAACAATGGCAAAACCACACGATGCTTAGTTAACAAAATAAATCACCCCAGGAGTCCCCGCCCACCCCCCACCCCCACCTGTCCCTGGCAACTTCAGCACAGAGACCTTGGTCAGATGGCAGCTTTACAAACAACACACAAAACAAAACAAAACATAAAACCATTGGAAGGTTCCCAGCATTCACTGCAAAAGCTTGGCCCCCCAGTGACTTGGGAACAGAGGATTGATTGTTCCTCTCCCTTCTCTCAATTCAGGGCAGGCCCAGCCTAACCCTGGCATAGGAAGAGACAACAACAGGAGATGTACATAGTCTGTCCAGGTCAGGACACTGTCTTCGTCTCTCAAAGTGTATCTTTTCAGGGGGTGGAATTGGAGGCTGCATTATGATCAAAGGGAAGCTCCTGAGTTGCCCCCTGAGCCAGGGGGCTTACACAAGGGGGCACTCCGGTGCCCTGCTTTGTCTCCCTGGAAACAGAACTGCTCTCTGCTCTAAGGAGTTAGCTAAATGAGAGCATCCATTCCCTCTCTGGGTGGTGGGTTAACCTTATATGTATGAGGAGGGGGATAGTCTGGCATTTGGCAGCCCCAAGGCTGGCTTCCTGGCATCAGGACAGCCTGGCTTAGGAGAGCCCTGCTGCAGGAGTGGTGGCACCTGTGGCCAGCTTGGGGGGCTCTCATGGTTGCCCATTTTGGCAGACAATCTCAATTGGGCATGGTTTCATCTGGGAAGGCCACAGCAACATCCTCCACTGTGATGCTGTCCACGATGGAGGTGAGGGACTGCAGGTTGTGGACATCCGTAGGGTCAGCTGTGAGCAGGTGATCTGTAAGGAGAAGGTAGGAAGATGTTACCTGGGTGATAAAAGTGTCTTAAGACCCAAGACAGGGGCTGAGCCCTTTGGTTTTCCCAGACAGATGGGTGAGAAAAGCTCAGGGTCCTACTCCCCAGCCCATGCCTCTCCTAGTGCTGTGTGCACGTGTGTGTGTGTATGTGTGTGTGCACGCCAGTGTGTCCTCTCTGATATCCCCTGGTGGGCTTAGAATTCAGAAGCAGTTATTCTGAAGTGGAGCCAGAATGGTGTATCCTGGGAGACTAGAACTGCCCTTTGCTGGCCCAGTTTTGCAGCACTGACTCAGCAATTCCCAGGGACCCTTGGGGCAGGGACATTGTCCTCTCCGTGGGGAAGGTCATCTACCAGGCACCAGCTGGGGAGTTGCAGGAGGCCTAGACAACTCCTTAGCTGGTCAAGGCTTCAGGGAGGCACATGGCCTTCTAGCCCACCATTTGGGGCCCTGGGTTCGAAAGGTCCCTACAGAGGCCAAGGGAAGAGGACTAGAGCAGGGAGTAAGATAAGAGGGGAGAACTGGGCTTAGAGATAGCCTGTGGGGTTTGAGTCAATACAGTAACCAGGGTCCTGGTCTCACTTACCCCCTGGGTTGGGACCAAACTCCAGTGCACTGCCCCACTCTGGACTGCAGGAGGCACTGTGGGAGCTGCATTCACTGGGCACCTGCAAGACAGGGCAAAGGCCCAAGGTCAGGGCACTGCCATTCCTGGTGGTGTCTCTTCGTCCAGTCCCAATGGGCAGAAGTACCTGTGGTGGGGTTGGAGGGTGGGCCACAAGCTGCAGCCCTCCAGCCTGGCCCACCCCCTGTTCCAGAATCTTCAAAATCACCTCCCTTCATGCCTTTCTCCGGCCACAGAGCCTCTGCTTCAGGGCCATTCCTAGCATCCATTCTGCGTGGTGATTCTGCCCTCATAGGACACCCAGCCTAAGGGGGTCTGTGGTTTTCTTGACCTTGGGATAAGGGTGAAGGAGGCAGAATGTCTGGCCCAACCAGGGCCGCTTTTGTGCAGGCCTGTTGGGGTTCCATGAGAGAGACTGAGTGGGTTTGCTCTCTGCTCAGCCATACCCAGGAGGGGGTCGGGTGAGGGGCAAAGCAGTCTTCTCAGGTACACTTGGCCTTGACTTTTAGGTCCTGTCTTCCCCCTCATCCAGCTGACTTTGGACTTGCTCCTGGATCCCTCCTTCAGTCCCGTTCCACATGCTTCTTCTCCCCACTGCCTTTATCTTGTCTGGAAAGGACCCAGAGACACAGGAGGTCAGCTGGGCAGCCTAGCTCTAACAAAGGAAGACATCCTGCAGCCTCCTAAGACCCTGTCTGGCTCCTGCTCTAGCCATCTGACTGAGCCCTACCACGGGGTCCTCTAAGGTTACCCAGGTGCCTGCTGCCCCCCCTCCCCCTGGGGCAGGTGGGTGGGATGGCCACTTACCCCTGGTTGGGGTCCGCCCCCGCCTCGGTAGCGGAGATCGCGCTCCTCCTGGTTGAGGGAGCTGAGCAGGGCCTGCAGGCGCTCGATGTACTGGATGGCACTGCGCAGGATCTCCACCTTGGGCAGCCGCTGGTTGGGGTTGAGCAGGGTGCTCCTCTTCAGGGCCTCAAAGGCCTCATTCACCTTCTTGAGCCTGCGCTTCTCCCTCAGCGTGGCCGCCCGCCGCCGGTCCACAGACACCGACTTCCTCTTGCACACCTTACACGCCCACGGCAGGCACTGGCCTGGGCAGTGCTCGGGGGTCCCTAGCCCCTTGTCTTCGAGGGGCACTCGGGCCTCGGGGCTCAGGCTGAGCTCAGTCCGCTCATAGCCCGGTGGCTCGAAGCCCTGGAGGTGGACGGGCAGGTAGTTTTCCCCGTCATAGAAGTGGGGTTCCTGGTAGAAGTAGGGGGATGTCTCATACAGCTCCATGGGGTCAGAAAAGACTTGTTCCTGCCACCAGCCCCCAAGCTCCTGCAGCCCCTCACGCCAACTGCTGGGTGCCATTTAAACCCTCCCCGCTGGCATGGAACCAGAGATAAATATAGCCAACGCCACAGAAACCTGAGCCCCCCTCTAAGCTGTTGCTGCACATCAAGACGTTTACAGTGGATTAGATGTGATTCCCCTTCCCTCTCCCCCTGCGCACCCCCACCCCTGCCCCCAGCCAGCCTACCCCCATCCGGCTCTTGTGCACGGGTAGGGAGGCCATAGGGTGTAATTTGACTAGTTTTCATTTCTCAACAGCCTCCATGGGGGCTGGGGAGGTGGGGGAGGACACACATTCTCCTCTCATCTGCTCCTTTCAATTACTCCTAGCTGGGCGGCCTGCCTGCTTCTAGTCCCAAAGAGGCGGGGTGGGGGTGGAGGGAGGAGTAAGGAAGGGGTAGGTTTAGGCTGGTAGGGGCCTTAAGAAGTCAACTTATTCATCCCCCTGCTTCCTCACAGCACCTTACCCAGACTATATCAGTCAGATGAAACTCTTAGAAAGATTCCCCTCCCAGAGGGTGAGAGTGCTTTAAATTGGGGGCATGTATTGATACTCAGTGTCCGAGGTAACAAGGATTGGCAGATGGATTCAACTTCTGGGTTTTCAAAGAAGCTTTGACATCATATGTCACTTAAGTCTCATGTGATTGGGGATAAATTGAGGCAAAAGGAATTTTTTGGTCTTATTTTTCTTTTTTGGTATGTGTCAGTGGAAGTTTTCTCTTTAATACAGCTGGCCAGGGTCAGAGCAGAGATTAGAACTTAACAGTCTACACGTCTCCACCTTCCCCACAGAGGCAAGGTCAAGATCTATTAAGCCCCCTGTCTCCTCCCTTTCTCACTCTGAATCATTTATCTGTCCTCCTATGGCACCTCTTCAACTTTGTTTCCTGCCCCATTTAGACACCAGGATTTTCCTGGCTCCTTACTGTGGGTGAGGTAGAAAGGAGAGAAAGCAGAGACCTTCAAACTCAGTTTAAATATGCCCTCTCCTTGACCACTTGGCTTGGTTGTTCTGGTCTTCCGTTCTGAGCCATCAGCTTTATATATATCATGCAGATCTCAAATATCAGGTGGAGGAGGGACTACTTAATCTTCGGGCTTCTTCGTCCACGGACATCTCTCAGCAGAAGATTTGGGGTCTGAGAGGACAGTGGTCCCGATATAGTAGGGGGGGCCTCAGAAATCAGCAGTGAGCAAGGCTCAATCTTGGGACTGAAGGATTACAGGGATGCTCAAAGCAGGGTCTCTACCCTTGAGGACCTTACCATCTAGTAGACCCTGCTGGTCACCTGGTTCTACCCAACCCCTGATGTCCGAATCCCCTTCCCAGGTGGCCATTGTCTGACATCTGTTGTCCTCACAAGGCAGCCCATTCCACTGATGTGCAGGGAGACCTTCTGGGTTTTGAACTGCAATCTGCTCCCTCTACTACCTTCTGTCCTGTGGTCCCAGTTTTTTCCCTAGGACACTCTGGACCAAGTCTGATTCCTCTTCCTAAGACAGATGAGGCTGATGTTATAAGTTCCAAGCAGTGGCAAGGATAACAAGAAGAAGAGGAACTGTGCTAGGGACTCAGGGAGACTTCACAGAGAAGGTGAGATCTGAATGGAGCTTGAAAAACCCAGCTTTCCTCCGTCTCACTGTCTGTGGTGAGGAGCCAGGAAAATGCTGATGTCCTTTTGGGGTAAGGAACAGAGATGAGGAGGGGACATAACTAGACAATTTTTTAAAAAAACCCAAGCATTTTGAGGGGGAGCAGCAAGGTCTTCATTTGGTTTTTGGCCTTACCACTGTGATACAGAGTGGCAGCCTGGGGGCTGTGGGTTGTAAACCTTGCTTTGACTCAGACAAGATAGGCTGAAGAAGAATCTCTATTTCTAACATACATCCCATCAAGAAAAGAAAAAATAAAAGAAAACCCTTGTCTCAGTTTACACTCTAATCTCTGAGCGCTGAGATAAAAAGTGATGTTGAAGTTCCTATAGAAACCCAGAAATTGCATTATTTTGTCCTTTGGGGATCCAGTCTGCCTCACCCCTAAACCATGTGCCCACATCCTCTAAAAATGGAAGCAGGAGAACTGGGCTTGTTCTGTGATTATTTCTAGGATCTTACTCTCTAGTTGATGAGTGTGGACACTGTGTGAATGTTAAATTACAATGCAAGAGAGAGCTATTTTAATTCAGCAGTAAACATGGGGGCCACGACCAATTGTAAATGAGTGGGTTCATCAAATGAGTGTTGAAGTTTACAGAAAATCAAAATCACCAAAGGCTGGAAGGGGAGGAGAGCCCTGGGCTGGGTCTTGGAGAAAAGGTAGGATTTGGATGAGAAGCGGAGAGGAGGGTGAAGGGAGCATTGGGTAGATGGGTTTGTATGGAGCTCAGGGTTCAGGTAAGTGGATGATTGGACAAGCCTGCAAAAGACGAGAGGAGGCCCACCTAGGCAGAATGGAGGGACTTGAAAATCTGAGGCAAGGAGATGGCACAGAAGACCATGACAATGACCCCGGAGTGAAGTGCTGAAGACCTGAACAAGCCACTCAGAGGCAAGGGGATGGATTCAACTGGGAGAGGATGTGTGTTTCAGCTGGTAAAGGGATGGTACATGTGTATTATAGGGGAGTGGTTGTTGTATTGATGAAAGGGCACCTGGCACATGGAAACACCTCCAAAACATTAGTCCCCTTACTTGCTTTGTCCTCTTCTCCACTCCTGGCCTCTCCCTCAGGCTATTTCCCTAGCTGTCTTCATTGCCCCTAGGGGACCAAAACAGCAGGGAAGACCTGGCCCCACCCCACGCGTGTGTGTATTTATTCATTCACTCTTTCATTCAAGGAACAGGTATTGTGCACCTTGTGCTGAGTGTGAGAGTCACTGACGTGAATGAGATGTGGTCTTTCTGCCTGCCAGGTACTCACAGTTGAGTGAGGAAGGTGATTATACAAAGTAGGTGATAATAGAGTAGGCTAGAAAAATGCTACTGTAATCCAGAGAAGGAATTTATTCATTTACTCCTTTCTCTGCTCAACTCAATTTCCTGAGAGCCCACTCTCTATTATTCCCCAGGTATGACTGGACATAGGCAAGAGCAGCAAATAAGATCAGTCCCTGCCCTCAGTCTGGGTGTGAGTTTGGCCTTAGATCTGTGTGACGTTTGCCTCTGACCCAATGTGAGGGCAGGACTGGGAGGTTAGGGGTGACCTTGTGTGTCTAGGTTTCAATGAATCCCTCCCTGTCTGTGGATGTGTTTGTGTATGTCTGTCTAAGTGAGTGGCTTGGGGACTATGTTAAGTCCCAGCTGTGAGGCACAGATCCTTCCAGGACTGAGAAGATAGGGTGGCCCAGGTGTCTCTCACCTCAGAACCCTAATGGAGCGATTGACCCTTTTCTCTCCTTGTTCCTCTCTTAGAACTGAGCTGAAGAAAAGCTGCCCCTAGAGGCTCCCCCTGCATATTCCTCCACCCCATGAAAACTGCCCTCTGATGGATGGGAACACATTGGTGCCAAGCACAGAACAGCCTTTGTGCTCTGCCACCAGTGGTGATCCATCAGCTCTAACTTGACAGCAGGGCGTCAGGCCTTAATCCTCACCCCTGCTGGCTTGGGCACTCAGGGCCCCCTGCTCTGACTGTAGCCTCCTCCTCCAGCAGTCCTGCTCCCTCCAGAGGAAGCCCTTATCCCTGGCTGGGGCTCCAGGGCCAGGTTGTTTGTGCCCCCACCCTGAGTGTCTCAACTGGATTCTGTCTATTTGCATGCTGGGCTGATCTCATTTGCATGGTAATGCTTGGATTTCAAAATGCTCAGCGATCCCCTTCACCTGCTCCTGACTCTTTCCTTCCACATCTGCTGCATACCCAGTCCCAACCTTCCGACTCCCAGCATCTTCCAGTCCCTACTGACCTCACAGGGGGGCTGACCTGGGCTGCTAGTTTACTTGACTCACATCAAAGCAAGTTTCCCATCCCAGAGTCTCACGTGTCTAGGTATAGAGGATCAAGGAGAAGGTTCTGGAAGAATGGGAGCCTCTGGCTTCTCCAAACAGGCCCCACATTTTGTTTGCCTAGGCTGGTTCTCTGGTATTATGGATGAGGACCAGGTGGGAGGTGGGTGGCGGGAATGCATGTAAATTTCAACAGGACCTAGATGCAAGAACACGTCATGCAAATCAGCATTATTTGTGGGGCTTTGAGAACAGATCACAGAATCATAGAATGTCAGAGGTGTAAGGTAGTCTAAGGATCAGCTAGTGCACCTTCTTCCTTCTACATACTGGGTGCACAGAGCACCAGTGTCAGAAGTGTGAACACGAGTGTTGGCTCTTAGACTACCTAAGCTCTTGGACTGCCTCTTAGGCCTCGGGGCTGAATGAAGGTGCCTCCTCTCCCTCTCTGAGGCTGACAGGTGAAGAAGGGTGCTTCAGGTGAGTACATGCTTTCCAGGTGAGCCTGAGGCCACAGGTGGGAGGCAGTGAGGGAACTGGAGGTGCTCTAGGTTTCAAATGGAGCGTTCAGAGAGATATCAGGAGAGGTAGTGATGGAGAGATGAAAAGAAGACACAAGAGAAGGGTGAGAGACAATAGGCTGGGGAGACCAGGGGGAATCCTGAGGGCTTGAGACAGGAGGAGAGGTTTGGAGGCAGATGGGAGCCAGGGTGGAGAGATGAGGGGGAGGGGAGGGCTCCAGGCCTCCAGAGGCCACACATTGTTTCCATTGAGAACTGAGCATCAAATAACGGCTGGGAAATCCGTCCCTGCCTGGAATCTGGAGCTCAGAGCCAGGCTCATTCATCAAGAATCTCTGGCCTTGGGGTGGGGAAGTGCAGGTCTGGAGGTGGAAGGGGATAGGTCCTTGGGAAGTTAGGGTCATGGAGAGGTGATTGGTAGACACAAAGCACAGAGCTAGTTTTTTAAATAACCAGACCAGAGCTTAGGAGAGTGTGTGGCAGTGTGAACCTGAGGGCCTTTGGAAATATAGGTGAGGATTTCTTATGAAATCCCTATGAGGGCTGGAACTTCAGCTCCTGGTTGAGACAAATACTGTGAGAAAGTTCAGGGAAAGAGGAGGAAGAAACCCTGGATAAGGAGTCAGGGCATATTACTGTCATCTCTCCTCTCTGCTTCTCAACTCCCCTGTTTATAAATCAAGATACTTGATTGAATGATTCAAACGGCCCTTTGAGAGGTGACATTCTTTTTCTGACTCAGCATGTGGGGCTGGAGGAAGTGCTCCTGGGGTCGGGGGTAGGTGTTTTGAGTGTTGTTTGAATCAGACCTAGCTCTGAAGGTGAACTCATAGGATCAGAGAGGGCAGGTTTCCTTGGATATTTTGTCCCTTCCCATCTCCACTTCTGCTCCCATATTTAATCTCACTGAAAGGCAACTGGAATGTTCTCTGGACCCATTTCAGCCTACCTAGAACTGCCTGGCATGTATTTGTCACACTCATCTCCGAACGGCAGCCCCTCTCCTGTCCCCCTTCCCTTCCAGCCTCTCAATTCTGCCCTCCTTGTGGGCCGAGAGCCCTAGCATGCCACCCCACCCCCCTTCTACTCCCTGGACAGCTTCTATTTCTGCCTCTTTGACAAGTTGTGACATATTTGGGAGCAGCTGCTGACTGGGTGGAGGTGCCTTTGCTTTTCTCCCAGCTCTGTCTTCTCCTCCCCAATACCTCTCCCAATAGCCACCTCTTCCCAGAATGTGCTATAAGACCCTCCCTGCATTCCTCTCTCTGGAACTCAGGCACCCAGCTTTTCCTAGGTTCCTGCAGGGGTGGCCAAGGCTCTAGACTGATATGGAGGGAACCTTGTGGGATAGGAAGTCAGGTGGCCAGGTGTAGGGGGTAGGATCTCTTCTGCCATGTCCCAGGCTGTATGGTTTGAGGCAAATCTCTTCCCCTCTGGGATTCAGTTTTCTATCTTTAAAATGGGGATGATGAGTACTGTCTTCCTTGTCAACCACAGTGGTTTTGCCACCTATTTACTGTAGATGACTAATGCCACCACCCAGTAGTTCCTCTCTATCTCTTATCGTTCCAAATCCAATTAGTCAAAAGCCCCTCAACCTCTGTTCCCCTCTGTATCTTAACAATTCCTAGCTTCACATAAAGCCAGGAATTGTTTGAACTTCCACTAGTTTTAGCAAGAACCTCACAAAACAGTCACACCTTAGTAGTAAAATGAAAGTAAAAGGTACTCTAGATCTGCTTTTTAAAAGTTTAAAAATAAGCCTCAAGCAAAGGGTCGAACTAATTTAACTTCCTGCCAGAACGAAGTCCAACACTCTTCAAAGGAATATGATAAAATTCAACACTCAGTTATATAAAATTCACAATGTCAGTTATTCAATCAAAAGTTAGTAGGCAGCAAAGAAGCAGGAAAAAATGTGACTTACAATCAGGAGAAAAACTAGTAAATTGAAATAGTCAGTTGACCCAGAAATGACAGAGATGATAGAATTAGCAGATAGGGACATTAAAAGAGCTATTATAAATATGCTCAATACGCTTAAGGATTTAAAGAAAAACATGAGCATAATGAAGAGAGAAATAGAAGATATAAAAAGAAATCAAAATTTCGCTGGATAGGATTATGTATTAGTCTGCTTTGGCTGCCATAACAAAATACCATAGACTGGATGGCTTAAACAGAATTTTATTTCCTCTCAGCTCTGGAGGCTAGAAGTCTGTAATCAGGGTACCAGCATGGTTGGGTTCTGGTGAGAGCTCTCTTCCTGATTTGCATATGGTTGCCTTCATGCTGTGTGCTCACATGACCTTTCCCTGGTGCACAGAAGGAGAGATCAAGCTCTCTGGTGTTTCTTCTTTTAAGGGTAATAATCCCATGAGATGAGGCCCCCACCCTCATGACCTAATTAACTCTCCAAAGCCCCATCTTCAAATATCAATACAATTACATTGATTATATTGAGGGATTAGGGTTTCAACATATGAATTGGGAGGGGGGTGAATACAAACATTCAGTTCATAACAGATTAATAGCAGATGAGACATTGCAGGGAAAGAGTTCATTGAATCTGTATACAAAGCAATAGGAAAAATCAAAAATGAAACACAGAGAAAAATTATTTTAAAAAGAGCTTCACTGACATGTGGGACAATATCAAGTGGACTAACTGACATGTAATTGAAGTCCCAGAAGGGGACAGAAAAATATTAGAAGAAATAATGACTAAAATTTTTGCAGATTTGATGGAAACTATGAACTCACAAATCTAAGTCACTTAATGAACCCCAGAAAGGATAAAAAGAAAGAAAACCACACCAAGGAACATCATAATCAAACTTCTGAAAATCAGTGATAAAGAGAAAAATTTTTAAAGCAGTCAGAGAAAAAGAGGCACATTATGTATAGAAGAACAAAGATTTTTTAAAGCTGCTGATTTATCATCAGATACTATGAGGGACAGAAGATAGTAGAACAATAAAGTGCTGAAAGAAAAGAAAATCTATCAAATGAGAATTCTGTACCCAACAAAAAATATCTTTCAAGAATGAAGGTGAAATAAAGACTTTTTTTCAAATAAAGATAAACTGGCAGAATTTATCATCAGGAGATATTCACTATAATAAACGTTAAAGGAAGTTCTTTAGGCAGAAGGAAAATGATACAAAATTGAAACTTGCATCTACATACGGGAATGAGAGCATCAGAAGTGGTAAACATGTGGGTAAATATAAAAAGACTTTCCCCCCTCATTAAAAAATTTCTTTAAAAGATAGTTGTCTATTTAAAGTAAAAACAATAGCAATGTACTGTAGGGTTTATAACATAAAAATAAAATATATGACAACAATAGCACAGAGAATGGGAGGTGGGAAAAGAAGTATACTGTTGTTGTAGGGTTCTTACTTATATGTGAAGTGGTGTAACATTACCTGAAAGTAGCCTGTAATAAGTTAAAGAAGAATATTGTCAAAACTAGAGCAACTACTAAAAAATAAAACATAGAGCTATAGCTAATAAGTCAATACTGGAGATAAGTTGGAATATTAAATACTCAGTTAATCTGGAAGAAGACAGGAAAAGAGGCAAAAAGGAACGAAGAGTAATAGGATAAATTGAAAACAATTAGCAAGATGGTAGATTTACACCCAACCATATCTATAATTGCATTAAATATAAATCAGCTAGATTAAAAAAAATAAGATCCAAATATAGGCTGTCTAGAAGAAATTAATGACACAAATACACAGATAGGTTGAGAGTAAAATGATAGAAAAATATATACCATGGGAACACTAGTCGTAAGAAACCTGGAGTGGCTATATTAATATCAGAAAAAGTAGGTTTCAGAACAAAATATTACTTGGCATAAAGGGATACATTATACAATGATAAAGGGCTCAATTTATCAGTAAAACATGTTAGTCTTAAATGTATATGTACCTAATAACAGACCTTCAAAATACATAAAGCAAAAATTAATGCATAAAGCAAAATACATAAAGACAAAACTGAAGGGAGAAAGAGACAAATCCAAAATTTTAGCTACAGATTTCAAAAATCCTCTCTCAGTAATTCATAGAACAAGTGGATAAAATCAACATGGGAATAGAAGACTTAAACGACTTTATCAATCAATTTTGCCAATTGACATTAGTAGGATATTCCACCCAACAGTAGCTGCACAAGGTTGAGATATGCTGGACCACAAAACAAGTGTCAATAAATTTAAAAATATTGATAATAGAGAGCATGTGCTCTGAACACAATGTGATTAAATTAGAAACCAACAACAGAAATTTCTAGAAAACCCCCAAAATATTTGGAAATTAAACTTTTAAATAACTCATGGGTCATTGCCTATGGAGCCCTTTCTTCCAGTCCCTATGTTAAGTGCTAGATAACCTGTAATTCATTTAATCCTCGCAATAATCCATTGGATGTTTCCTTGTTGTTCTCCCCAACCCTAATTCCTCTCTGTTCTGGGGCTCCTCTGTCCCTAGCCAGCTCTCTCCATGGCAGGCTCATGGGCCTTTCTCAGGTGCTCTATCTAAACTTTTCACAAGACTACCTGGTCTTGCTTCTCTAGGAGTCTCACCTTCACTGCCCTCACTTCTGGCTTGCTAATCTCAGCAGCCCTGCTTTCTGCCCCAGGCCTGCTTTCTGACCCTTATCCCTGGGCCCTGAGCTCCAAACAAGCCTTAAGACTGCCCATGCTCCTGAGGCAGCCTTCTTGGACCAGAACCACTGTTGCTGGTCACCTGGAATCACCAGTAGTTCGAGTATCCCCAGACTGTCCAGCACTGCCTACGGGCTTGCTTTTTCTTTCTCTTTTATTTTAGAGACCCTTGAGCCAGACTGCCTGGGTTTTAATCCTGGCATTATCACTTTCTAGCTGTGTAAGTGGCTTGACCTCTCTGTACCTCCATTTCTTCATCTGTTTAACAAGGATAAAAATAAGACCTCTCTCATAAAGTTGTTGTTTGGATTAAAAGAGTTCATATTTATATGAATGCTTTTCCATGTAGTATGTACTCAGTAAGCTTTAGCTCCATGATTATTATTGAACCTACCTTTGTCTGTGTGTCCCCCATCAGACTGGGAGCTCTCTAAGAGCACAAGTAGCACAAGTTTATGCTATTCCTGGGAGCTCTCTGGGGAAAGGGGCTGAATCTCCCTAAAGAGTGAGAGCTACCTGATGTCTCCCCCTTCACACAGGAACTGTGTCTATGCCTGAATTTCCTTCTTTGCCTGCCCCTAATCACTCTGGGTGTGAATATGTCAGTCCCAGTGGAGTTCCTGGGCAGCGAGGTTGTCTTGGAGAGTGGTCCTGGGAGATGTCTTATCCTGGTTGAGAGAGCCATGGGATTCTAGACAGAGATTCCTACCCAGGGCAGGGTGGCCCCCAGAGCAAGCTCACAGCTCCGGGGACAAGGTCACAAGGCATCCTCCAGGGACTACTTCTGCTCTTAGGAAGGGGCAAGCCGGGTGTTCCCCCTAGACCTTCTGTCCATGCACACCATTCCGAGGATGTCAGCCCCAGACACAATCTTACTCCTTTCTCTCTATCAGAAGACAGGAGATGCAATGTGGTGCAGGGCAAAGATCAGATCAAGTTGGCATTGAATCCTAGTCCTGACACTTGCTAGCTGTATGGCCTTTTATTCATTTAATATCTTGGAACTTTCATTTCCTCATAGGCAAAATGGTAACTAGAAACCCTGTTTCTCTGAGCATATCATGTACTCAATAAATGTTTGTTGAATGAATGATTGCATATTCATTTCCTTTCTTTTGGGGGGTTTAGAGAACAGTATAACCAGCCCTGCCTCTGGTAAGTTGATTCCTGCATCTGTGAGCCAAACAGGTCATCAAGATGACATTTAGTTCACTCGCAGCCTTTAATCCATTCCAAGCACACACTTAAATAAGTTCCCAAAATGGAACCTTTGGTAATACATTCCCATTCTTTGGTCATGAGAAAATCCCTTCTAACATCGCTTTATCCCCTCTCTACCCCATCTCTAACGGCACATCACAGGCACGTTTTGTCTTCGACACTCTTCTGTAGCTGGATGGTAGAATGTGTAACTCATTGGGTCAAGAGTCAGGACATCTTTACTCTAGTCCTAGGTCTGCTGATAACCACAATGTGACCTTGAGAAACAGAAGCTAATATTTACTGAGTCTCTACTGTGAGTTGGCCACTATGCTAAGTGGTCTACATACATTACCTCACTCACTTCTTACAAGTGACACAGTCCCTTTACAAAGAAGAAATCTAAGGCTCAGAGAAGTTAAGAAATTTGTACTAAATCACATAGCTTTTAAGCGGTTAGTTCATGTTTCCCTGACTCCACAGCCTCTTTCAATTGTGCTATGCTGACTTCTCTAGGGGCCTTAGTTTCCCGATCTGTAACATGAAAGTATTAGATTCGGTGTTCTGGAAGGTCCCATCCAGTTTGACCTTTTGTCACTACCTGCTCAAGGCCTCTGGAAGGATCTTAGGAAACTTCTGCACAGCTTCCTGGCTTTCCCTTTCCTGACCTTTTCTTTTGTTAGTCTGTCTCCAGGCCCTCCTCACAATCCTCTACAGTGAGTCAGTGTGAGACAAGGAACCAAATGTTTCCCCAAGTCAGGGCAGTTCCATCTGCTACGTTCCCTGCATAGCGAGCTGTGGGAACACTGCATTCCACTCTCCAGATCCTGGTGCCTGGAGTATTTTCCCTGAGCCATATTGCCTCTCTGCATTCCCCTCTTTGTGGGAGCTTGGGCCAGCCCAAAGCAGGACCCATTTGCTTTTCTGCCTCTGAAAGCATGTGGCCTCCTGGAAGTAAATGTGCAGTTGGGTTAAACTTGCTTCCTGGGTCCAGGGACTTTTCCTCAGCAGGCTGTTTCCATTCCTAAAGTTCCAAGCCTCACTCTCAGACCACCCATGGAATTCACACATCAAAACATTCACCAGCTCGTATGTTCCATGTCCCCACCCCATCTTGGCTCCATAATGATGGAGACATAGCCCTGACTTCAAATTTCTAGCCATAGTTCACTTCAGCCTATAGTTTGCTTTTCCGCATTTATAGATGGGGAAGTCGAGGTCTTGGGAGGTGGGTCAGGGGACCAGACTGGGATAGGATCTCAGGCACCTACCCTTCCCTCACCCTGTTCCTTCATCCCTGGTCTCTTAATCGGGCTGCTTTCACAAACCTGTGTCTGGCTTTCGAAGGCTCCAGTTGTCTTTCTCATCTTTCTTGACTGTATCCAGATTTCTGAAAGCGGCAGTTTCCTTTGTTTGCTAGTGAGGTTCTCACGCTTCCTGGTCCAGGAGTGAGGGGAAATGTTTCCTTGTATTCTTGAACCCATAGCCAGCTGCATTCTCCATCTAGTATCACCCAGTGGGTGTTGGATAGTCAGGGAAGTACCCTGGGCCTGAAGTAGGATTGACTCAGGGGGGACAATGTGACCATCATCACCATGTCATCATCAACAGCTACACCATCATTTAGGACTTTCCTGTTTGCCAGGCACTATTTTGTCTCTACAATGATTCTATGAAGTAGGTATCTTACAATTTTCAGACTGCGAGTTCTAGTTAAGAAATTTTCTAATGGTACTGACTGAGGATAGATGCAGGATTAGAACCCAGCCTGACCAACCTCAAATTCAGTGGACAGTCTTCTCCATTATGGTCTGCTACCTCAGACTCAGGCCTTGGATGACCTTGGTAACCAACTTCTCTTCAGATTGGGTATATAGTAGGTACCCAGCAAGTGCACATGGTGGCTGCACACTACATGCTTACTAATTAGCTGAGCTAAACAATGAAGCCCATCAAAGCAAGTCCCTTCTATGGCACAGAGTGAGAGTTCAGGGTCACTTCTCCTCTGGGTTGACCTGAACATCATGGCCCACGTGCTTTGTGACCTGGGGTGAATTCCTGGCCCTTTGGATGTTACTGATACCCTTTGGGAAAAAAAAACGAAGATGTGGCTCAGAGGGACATAGAATTGTAGACTAATAGAGGCAAGAAGCCCGACACCTTGACCTTAAAAAGGATTGTTGCATTCTGAGGAGTAGATGAGCTGCATCAAGTTGCCTGGCGCTTTGTTTATTCTGAGACAGACAGCCTCGCTCCTGGAGTCATGAATTTGGGAGCATTCTATCCACCAGTTGGCGGGCATGCCTGGCACCAGTGCATAGCCCTGGGAGTGGATGTTGGCATGATCAGTGGTGCTCATGGCACCTCACTCCCTGCCACACAGAACAGATGGCGCCTCTTGACTTGTCTTCCTTTTGCTTTGCTCTTGCTGGCTGTTCTTGCCAAGGCCTGGTTCTTGGCCTTGGAGGTTGATAGCCAAGATCTTGACTTTTGACCTCCAATATCCCCAACACTCCTCTTCCCCACATTTGCTAACTACAGTGAAATCATAGATGCATAGATAATCAGAGCTGGGAAGAACCTTAGACCAACTGTCTTATTTTAAAGAGGAAAGACTGAGAACTAGAGAGGAGGAAGTGGCCTGCCTGAGGTGACAGATGGCAGAGTGGAATAAGCCATATTGGGCTTCAACCCCTGCCTGACTTGTCCTCAAGAGCCAGGATTTATTTATTTAATAAGCATTTAATGTCTTCTACTTATAAGCACACTGCCTTTATCTGGGTGATCACCTGGATATACACACACACATGCATTGTTCAGAGCTGCCCTTCTGCACATCTCCTGGGTCTGCGAGTTCCCTGGCCCCTTCCCCACCCCCATCAACGTTCCTGGTCCAGATTTCTATCCCTGTGATCTTGCCTCTTTAGGATGCTAAGGGCTGATGTGACAGGGGAAGATATCTAGACCCTTTGCCTCTCCCCCCTCCCACACAAGCCAGGGTGCCAGACAGAGAACTTCACTACTTACAGCTATGAAGTCTTAGGATGGTTACTTACCCTCGCCAAGCCTCAGTTTTCTCATTTTACAAATAAATGCACTTACCTTAGTGCCTGGCACCCAGTCAACTAATAACATGTTAGTTATTATCATTAGTGGGGCTATTATTATTCCTAAAAGCAGCGATCCTTGGGAGGGCTTCCCACCTAACCTGGAGGGTGGAGCTCAGGCTCCATAACCTTTCCATGGTAGAACACCCCCTCTCCAAATACACCAAAACCCACATTCTAGGAGTCCTTGGTGGAGGTCTCAGTCCTTACCCTGGCTTCATCCATTGTCAGCCAAGCCACTGGCATTTCACGGATCTCAGCTCTGCCTGTTATAAGTTATAAATAACCCCCAGCCATCTGTTCTCTGAAACCCCAATACTGAGACCAAAAGCAGAAGCTTCCCTATCCTTCCCCATCTTATTCTGCTTCTGGCAGGATTTTAATTTTCTCTGCTTTGGAATTTAAATCTCTTCCCTTTTGTGCCTTCTTCCCCAACCCCAAGCCTGTGTGTGGACTTTCTGTCATTGCAAATATTGAGGAAATCTCTGGAGAGCAGTTCTCTTAAGAAGGAAGTGCCCATTTAAGGAAATTGCATGGAAACAGTGTACTCCCTCCTCAACCCTTGGCCAGGCAGGACCAGCAGCTGAAAGGCAGATGGAATGTGCACAGAAAATGTGAGGGGACTGTGAGACAGGTATCACCCAAGGCAAAGGGACTCAGAAGCTATGGCTTTCTAAGTCCCTAGAGCTAAGCAAGCCCTCAACCTTGTTGGAGGGAATAAGGTGAGAGACCTTGAGATCTTTCTTCACTCTCATTCCCTACCCCTAAAAACACATATTCTGCATGAGGCCTCTGCACCTCAGCCCCTCTCAACCTGCCAAAGTGATAATTAGCTAATCTGGGTGACCATAAGTTATGGACTGAATGTTTTGTCCCCACCAAGTTCATATGTGAATGATATGATAATGTGATGATATTTGGAGATGGGGCCTTTGGGAGGAAATGTTAGATGAGGTCATGAGGGTGGGACCCTCATGAGTGGATTAGTGCCCTTATAAGAAGAGGTACCAGAGAACTTGCTTTCTCTCTACCTTCACTGAAAAAAGGCCATATGACCAGAGCAAGAAGACAGATGTCTGCAAGCCAGGAAGAGAGTCTTCACCAGAATCTGAACATACTGGCACCCTAATCTTGGACTTCCAGCTTCCAGAACTGTGAGAAAATAAGCTTCTGCTATTTAAGCCACCCAGTCTATGGTATTTTGTTATGGCAGCCTGAGCCAGTGTTATATTCTATATAAACAGAATGGTTAGAACATTCCCTCTTCTCAGGAAGAGCATTTCAACAGGGCCTTCCTGGAGACAATGTCAACAACTGTGGTCTGCTCCTTAGTGAAACCTGGTACAGAGGCAGCCATGTTTTTTCCATCATGAGCCACATGATCAGAAATCTGTATTAAAGATTTATATATATTTATATGTAAATATATAATTTACATATATTTACATAAAAGACAAAGTTTTAATTGTATCAAAATTTACTAATTATAAATTAATATTTATTTATAAGGTGTACAGTATAAAAACAATTTAACAAACACTTGTATTCCCACCATCCAGTTTAAAAAAGAAAACATGACAGCATTGTCTTTGAATGCCTCCCTGATCTCATCCATTCCCTCCTTAATCTGAGGTAACCCTCATCATTAATTTTGTGCTTATAATTCTTTTGGTTTTCTTTACAGTTTTATCATGTTTTTAATCCCTAACTGGCATAATGTTTGATTTTATGTGTTTCTGAATACTTTATCAGTGGAGCCAAAGTGTACATCTTCTCTTGTGGCTAACTTCTTTCATCTGTGTTATGTGTACTGCAATTCATTTTCTTTTCTTTGTAGTGCAGAATTCCATTGTGTGAATACATCACAACTAACTTCTCAATTCTATTGCTGATAGAAACTAATTTTCTCCCAGCTTGAGAGTACTGAATACTATGCTACAACGAATATTCTTCTTCATGTCTGCTGATGCATGTGTGGAAGAGTTGCTCTAGGCTATAGACATAGAAATAGAATTGCTGGCTCGCAGAGTATATGCATCTTAAACCTTGATAGATAATGTAAAAACTGTTTTCCAAGGTACTTGCACCAATTTGTACTTCCACTAATGATGATATTTTCCTACTTAATTTTTGTTTGTTTGTTTGTTTATCTGGAGGGAACAAAATGGCATCTCTTGTGGTTAAAATCTGCATATCCCTGATGACTAATGAATATTTTTTGAGATTTTTTTTGGCTATTCAGATTTCTTCATTTGTGAAATTCCTCTTCAAGTATTGTGCCCATGTTTCCATTGGATTGTTTGTCATTTTCTTATTGATTGTAAGTGTTTAAGGGCTCCTCATATATTCTCAGTAGGAGTCCTTTTTCAGATATATGTATTACAAATATCTTTTCCCACTCTGGTTTGCCCTTTCACTCTCTTAAGATGCCTTTCCACTTCTTTTCCTTTAGAGTTAATGCTTTTAGTTCCTATTTAAGAAATATTTGCCTACTGCAAGGTCATGAAGGTACTCTTTTCTGTTTTCTTCCAGAAATTTTATTGTTTAACCTTTACATTAGGTCTCTTTGTCTGGAACAGAGTTTTGTGTGTGATGTGAAGCTGTTGGTTACCTCAGTGGTGAAAGCTGTCCATGTCTTCTGTGGAGCAGGCCTCTGAGATCTGTGACAATGAACACTACAGGGTCCTCTGTTGTGAAAGTTGTGGGGAGCCTGCAGCTGTCATGGGAGCTGTTGAGGTCCTTGGTGACAAAGGCTTCCAGAGTTCTCCATAGAGCAGGCCACTGGGAACTGTGATGGCACTGATACTTATAGCTCCTTCCCTTCTCCTTTATTCCTAGTCATCTCCAGACATCTCAGTCAAGCCAATCTCCCTAATAATCTTCTGGTGTGGAAGATTATCTTTGTTTTTGTTCCATGGTGTTGCTGTAATTCTTAGCTGGACTCTTGGGCCCTCCCAGAGCTATTTTTGTTTGTAGATAGCTGTTATTTGTTGGGAGAAAAGTGCTGCTATCTCTTACTCTGCCATCTTGCTGATGTCACTCCAAGGTTATTTTTGCTGTTTATAAAATGCTACATATGGTTATTTGTTTTCCACACTTTAAAGATGTCATTCCATTGTCATCTGGCTTTCATTGTTTCTCTTGAAAAGTTCACTAATTGTATTATAGTTGCTCCTTTGCAACAATGTTTGTTTTTACTCTGCCTCCTTTTAACATATTCTCTTTGGTTTTGTTTTCTCTAGTTTACTATGATATATTTAGATCTGGGGTAGGAGGGTGGTTTTATGGATGTTCTTCAGTCTGTGGTTTCATTTTGAAATATTCTAAGATTTGGAATACTTCTATGTGAAGTATCTCTTCATATACTGCATCTGTCTTATTCTTTTCCCTTTCCTCTGGCACTCCAATTACATGTTATGTTGGGATTTTAACTATGTACTATATGTTTCGCACATTTTCCACCCTTTGGGGGGTATGTATTTTAATCTGAATATTTTCTATCGCTTCATCTTCCAATTTACCAATACTCTCTTTTGCTTTGTCTAATCTGCTGTTAAACTCATCAAATTAATTCTTAATTTATGGTATTGTACTTTTCAGTCCCAGGATTTCCATTCAATTCAACTTATTTTCTTAAATACATTAATCATAATTATTTTAAAGTCTGTATCTGGTAAATAAAAAATCTGAATCACCTATGTGTCTGTGTTTTCTTTTGGAGGGAGGGGTCTTTTTCTTGGATTTTAATTTTTCTTATTTTGTCAATTTTCAATTATTTGCTGGATATTGGTTTTCTCAGAAACTGTAGAAGCACTCAATGATGTTAACTTCCTCCAAGTAAGGCTTTAAATTGTCTTGTGGTAGGTTATGATCAGATTAAATTGATCCAATTGAGACTTATCTGTTTCCATGTTATCCTTAATTCTAGGTTATCTGGTGGCTAAACTGAAAGCCTGGGGCCCTGAACTCTAATTTTGTCTCCCCTGATCCATAAGCATTACCAAAAGTTTCTACTTGCTTTCTTTTCTTTTTTTTTTTTTTGCTTTTTATTTTATTTTATTTTTAACATCTTTATTGGAGTATAATTGCTTTACAATGGTGTGTTAGTTTCTGCTGTATAACAAAGTGAATCAGCTATACAAATACATATATCCCCATATCTCTTCCCTCTTGTGTCTCCCTCCCTCCTACCTCCCTATCCCACCCCTCTAGGTGGTCACAAAGCACCGAGCTGATCTCCCTGTGCTATGTGGCTGCTTCCCACTAGCTATCTGTTTTACATTTGGGAGTGTATATATGTACATGCCACTCTCTCACTTTGTCCCAGCTTACCCTTCCCCCTCCCCGTATCCTCAAGTCCATTCTCTAGTAGGTCTGCGTCTTTATTCCCGTCTTGCCCTAGGTTCTTCATGACCTTTTTTTTTTTTTAGATTCCATATATATGTGTTAGCATATGGTATTTGTTTTTCTCTTTCTGACTTACTTCACTCTGTATGACAGACTCTAGGTCCATCCACCTCACTACAAATTACTCAGTTTCATTTCTTTTTATGGCTGAGTAATATTCCATTGTATATATGTGCCACACCTTCTTTATCCATTCATCTGTCAATGGACGCTTAGGTTGGTTCTACCTCCTGGCTATTGTAAATAGAGCTGCAATGAACATTGTGGTACATGACTCTTTTTGAATTATGGTTTTCTCAGGGTATATGCCTAGTAGTGGGGTTGCTGGGTCGTATGGTAGTTCTATTTTTAGTTTTTTAAGGAACCTCCATACTGTTCTCCATAGTGGCTGTATCAATCTACATTCCCACCAACAGTGCAAGAGGGTTCCCTTTTATCCACACCCTCTCCAGCATTTATTGTTTTCTACTTGCTTTCTTGAAGCTTTTCCTCACATGTGTGCAACTTAGGCACATTTGTCTCGATAGAAAATTGTCTTTAGAGTGTTGGGCTCAACAGAGCACATTTCGCTTTGCTTTGGATCTTGGCTCTTCAAGTCCTGGCTGCCAGCTTTGTGCCTTCAAACACTTTAATCCAGCTTTTAAAGTTGCCAGTGTGAGGAGTAATCTGATGCCAATTATTTTTTCAGAGGTAGACATATATTCCCTCTTAGATGAAAAACTCAATGAGAGCAAGTACCTTGTCTATCTTGTTCATCACTGTATCCTAGTGTCTAGAGCAGTGACTAGAATATAGTAGGTGCTTAATAAATGGGACAGCCCAGTCCTTGGCTTCTACATGGGTCACAGCAGTTATCTGATTTGCCCCCTGCACTGCAGGTGAACTTCAAAACCTGGTTGGATGCTGCACCTGAACCACAATGACATCTCTTGGAATTTTGATTGGAATTGCATTGAAACTATAAAATAATTTTGAGAATTTGGCATCCTTATGATTTTGAGGAGAACTGATATATTTATATTTTATGTATTCTAAACCATAAATAGGATGTCTCTCTCCATTTATTTTTTTATTTTTTTCACCAAGAAAGACAACCTAATACAAGATTCTATAGCCAAGCTGCTTTGGTTCAAATCCTACCTCTGTCACTCAGTGGCTTTGTAACTTTGTGCTATTTTCTAGTTTCCTTAACTGTAAATGGGATGATTATAATTAAAGTCCCTTTCTCATAGGAGTGGTTATGAGGATTTATTAGGTTAATAATTGTAAAGCATTAGAATTACTTGACATGCAGTGGGTTCTGCACAAGTGTTTGTTACATGAAATAATAATTTTCCTATAATGTTTTTTCAATAAAGTTTTAAATATTTCTTCATAAAAATCTTGCATTCTTTTGTTAGATTTATTCCTAGTCACTTATATTTTGATGTTATTTTAAATGGCTATAGTTTTAAAGGTTACATTCTTTATCTGTTTTTGCTGGTTCATGGAAATAAAATTAAGTGATATTGGTCTTCGTATATTGATTTTTTTGGCCAGTCACCTTGCAAAATGCTTGTATTTATACTAATCATTTACCTGTGGATTTCTTAGGATTTGCCAATAGATGATCTTATCACCTGTGAAAAATAACAATTTTGGTTCCTCCTTATTAATTCTTATAACTTTCCTCTCTCTCTTCCTTTTCTCCTTTCCCTCCTCTGTGTCTTGCTTAAAACTTCTAGAGAAGATTTCAAGTATTTACCATTAAGAGTAATGTTCACTGTGAGGTTTTTTTTTTTTTTTTTTGCAGTACGCGGCCCCCTCACTGTTGTGGCCTCTCCCGTTGCAGAGCACAGGCTCCGGACGCGCAGGCTCAGCGGCCATGGCTCACGGGCCCAGCCGCTCCGCAGCATGTGGGAGCTTCCCGGACCGGGGCACGAACCCCTGTCCCCTGCATCGGCAGGCGGACTCTCAACCACTGCGCCACCAGGGAAGCCCCACTGAGAGTTTTAAAAAGCTATCTTTTATCAATTTCCTTCTGCTTCTAGTTTGCTGAGAGTTTTTATCATGAATGGAGAATCAATCAAACGCTTTTTTCAGCAGCAAGTAAGATGATTTTTCTCCTTTAGTCTGTTAATATGGTGAATTGTATTAATTATTTTTTTAAAACAATTATAAGGCAACTTTTATTTCTAGAATTAACCTATCTCTGTCAAGATGTAGTACATTTTTACATGTTGCTCTATCTGGTTGCTAATATTTTGTTTAGATTTTGCATGTATGTTAATAAACAAAATGGCCTAAAATTCTGTTCTCATGCTTTTTTAAAATCTAGATTTGGTATTAAGATTATTCTAGGTTCATAAAATGAGTTCACAATTTTTCATTGTTTATATTTCTGGAAGAGTTTTTGTAAGATTGGAATTACTTAATTCTTGAATTTTTGGTAGAACTACTGACTCAATTTCTTTACTGGCTAAAAGACTATTCAGATTTTTTTCTTCTTGAGTTAGTTTTGGTAAGTTTTTTTTTTTTTTAGAAAATTTTCCAGTTCACCTAAATTTTCAAATATTTGGCACAAAATTTTTCTTAATATTATCTTCTTAAAGCCCTTGTAGCCTATGTAAATTTGTGTCCTCCTTTACATTCCTGGTATTTTTGAGTTGTGTCTTCTTTTTTTCACTTGATCATTCTTGCCAGAGTTTCAGCAGTTTTATTAGACTTTTCAAGAAACAAAATTTGATATTATTGATCCGCTGTATTGTTTTCTATTTTATTAATTCTGCTTCTTATCATTTTCTTCCTTCAATTTCTTTGAGTTTAATCTATTGTTCTTTCTTGAATTTCTTTTATTTATTTTTTAATTATAGTTGATTTACAATATTATATTAGTTTTGGGTGTGCAGCATAGTGATTAAATATTTTTATAATTTATACTCCATCTAAGGTTATTGTAAAAATTTGTTGTATTCCCTGTACTGTACACTGTATCCTTGTATCTTATTTGTTATATACATAGTAGTTTGTACCTCTTAATCCCTTACCCCTCTCTTGCCCCTCCCCCTTTCTTCCCCCCACTGGTAACCACTAGTTTGTTCTCTATATCTGTGAGTCTATTTCTGTTTTGTTATATTCATTTGTTGTTTCACTTTTTAGATCCTACATATAAGTGATAACATAGAGTATTTGTCTTTTTCTGACTTATTTGATTAGGAATAATATCCTCCAGGACCATTCATCTTGTTGCAAATGGCAAAATTTCATTCTTTTTCATGGCTGAGTAGTATTCACTCATATACATGTACCACATCTTCATTATCCATTCATCCATTGATGGACATTTAGGTTGTTTCCATGTCTTGGCTATTGTGAATAGTGCATGTATCTTTTCAAATTATAGGTTCGTCTGGATATATATCCAGGAGTGGGATTGCTGGATCATATAGTGAATCTATTTTTAGTTTTCTGAGGAACTTCCATACTGTCTTCCATAGTGGCTGTACCAACTTACATTGCCACCAACGGTGTAGGTGGCAATACTACTACTTATCTCCACACCCTCTCTAGCATTTGTTATTTGACTTTTTAATAATGGCCATTTTGATTGGTATGAGGTGATACCTCATTGTAGTTTTGATTTGCGTTTCTCTAATCATTAGCAATGTTGAGCATCTTTTCATGTGCCTATTGGCCACCTGTATGTCTTGTTTGGAGAAATGTCTATTTAGGTCTTCTGCTCATTCTTCAACTGGGTTGTTTGTTTTTTTGTTTTTGTTGAGTTGTATGAGCTGTCTGTATATTTTGGAAATTAAGCCCTTGTCAATTGCATTGTTTGCAAATATTTTCTCTCATTCCGTATCGTCTTTTTGTTTTGTTTATGGTTTCCTTTGCTGTGCAAAAGCTTGTAAATTTGATTAGGACCCATTTGTTTATTTTTGTTTTTATTTCTATTGCCTTGGCAGACTGACATAAGAAAACATTTGTACAATTTATATAAGAGAACGTTTTGCCTAAGTTCTCTTCTAGGAGTTTTATGGTGTCTTATCTTATGTTTAAGTCTTTAAGCCATTTTGTGTATGGTGTGAGGATGTGTTCTCACTTAATTAATTTACATGCAACTGTCCAGCTTTCCCAGCATGACTTGCTGAAGGTACTGTCTTTTCCTTATTGTATATTCTTGCCTATTTTGTCAAAGATTAATTATCCATAGGTGTGTGGGTTTATTTCTAAGCTCTCTATCCTGTTCTATTGATCTGTATATCTGTTTCAGTGCCAATACCACACTGTTTTGATTACTGTAACTTTGTAGCATTGTCTGAAGTCTGGGAGGGTTATGCTTTGTTCTTTTTCCTCAGGATTGCTTTAGCAGTTCTGGGTCTCCTGTGGTTCCATATAAATTTCAGGGTTATTTTTTCTAGTTCTGTGAAAAGTGTCATGGGTAATTTGATAGGGATCACATTAAATCTGTATAATGCTTTGGCTAGTATGGCCATTTTAACAATATTAATTTTTCCAATCCAAGAGCACAGAATATCTTTCCATTTCTTTGAATCATCTTTAGTTTCCTTTATTAATGTTTTACAGTTCTCAGCATATAACACTTTCACCTCCTTGGTCAGGTTTATTCCTAAGTATTTTTTTTAGTGCAATCTTAAAAGGTTTGTTTTTGTTTTAAACGTTCTCTTTCTGATATTTCACTGTTACTGTAAAGAAATGGAACTGATTTCTGCATGTTAACTTGTATCCTGCTACCTTCCTGAATTCATTGATCAATTCTAGTAGTTTTTGTGTGGAATCTTTAGGGTTTTCTATATATAGTATCATGTCACCTGCATATAATGACAATTCTACCTCTTTCCTTCCAATTTGGATACATTTTATTTCTTTTTCTTGTCTGTTGGCTGTGGCTAGGACTTCCAATACTATGTTGAAAAGAAGTGGTGAGAGTGGGCATCACTGTCTTGTTCTAGATTTTAGCAGGATGGCTTTCAGGTTTTTACTGTTGAGTACGATATTGGCTGTGGGTTTGTCATAAATAGCTTTTATTTTATTTTATTTTGATTTTTTATTGGAGTATAGTTGATTTACAATGTTGTGTTAGTTTCTGCTGTGCAGCAAAGTGAATCAGATGTACATATACGTATCTCCGCTCATTTTTAGATTTCCTTCCCATTCAGGTCACCACAGGGCATTGAGTAGAATTCCTTGTACTATACAGTAGATTCTCATTAGTTATCTATTTTACATAGATATATATGTCAATCCCCATCTGTCTATTCATCCCACCCCCTTTCCCTGCCTTGGTAACCATAAGTTGTTCTCTACTTCTGTGACTCTACTTGTGCTTTGAAAATAGGTTCATCTGTACCATTTTTCTAGATTCCACATATAAGCAATATTATGCAATATTTATTTTTCCCTTTTGGCTTACTTCACTCTGTATGACAGTCTCTGGGTCCATCCATGTCTCTGCAAATGGCACTATTTTGTTCCTTTTTATGGCTGAGTAATATTGCATTGTATATATGTACCACATTTCTTTATCCATTCCTCTGTCGATGGGCATTTATGTTGCTTTCATGTCTAGGCTATTGTGAATAGTTCTGCAATGAACATCAAGGTGCATGCATCCTTTCAAATTATGTTTCTTTCTGGATATATGCCTAGGAGTAGGATTGCTGGGTCATATGGTAGTTCTAGTTTTAGTTTTGTAAGGAACCTCCATACTGTTCTCCATAGTGGCTCTACCAATTTACATTTACACCAACAGTGTAAGAAGGTTCCTTTTTCTCCACATCCTCTCTAGCATTTATTGTTTGTAGATTTATGATGATGGCCATTCTGACTGGTGTGAGGTGATACCTTTTGTAGTTTTGATTGGCATTTCTCTAATAATTAGTGATGTTAAGCATCTTTTCATGTGCCTGTTGGCCATCTGTATGTCTTCTTTGGTGAAATGTCTATTTAGGTTTTCCACCCATTTTTTATTGGGTTGTTCGTTTTTTTGACACTGAGCTGCATAAACTGTTTGTATGTATTGGAAATTAATCCCGTGTCAATTGCTTCGTTTGCATATACTGTCTCCCATTCTGAGGGCTGTCTTTTCATTTTGTTTATGGTTTTCTTGGCTGTGCAAAAGCTTTTAAGTTTAATTAGACCCCTTTTCTTTTTTTTGTTTTTATTTTCATTACTCTAGTGGTGGATTGAAAAAGATCTTCCTGTGATTTATGTCAAAGAGTGTTCTGCCTATATTTTCCTCTAAGAGTTTTACAGTATCCAGCCTTACATTTAGGTCTTTAATACGTTTTGAGTTTATTTTTGTGTATGGTGTTATTGAGTGTTCTAATTTTATTCTTTTACATGCAGAAGTCCAGTTTGCCCAGCACCACTTATTGAAGAGGCTGTCTTTGCTCCATTGTATATTCTTGCCTCCTTTGTCATATACTAGGTGGCCATAGGTGCATGGGTTTATCTCTGAACTTTCTATCCCGTTCCATTGATCTATATTTCTGTTTTTGTGCCAGTAGCATACTGTTTTGATTACTATAGCTCTGTAGTGTAGTCTGAAGTGAGGGAGCCTGATTCCTCCAGCTTCATTCTTCTTTCTCAAGATTGCTTTCACTATTCGGGGTCTTTTGTGTTTCCACACAAAAGGTAAAATTTATTTGTTCTAATTCTGTGAAAAATGCCCTTGGCAATTTGATAGAGATTGCATTGAATCTGTAGATTGCTTTGGGAAGTACAGTTATTTTCATAATATTGATTCTTCCAGTCCAAGAATGTGGTATATCTCTCCCTCTATTTGTGTCATCTTTGCTTTCTTTCATCAGTACCTTACAGTTTTCTGAGTACAGGTTTTTGCCTCCTTAGGGAGGTTTATTCCTAAGTATTTTATTCTTTTTGATGCGATGGTAAATGGGATTGTTTCCTTAATCTCTTTCTGATCTTTCGTTGTTAGTGTATAGGAATGCAAGAGATTTCTATGAATTAATTTTGTATCCTGAGACTTCACCAAATTCATTGATGAGCTCTAGTAGTTTTCTGGTAACATCTTTGTTTGTTGTTGTTTGTTTTTTTTCACATCTTTATTGGAGTATAATTGCTTTACAATGGTGTGTTAGTTTCTGCTTTATAGCAAAATGAATCAATTATACATATACCTGTGTTCCCATACCTCTTCCCTCTTGCGTCTCCCTCCCTCCCACCCTCCCTATCCCACGCCTCTAGGTGGTCACAAAGCACTGAGCTGATCTCCCTGTGCTATGTGGCTGCTTCCCACTAGCTATCTATTTTACGTTTGGAAGTGTATATATGTCCGTGCCACTCTCTCACTTTATTACAGCTTACCCTTCCCCCTCCCCATATCCTCAAGTCCATTCTCTACTAAGTCTGTGTCTTTATTCCCGTCTTGCCCCTAGGTACTTCATGACCATTTTTTTCCTTAGATTCCATGTATATGTGTTAGTATATGGTATTTGTTTTTTTCTTTCTGACTTACTTCACTCTGTATGACAGACTCTAGATCCATCCACGTTACTACAAATAACTCAATTTCGTTTCTTTCTATGGCTGAGTAATAGTCCATTGTATATATGTGCCACATCTCCTTTATCCATTCATCTGTTGATGGACACTTACGTTGGTTCCACGTTCTGGCCATTGTAAATACAGCTGCAATGAACATTTTGGTACACGACTCTTTTTTTTTTTTCTTGCTGTACATGGGCCTCTCACTGCTGTGGCCTCTCCCGCTGTGGAGCACAGGCTCTGGACGCACAGGCCCAGTGGCCATGGCTCACGGACCCAGCCGCTCCGTGGCACGTGGGATCCTCCCGGACTGGGGAACGAACCCACGTCCCCTGCATCGGCAGGCAGACTCTGAACCACTGCGCCACCAGGGAAGCCCCACATGACTCTTTTTGAATTATGGTTTTCTCAGGATATATGCCCAGTAGTGGGATTGCTGGGTCATATGGTAGTTCTATTTTTAGTTTTTTAAGAAACCTCCATACTGTTCTCCATAGTGGCTGTATCAATTTACCTTCCCACCAACAGTGCAAGAGTGTTCCCCTTTCTCCACACTCTCTCCAGCACTTATTGTTTCTAGATTTTTTGATGATGGCCATTCTGACTGGTGTGAGATGATATCTCACTGTAGTTTTGATTTGCATTTCTCTAATGATTAATGATGTTGAGCATTCTTTCAAGTTTTTGTTGGCAATCTGTATATCTTCTTTGGAGCAATGTCTATTTAGGTCTTCTGCCCACTTTTGGATTGGGTTGTTTGTTTTTTTAATATCGAGCTGCATGAGCTGTTTACATATTTTGGACATTAATCCTTTGTCAGTTGCTTATTTGCAAATATTTTCTCCCATTCTGAGGGTTGTCTTTTGGTCTTGTTTATGGTTTCCTTTGTTGTGCAAAAGCTTTGAAATTTCATTAGGTCCCATTTGTTTATTTTTGTTTTTATTTCCATTTCTCTAGGAGGTGGGTCAAAAAGGATCTTGCTGTGATTTATGTCATAGAGTGTTCTGCCTATGTTTTCCTCTAAGAGTTTGATAGTGTCTGGTCTTACATTTAGGTCACTAATCCATTTTGAGTTTATTTTTGTGTATGGTGTTAGGGAGTGTTCTAATTTCATACTTTTACATGTACCTGTCCAGTTTTCCCAGCACCACTTATTGAAGAGGCTGTCATTTCTCCACTGTATATTCTTGCCTCCTTGATCAAAGATAAGGTGACCATATGTGGGTGGGTTTATCTCTGGGCTTTCTATCCTGTTCCATTGATCTATATTTCTGTTTTTGTGCCAGTACCATACTGTCTTGATTACTGTAGCTTTGTAGTATATTCTAAAGGCAGGGAGCCTGATTCCTCCGGCTCCATTTTTTGTTTTTGTTTTTGTTTTTTTTTTGTGGTATGCAGGCCTCTCTCTGTTGTGGCCTTTCCCGTTGCGGAGCACAGGCTCCAGACCCACAGGCTCAGCAGCCATGGCTCACGGACCCAGCCTCTCCACGGCATGTGCGATCTTCCCGGACTGGGGCACGAACCCACGTCCCCTGCATCGGCAGGTGGACTCTCAACCACTGTGCCACCTGGGAAGCCCTCCTGCTCCGTTTTTCTATCTCAAGATTGGTTTGGCTATTCAGGTTCTTTTGTGTCTCCATACAAACTGTGAAAGTTTTTGTTCTAGTTCTGTGAAAAATTCCAGGGGTAGTTTGATCTGGTAACATCTTTAGAAATTTCATGTACAGCATCATATCATCTGCAAACAGTGACAGTTTTATTTTTTCTTTTCCAATTTGGATAGCTTTTATTACTTTTTCTTCACTTATAGCCATAGCTAGGACTTCCAAAATTGTGTTGAATAAAAGTGGCAGGATTGGACATCCTTGTCTTGTTCCTGATCTTAGAGGAAATGCTTTTATCTTTTCACCATTGAGAATGATGTTGGCTGTGGGTTTGTCATATATGGCCTTTATTATGTTGAGGTAGGTTCCCTCTATGCCCACTTTCTGGAGAGGTTTTTTTTTTATCATAAATTGGTGTTGAATTTTGTCGAACACTTTTTCTGCATCTATTGAGATGATCATATGGATTTTATTCTTCAATTTGTTAATATCATGTATCACATTGATTGATTTGCATATATTGAGGAATCCTTGCATCTCTGGGATAAATCCCACTTGACCTTGGTGTATGATACTTTTAATGTGTTGTTGGAGTTGGTTTGCTAACATTTTGTTGAGGATTTTTCCGTCTATGTTCATCAGTGATATTGGCCTGTAATTTTCTTTTTTTGTAATATCTTTGTCTGGTTTTGGTATCAGGGTGTTGGTGGCCTCCTAGAATGAGTTTAGGAGTGTTCCTCCCTCTGCAATTATTTGGAGGAGTTTGAGAAGGATAGGTATTAGCTCTTCTTTGAATGTTTGATAGAATTTGCCTGTGAAGCCATCTGGCCCTGGACTTTTGTTTGGTGGAAGATTTTTAATCACAGTTTCGATTTCATTACTTGTGATTGGTCTGTTCATATTTTCTATTTCTTTCTGGTTCAGTCTTGGAAGGTTGTACCTTTCTAAGAGTTTTTCCATTTCTTCTAGGTTGTTCATTTTATTGGCCTATAGTTGCTTGTAGTAATCTCTTATTACCCTTTGCATTTCTGTGGTGTCCATTGTAACTTCTCCTTTTTCATTTCTCAATTTTATTGATATGAATCCTCTCCCTCTTTTTCTTGATGAGTCTGGCTAAACGTTTTTCAATTTTTTGTTTAGCCTCTCAAAGAAACAGCTTTTAGTTTGACCTTTTCCATCATTTTCTTCATTTCTATTTCATTTATTTCTGCTCTTATCTTTATGATTTCTTTCCTTCTACTAATGTTGGGTTTTGTTTGTTCTTCCTCTAGTTGCTTAGGCATAAGGTTAGGTTGTTTATTTGAGATTTTTCTTGTTTCTTGAGGTAGGATTGTATTGCTATAAGTTTCCCTGTTAGAACTGCTTTTGCTGCATCCCATAGGTTTTGGGTCATCGTGTTTTCATTGTCATTTGTTTTTAGGTATTTTTTATTTCCTCTTTGATTTCTTCAGTGATCTCTTGGTTATTTAGTATCATATTGTTTAGCCTCCATGTTTTGTGTTTTTTACAGTTTTTTTCCCCTGTAATTGATTTCTAATCTCATAGCATCATGGTTGGAAAATATGCTTGATATGATTTCAATTTTCTTAAATTTACCAAGGGTTGATTTGTGACCCAAGATGTGATCTACCCTGGAGAATGTTCTGTGTGCATTTGAGAAGAAAGTGTATTCTTCTGCTTTCATATGGAATGTCCTGTAAATATCAATTAAGTCTATCTGGTCTAATATGTCACTTAAGGCTTCTGTTTCCTTATTAATTTTCTGTCTGGATGATCTATCCATTGGTGTAAGTGGAGTGTTAAATCCCCCACTATAATTGTGTTACTGTCAATTTCTCCTTTTATGGCTGTTAACTTTTGCCTTATGTGCTCCTATGTTGGGTGCATAAATATTTACAATTGCTATACCTTCTTCTTGGGTTGATCCCTTTATCATTATGTAGTGTCCTTCCTTATCTCTTGTGACAGTCTTTATTTTAAAGTCTATTTTGTCTGATATGAGTATTGCTATTACAGCTTTCTTCTGATTTCCATTTGCATGGAATATCTTTTTCCATCCCCTCACTTTCAGTCTGTATGTGTCCCTAGGTCTGAAGTGGGTCTCTTGTAGACAACACACATATGGGTCTTGTTTTTGTGTCCATTCAGCCAGACTGTGTCTTTTGGTTGGCGCATTTAATCCATTTACATTTAAGGCAATTATCAATATGTATGTTCCTATTACCATTTTCTTAATTGCTTTGGGTTTGTTTTAGTAGGTCTTTTTCTTCTCTTCTGTTTCCTGCCTAGAAAAGTTCCTTTAGCATTTGTTGCAAAGCTGTTCTGCTTGTGCTGAATTCTGTTAGCTTTTGCTTGTCTGTAAAGCTTTTGATTTCTCAGTCAAATCTGAATGAGAACCTTGCTGGATAGAGTAATCTTGGGTGTAGGTTTTTCCCTTTCATCACTTTAAACATTTCCTGCCACTTCCTTGTGGCCTGCACAATTTCTACCAAAAGATCAGCTGATAAGCTTATGGGGATTCACTTGTATGTTATTTGTTGATTTTCTCTTGCTGCTTTTAATATTTTTTGTTTGAATTTAATTTTTGTTAGTTTGATTAATATGTGTCTCAGCATGTTTCTCCTTGCGTTTATCCTATATGGGATTCTCTGTGCCTTTTTGATTTGACTGACTATTTCTTTTCCCATGTTAGGGAAGTTTTCAACTATAATCCCTTCAAATATATTCTCAGACCCTTCTATTTCTCTTCTTCTTCTGGGACACCTATAATTCGAATGTTGGCGTGTTTAATGTTGTCCCAGAGGTTTCTGAGACTGTCCTCAATTCTTTTGGTTCTTTTTCTTTATTCTTCTCTGTGGCTGCTATTTCCAACATTCTATCTTCCAGCTCACTTATCTGTTCTTCTGCCTCAGTTATTCTGCTATCAATTCCTTCTAGTGTATTTTTAATTTCAGTTATTGTGTTGTTAATCACTGTTTGTTTTTTTCTTTAGTTCTTCTAGATCCTTGTAAACATTTCTTGTATTTTCTCCATTCTGTTTCCGAGATTTTGGATCATCTTCGCTATCATTACTCTGAATTCTTTTTCAGGTAGATTGCCTATTTCCTCTTCATTTTTTTGATCTTGTGGGTTTTTACCTTGCTCCTTCGTCTGCAACATATTTCTCTGTCTTCTCATTTTGTCTAAAATATTGTGTTTGAGGTCTCCTTTCCACAAGCTGCAGGGTCGTAGTTACTCTTTTTTTAAGTTTTACATTTTATTTATTTTTTTATACAGCAGGTTCTTATTAGTCATCAATTTTATGCATATCAGTGTATACATGTCAATCCCAATCGCCCAATTCATCACACCACCACTCCCATCCCCCCATGGCTTTCCACCATGGTGTCCATACATTTGTTCTCTACATCTGTGTCTCAATTTCTGCCCTGCAAACTGGTTCATCTGTACCATTTTTCTAGGTTCCACATACATGCATCAATATACAATATTTGTTTTTCTCTTTCTGACGTACTTCACTCCGTATGACAGTCTCTAGATCCATCCACGTCTCAACAAATGACCCAATTTCGTTCCTTTTTATGGCTGAGTAATATTCCATTGTATATATGTACCACATCTTCTTTATCTCTTCATCTGTCGATGGGCATTTAGGTTGATTCCATGATCCGGCTATTGGAAATAGCACTGCAATGAACATTGGGGTGCATGTGTCTTTTTGAATTATTGTTTTCTCTGGCTTTATGCCCAGTAGTGGGATTGCTGGATCATATGGTAGTTCTATTTTTAATTTTTTAAGGAACCTCCATACTCATACTGTTCTCCATAGTGGCTGTATCGACTTACATTCCCACTAACAGTGCAAGAGGGTTCCCTTTTCTCCACACCCCCTCCAGCATTTGTTGTTTGTAGATTTTCTGATGATGGCCATTCTAACTGGTGTGAGGTGATACCTCATTGTAGTTTTGATTTGCATTTCTCTAACAATTAGTGATGTTGAGCAGCTTTTCATGTGCTTCTTGGCCATCTGTATGTCTTCTTTCGAGAAATGTCTATTTAGGTCTTCTGCCCATTTTTGGATTGGGTTGTTTGTTTTTTAAATATTGAGCTTCATGAGCTGTTTACATATTTTGGACATTAATCCTTTGTCCGTTGATTCGTTTGCAAACATTTTCTCCCATTCTGAGGGTTGTCTTTTTGTCTTGTTTTTGGTTTCCTTTGCTGTGCAAAAGATTTGAATTTTCATAAGGTCCCATTTGTTTACTTTTGTTTTCATTTCCATTGCTCTAGGAGGTGGATCAAAAAAGATCTTGCTGTGATTTATGTCAAAGGGTTTTCTTCCTATGTTTTCCTCTAAGAGCTATATAGTGTCTGGTCTCTCATTTAGGTCTCTAATCCATGTTGAGTTTATTTTTGTGTATGGTGTTAGGGAGTGTTCTAATTTCATTCTTTTACATGTAGCTATCCAGTTTTCCCAGCACCACTTATTGAAGAGACTGTCTTTTCTCCATTCTATATCCTTGCCTCCTTTGTCATAGATTAGGTGACCACAGGTGCATGGGTTTATCTCTGGGCTTTCTATCTTGTTCCTTTGATCTATGTTTCTGTTTTTGTGCCAGTACCATATAGTCTTGATTACTGTAGCTTTGTAGTATAGTCTGAAGTCAGGGAGTCTGATTCCTCCAGCTCCGTTTTTTTCCCCTGAAGACTGCTTTGACTATTTGGGGTCTTCTCTGTCTCCATAAAAATTTTAAGATTTTTTGTTCTAGTTCCTTTTAAGATTTTTTGTTCTAGTTCCATAAAAAATGTCATTGGTAATTTGATAGGGATTGCATTGAATCTGTAGACTGCTTTGGGCAGTATAGTCATTTTCACAATATTGATTCTTCCAATCCAAGAGCATGGTATATCTCTCTATCTGTTGGTATCATCTTTAATTTCTTTCATCTGTGTCTTATAGTTTTATGCAAACAGGTCTTTTGTCTTTCTAGGTAGGTTTATTCCTAGGTATTTTATTCTTTGTGTTGCAGTGGTAAATGGGAGTGTTTCCTTAATTTCTCTTTCAGATTTTTCATCATTAGTGTATAGGAATGAAAGATTTCTGTGCATCAATTTTGTATCCTGCAACTTTACCAAAATCATTGATTAGCTCTAGTAGTTTTCTGGTGGCATATTTAGGAGTCTCTATGTATAGTATCATGTCATCTGCAAACTGTGACAGTTTTACTTCTTCTTATCCAAATTGTATTCCTTTTATTTCTTTTACTTTGCTGATTGCCGTGGCTAGGACTTCCAAAACTACGTTGAATTATAGTGGTGAGAGTGGACATCCTTGTCTGTTCCTGATCTTAGAGGAAATGCTTTCAATTTTTCACCATTGAGAATGATGTTTGCTGTGGGTTTGTCGTATATGGCCTTTATTATGTTGTGGTAGGTTCCCTCTATGCCCACTTTCTGGAGAGTTTTTATCACAAATGTGTGTTGAATTTTGTCAAAAGCTTTTTCTGCATCTATTGAGATGATCATATGGTTTTTATTCTTCAATTTGTTGATATGGTGTATCACATTGACTGATTTGCGTATATTGAAGAATCCTTGCACCTCTGGGATAAATCCCAATTAATCACGGTGTATGATCCTTTTAATGTTTTGTTGGATTCTCTTTGCTAGAATTTTGTTGAGGATTTTTGCATCTATATTCATCAGTGATATTGGTGTGTAATTTTCTTTTTTTGTAGTATCTTTGTCTGGTTTTGGTATCAGGGTGATGGTGGCCTCATAGAATGAGTTTGGGAGTGTTCCTTTCCCCACAATTTTTTGGAAGAGTTTGAGAAGGATGGGTATTAGCTCTTCTCTAAATGTTTGATAGAATTCACCTGTGAAGCCATCTGGTCCTGGACCTTTGTTTGTTGGAGTATTTTGAATCACAGTTTCAATTTCATTGCTTGTGTTTGGTCTGTTCATATTTTCTATTTCTTCCTGGTTCAGTCTTGAAAGGTTATACCTTTCTAAGCATTTGTCCATTTCTTCCAGGTTGTCCAATTTATTGGCATAGAGTTGCATGTAGTAGTCTCTTAGGATGCTTTGTATTTCTGCAGTGTCTGTTGTAAGTTCTCCTTTTTCATTTCTAATTTTATTGATTTGAGTCCTCTCCCTCTTTTTCTTGGTGAGTCTGGCTAATGGTTTATCAATTTTTTGTTTATCTTCTCAAAGAACCAGCTTTTTTTTTAAATTGATCTTTGCTATTGTTTTCTTTGTTTCTATTTCATTTATTTCTGCTCTGATCTTTATGATTTCTTTCCTTCTGCTAACTTTGGGTTTTGTTTGTTCTTCTTTCTCTAGTTCCTTTAGGTGTTAGGTTAGATTGTTTATTTGAGATTTTTCTTGTTTCTTGAGGTAGGCTTGTATAGCTATAAACTTCCCTCTTAGAACTGCTTTTGCTCACCCCGTAGGTTTTGCATCATCATGTTATCATTGTCATTTGTCCTAGGTATTTTCTGATTTACTCTTTGATTTCTTCGGTGATCTCTTGGTTATTTAGTAACATATTGTTTAGTCTCCATGTGTGTGTGTGTTTTATGTTTTTTTCCCTATGATTTCTAATCTCATAGTGTTGTGGTCAGAAAAGATGCTTGATATGATTTCAATTCTCTTAACTTTACTGAGACTTTATTTGTGACCCAAGATGACCCACTATCCTGGAGAGTGTTCCATGCACACTTGAGAAGAAAGTGTAATCTGCTGTTTTTGGATGGAGTCTCCTATAAATATCAATTAAATCTATCTGGTCTATTGTGTCATTTAAAGCTTCTGTTTCCTTATTTATTTTCATTTTGGATGATCTGTCCATTGGTGTAAGTGAGGTGTTAAAGTCCCCCACTATTATTGTGTTACAGTCGATTTCCTCTTTTATAGCTGTTAGCAGTTGGCTTATGTATTGAGGTGCCCCTACGTTGGGTGCATATATATTTATAATTGTTATATCTTCTTCTTGGATTGATCCCTTGATCATTAGGTAGTGTCCTTCCTTGTCTCTTGTAACATTCTTTATTTTAAAGTCTATTTTACCTGATATGAGTATTGCTACCCCATGTTTCTTTTGATTTCCATTTGCATGGAATATCTTTTTCCATCCCCTCACTTTCAGTCTGTATGTGTCCCTAGGTCTGAAGTGGGTCTCTTGTAGACAGCATATAGATGGGTCTTATTTTTGTATCCATTCAGCAAGCCTGTGTCTTTTGGTTGGAGCATTTAATCTATTCATGTTTAAGGTAATTATCAATATGTATGTTCCTATGATCATTTTCTCAATTGTTTTGGGTTTGTTTTTGCAGATCCTTTTCTTCTCTTGTGTTTCCCTCTTAGAGAAGTTCCTTTAGCATTTGTTGTAGAGCTGGTATGATGGTGCTGAATTCTCTTAGCTTTTGCTTGTCTGTAAAGCTTTTGATTTCTCCATTGAATCTGAATGAGATCCTTGCTGGGTAGAGTAAGGTTGGTTGTAGGTTCTTCCCTGTCATCACTTTAAGTATATCATGCCACTCCCTTCTGGCTTGTAGAGTTTCTACTGAGAAATAAGCTTAACCTTATGGGAGTTCCCTTTTATGTTATTTGTCATTTTTACCTTGCTACTTTCAATAATTTTTCTTTGTCTTTAATTTTTGCCAATTTGTTTACTGTGTCTCTGAGTGTTTCTTCTTCTGTTTATCCTATGTGGGACTCGCTGCACTTCCTGGACTTGGGTGCCTATTTCCTTTCTCATGTTATGGAAGTTTTCAAGTATAATCTCTTCAAATATTTTCTCTGGTCCTTTCTCTCTCTCTTCTCCTTCTTGGACCACTATAATGCGAATGTTGCTGCATTTAATGTTCTCCCAGAGGTCTCTTAGGCTGTTTTCATTTCTTTTCATTCCTTTTCCTTTATTCTGTTCTGCAGCAGTGAATTCCACCATTCTGTCTTTCAGGTCATTTATCTGTTCTTCTGCCTCAGTTATTCTGCTATTGATTCCTTCTAGTGTAATTTTCATTTCAGTTATTGTATTGTTCATCTCTTTTTGTTTGCTCTTTCATTCTTCTAGGTCTTTGTTAAACATTTCTTGCATCTTCTCGATCTTTGCCTCCATTCGTTTTCCAAGGTCCTGGATCATCTTCACTATCATTATTCTGAATTCTTTTTCTGGAAGGTTGCATATCTCCACTTCATTTAGTTGTTTTTCTGGGGTTTTATCTTGTTCTGTCATCTGGTACATAGCTCTCTGCCTTTTCATCTTTTTTATCTTTCTGTGAATGTGGTTTTTGTTCCACAGGCTGCAGGATTGTAGTTCTTGCTTCTGCTGTCTGCCCTCTGGTGGATGAGGCTCAGGTCGTAGTTACTCTTGCTTCTGGTGTCTGACCCCAGTGGGTGTGGTTTGTCCAGTTGCTTGTGTAAGCTTCCTGGTGGGTGGGACTGGTGCCTGTCTTCCAGTGGGTGGAGTTGGAGCTTGTCCCTTTGATGGGCAGGCCCACATCAGGTGGTATGTTTGGGGGTGTCTATGGGCTTTGTGTGCCTTTAGGCAGCCTGTCTGCTGTTGGGTGGTTTGTGTTCCTGTCTTGCTTGTTGTTTGGTGTAAGCGTTCAGCACAGGTGCCTGCAGGCAGTTGGGTGGAGCCGGGTCTTGGAGTTGAGATGGAGACCTCTGGGATCCCCTGGGGCTGGGAATTCTCTGGATTTCCAGTTTCCTGGACTTTGCACTCCAACCCAAGTCTCAGGACTGACCCCCGGCCTGGGAACCAAAACCCTGCAAGCCACACATTTTGATTAAAAAGGGGAAAAAAATAAAAGAAAAAAGAAGAGAAAAAGGTCAGGATGAAAACAAACAGACAAACAAAACCCAAGACAAATAGCAAAGCAAACAGCATCAACAATAATTAAAAACAAACAAAACCCCAGATAAATGGTAAAAGCAAAACCGAACAAAAACAAAAAAACACACACATACAAAAAAGAAATATAAACAAAAACAGAGAAAACAAAAAACAAGAGAGCAACCAGACAAACAAAAGGACCCCAAAATGAAATCAAACAATTAAAAACAAAGCATAAAAAAAAAAGAAAAGCATAATGCAAACTGAAGGTAGAAGGAAAGAAAACAAAACTCTCAAAAATGATAAAAAATGATTAAAGGGGCTTCCCTGGTGGCGCAGTGGTTGAGAGTCCGCCTGCCGATGCAGGGGACACGGGTTCGTGCCCCGGTCTGGGAAGATCCCACATGCCACAGGGTGGCTGGGCCCGTGAGCCATGGCTGCTGAGCCTGCACGTCCGGAGCCTGTGCTCCGCAACGGGAGAGGCCACAACAGTGAGAGGCCCGCGTACCGCAAAAAAAAAAAAAAAAAAAAAAAAAGATTAAAAAAGATAACACATAGAAGATGGGGGGAGAAAAGATAAAAACAAAATAGAACAAAGGAAAGAAAAAAACAAGGAAAAAACACAGAACAACAAAAAGGTAATATAGAAATAGAAATATAAAAAAATTAAAAACTAAATAATAATTAAAAAAACAACAGCAGAACAGAACAAAGCATTAAAAAATTACATTTTTCTGGTGTTTCAGCTGTCCTTGCCCCAACTGTGAGTCACTGCTAACCTCCACCTCCCCAGGAGGCCCTCAAAAACCTCTAGGTAGGTCTCTAGTCCCTCTGTGGGCACTATGGGTGCATCTCAGACTCTGACGTGGCCCAACTTCCACAGGTACTAATCCCCAAAGTCCACAGCTGCTAGAGCTAGACCAGTTTCAGTTGTGGGAACACTCATTGTCCATTCAGATATTCCATAGATGCAGGGTTTACCAAGCTGATTTTGGGGTTTTAAACTGCAGTTTGTGCAGTGTCACAGAAAGATTTTCATTCCTCTTCATTAGTTGCCCTGCCCCTGGGACTCAGCTGTGGTTTTAGTTCCACCTCTGCATGTGGGCCATACACAGGAGTCTGCTCCCAAGGCTGCCCTGGAACACTCTGTTCTGCCCTGGTGAGGACAGGGCATGGAGATTGCATGACTGCCTGTGTCATAGGGTCCCTGGTGGCAGCAGGTATGCAGGAAAGCTGGCGGCCATGGATGCGAGAGATCCAGCCCTAGTGGAAGACTTTCCTATCACCTGGCAGCCAGCACGAGAAGGTCAGCCCTGGTGGGGACTTTTCCTAGCACCTGGCAGCAAGTGAAAGAAGGCCAGCCCTAGTGGGGGCGTTTCCTAGTGCCTGGTGGGACAGGGGACTGACATGTGGGGAGAGAGAGGCTGCAATGGCAGCTCCACCCCCTGTGCATCACTCAACAGTGGTGCCTTGCTTCTATGGCAGTCTGGGTTTCTTCCACAAGCATTTCCAGTTGTAGATTTCCTCCCTCCCGTCCCCTCAGGCTGTCTCCTCACAGCCAACAGCTTTTCTCCCCTTGGGTTTTCTCTCTAGTCCCCACGTTCAAGCTCTCAGCCCCAGTGTGCACCGGTGGACACATGTCCCAGTCTGGGGCATGCAAGGCTGTGTCACAGACTGTCTGTGTAGGTCTCACTCTGTCCTGTCTGCCAGAGACTGTCCATTTCACCCTCCTCTGACAGCCACAGATATTCCCCTTCTGTCCCAACTGATTTCCCCATCGGTGAGGAGGCTTCCCTGAATGAGGGAACCTCTTCTCTGCTTCAGTTTCCCCCCAGGGGTACAAATCCCATCCCATTTCCTCTCCTCTTCTTTTACCCTTCTTTCTTTTGTCCTACCCAGTTATGCGGGGATCTTTCTTGTCCTTTCCAGTGTCCAAGGTCTTCTGCTAGTGTTCAGGTGGTGTTCTGTGAGAATTGTTCCATCTGCAGATGTATTCTTGATGCATTTTTGTAGAGAGATGAACTCCACATTCTCCTACTCCTCCACCATCTTGGTGAAATCCAGCATAGTACTTTAGTGATTGATCCTCTCACTAAGGAAACCCAAAAATGCTGGACAAAATAATTAAAACCTATTTTTAAACACATCAATAGACTGGGAAAAAATTACAGGTAAATTCAGAAGCCTTAACATCACATAAAAGCCAGAAATATAAGCCTGTACTAATTTCAGCATTTATAATGAGTTTCAATTTTCACAAATCTTGCAAGGCACGGAGGACTTGTCAAATGTAAAAAGTCTAACAGGAGTCCACACTCCCAGTATAATCCCATAAACCTGGAACCCAAAGGCTACAATTCATCATAAGGGTGAATTAAAAATAAGTCTGTGCTCTACCAACCTGCCTTAAACCTGGCACTGAATAGAAGGGAGAAAAACATCTCTCTTGAGAATTAGTAACTACCAGCTAGCCCTTGTGCAGATTTGCTGCACAAAATTCACACTATCTTGATGGTTCAAAAAACCTACATCCAAATATTTAATTTTTGTGTGATCCTGAGCTGGCAGTGTCCTGAGGTGCCTGGCAGTAGCAAATGGAAAACAGTCCCAAAGGAAAACATTTCAATCTAGGCATCAGAGAATTCCCACAGGTATAGGTTTAAGAAACATGAGCTTACCTAAAAAAATCACAAAACACAAGGAAACAAGACACCATGAGTGAGGTCCCATAAGGGAAAAAGTAGAGGGCATATAGTTGTTCACAAGCTGGGGCAATTTTGCCCTCCAGGAGACATTTTTGGTTGTCACAATTGGGAGGGGAATGTGTGTGCTCTTGGCATCTAGTATATAGAGGTCAGGGATGCTGTCAAACATCCTCTAAAATGCAGGACGGCCTCTTACAATAAAGACTTATCTGGCTCAAGATGTCAATAGTGCTAATGCTGAGAAACCCTGAGATATCAGAATCATGCCTGCAAAGCTTCTATTTTTGAATCATCTGAAAAAAAACATATATAATAAGTATAAACTTAAGGAAAATGAAAGAAGAAATTTAAAATATGCATAAAGAGCAAGGGAATATATTATCAAGCAGATTTGAAGAATGCAATAAAATTTCTAAAAATGAATTAAGTAAAACAATTGAAATAAAAATTTCAGTGGAACAAACATTTTGAAAAATAGCTTGGAATTATCTAGTAAAATTAAAGGTATACATAACCTGTGACCCAAAAATTCCACTCCTAATACATAGCCTTAAGAAATTTATGCACATGTGTTTCAATATACATATACAATGATGTTCATGGCAGCATTGTTGAAAATAGTCTCCACAAAAAGGGGAAAGAACTAATCCAAATATTCTTCAAAAATAGAATAAAAAATTATAATATTCTCATGAACTATACTACTTCCCAGCAGGGAAAGTTAGTGAACCACGGGTACAAACATGGATTAATTTTTAAATATTGTGTTGAATAAAAGATGCAAGACCCATAATACAGAGTGTTACATTAAAACAAACAATAATTGATATAGCTGGTAAACTATAAAGAAAAGCAAAGAAATGATTACACTAAAGTCACAGTGATAATTATCTCTGGTGGAAGCAGTGGTGGTTGGGGATCAGAAACAGAGACACAAGGGACTTCTGGACTATTGATGTTCCATTTATAGGGTGATTATTTGGTATTTGTTTCATAATTAATTGTTAAGCTATACATTTATATTTTTGCACTTTTCTGAATTGTGTTACATATTCTCAATGCAAAAAAAAAAGTTTAAAAAATGAAGTGGACAGGTTTAACAGCAGCTTAGACAAAGCTGAAGTGAGAATTACTGTATTGGAAGACATATCTAAAGAAATTGTCCAGAATGCAGTTCAGAGAGACAAAGAGATAAAAAGTAGGCAAGAAAGATTGCATTGGAATTCTAAAAGACATGAGACAAAAAAGGGGCAGTATTTAAAGGGGTTGATGGCTAAAAATTTCTCAGAACTGAAGAATAGATAACTGACAAAACTGGGAAGCCCAGGTAATCACAAGCAGTTTAAATAAAAAGTAATCCACACCTATAGCACATCATAGTGAAACTTTCCAGAATGTCTAAAATTAAAAAAAAAAAGTCCACATATGGGAATGCTCATAGCTCTTGGTATGTGGCCCAGCTTCTGTCAAAATGTCTACTGCTTATGAAATTTTGTACAAGCCTAGCCTGAAGGGTGATTACATTACACCCTCAAGTACATACAGGTCAGTCGAAGCGTAGAACTCTGATGCTGAGTAGAATGCTTTGAACATTGAAACGGCCAACAGGACCAAAGGTATAGATGAAGTTACCATCATCAACATCTTGACCAAATGCAGCAATGAACAGAGACAGGATATTGCCTACCAGAGGAAGACCAAAAAGGAACTTGCATCAACACTGAAGTCAGCCTTGTCCAGCCACCTGAAGATGGTGATTTGAGGCCCATTGAAAACACATGCTCAGTATTATGCTTCTGAACTGAAAGCCTCCATGTAGGGGCTGGGGTTTGATAAGGACTGCCTCATTGAGACCATTTGCTCAAGGACCAACCAGGAGCAACAGGAAATTAACAGTCTACAAGGAAGTGTATAAGATTGATCTGGAGAAGGACATTGTTTCTGACATATCTGGTGACTTCTGCAAGCAGACGGTTGCCCCTGCAAAGGGTAGAAGAGGAGAGGATGGCTCTGTCATTGATTTTGTATTGATTGACCAAGATGCCTTCGATCTCTATTGTACTAAAGAGAAGAGGGGAGGAACTGAGGTTCTCAAATGGATCAGCATCATGATCAAGTGGAGTCTGTGTCACCTCCAGAAAGTATTTGAAAGGTACAAGAATTATGGACCTTATAACATGTTAAGCAGCATCAAGAAAGAGGTCAAAGGAGACCAGGAAAATGCTTTCCTGAACCTGGCCTAGTGTATTCATAATAAGCCCCTGCATTTTGCTCCATGAAAGGCAAGGGAACTCATTA